>NC_136951.1:15194910-15242410 GCF_949987615.1 Pollachius pollachius
ATGGAAGGGAAACACCTCCTTTACCCAGATTTTAGATTCTGCTCCGCTATCAGACTCTATATTAACCTGGAGGCGGACGCGCCGCTGATGGTGACACGACCAAGCATTTCCAGTCGAGCCACTGAGTGACATCACCAAACGACGGCAATTAGCTTCTAATTAGTTCCGCAAACCGGCCAATCACACGCCTTCAGCGGTGTCCACTGAGTCCATCCTTCCTAGCACAAGCACCTCAAAACAGAGAGCATTGGGATTCACATTTACATTGAGGGCATTTAGCAGACGCTTTTATCCAAAGCAACTTACAAGTAAATTTGTAAGAAGAAAGAAAAGCAAAATATCGCTATCGGTACAGTAAGGACGTTCATAGAACCAAGTGCCAAGTATTACAATCCCTAGGTTAACCCATTCCCTGTACACAACAAAGACAGGTAGGATAAGAAGCTGCTAAGCACAATTTTTTAAGTGCAAGGACATACAACACACAATAAGTGCGTACATTAAGTGCCAGGACGTACAACACACAATAAGTGCATAAGAGGGTAGTGGTGGTGTGGGGGGAGATAAGGGGGGGATGCAGAGTCTAGGTGAACTATGAACGAGTCTTGAGTCTTTTGCGGAAGCTGGTGAGCGACTCTCTGGTCCTGACCTGATGCAGGGAGCTTGTTCTATCGCTGCGGTGCAGATTTCAATGTTCCTACTGTTGCGGGCCTTTTCAGACATGACCCAAGCAGCTAGCCGCGAGCTAGGCCTGCGGGATGCTCTGGAATGCTAATGCTCTCAGTGCTCCCCTCTCTTTCCGTCTGTATTGGAAACATTAGCGATCAATCAGCGGGCCGTTGCTTGCCAGGGAGTTGGGGGGGGGGGGGGGGGGTTGACCGGAGGGGCAGAGTGGAATGGGAACTGTGATGACTCAGTTATTCCAGTGACAACAAGCTATTCCTGGGCAAGGCTTGGTGCTCGATGCTTCAGCAGAATGACTCCATTACCGGGAGCAGCGTCGCTCATTAGCATAGCGCTGTAGGAGGTCAGCAGGAAATGAAGGATCCATCACCTCACAGCTTGAGTTCATCACATGTGTCTCTCTCTCTGTGTTTCAATCTCAATTGCTCTCTCTGTGTCTTTCTCTCTCGTACTATCTCTCTCTCTGTCTCTTTCTATCTCTCTATATATATATATATAACTATCTCTCTCTTTCTGTCTTTCTCTTTCCCTCTCTCCTTCCCTCTCCCCTTCCCTCTTTCTTATACTTCTTTCTTTCTTTCTCTTACTCTCCCTTGCCTTCATTCTTCAAACCTTTTCTCCTCCTTCGTTTATTCAGTTCTTCCTCACTCCTTCTCCTTCCCAGGGAATCTACAAAGTGCTGAGAGGTCTGGAACGAATCACGTCAAAGCGGCACGTCAGTGAAAAGAGAACGACCACAATCCATCGCCACTTTTCCTCAAGCCTTCTTGATAAGAAGCCTCTTCCTTCTATGAAAGCCCACCGCGACTCCAGACAGGCCTTTCCATTGGTGTGTGTGTGTGTGTGTGTGTGCGTCTTGGAAGCATGTACTTTGTGGGTCGTTGGTTCCCTAAATGAGGAGGATCTGCTTACGGCAGGAGAGAGAGCTCTGACAGCGCTCTGTGTCTGTTTGGAAACACGATAACGGAACATTTATTGGAGGAGATACTGTGGGCAGAGTTTACGACACATCAATGAGTATCCGATTCAGGAGTCTGTGTGTGTGTGTGTGTGTGTGTGTGTGCATGTGTGTGTGTGTGTGTGTGTGTGTGTGTGTGTGTGTGTGTGTGTGTGTGTGTGTGTGTGTGTGTGTGTGTGTGTGTGTGTGTTGTGTGTGTGTGTATGTGCGTGTGTGCATGTGCGGGTGTGTGTGTGTGTATGCGTGTGTGCATGTGTGTGTGTGTGTGCGTGTGTGTGCTCATGTTAAGTAAACAAACAGATGAACTGCAAGTCTTCAAGTTTACACAGATAATTAATAGAAAACAGCCACCTGTGTGTTTGCGTTTCCTTGAGTTTGTGTGTGTCTGTGTGTGTGCACGCATGAACTTTGACCTTTGGCAGCTGAGTGAGCTTCCAGTGTGTTAAAGTTCACCGAAAATTCACACACCAAATGTGTGTGAAGGTTCGAGGAACACTTTGCAGGCTCCAGTATGAAGAGTTATTTCAACACACACACACACACACACTAGCACACACACGCACACATATACATACACATACACACATGCTCACACACAATCACAGATGCACACACACACACACACACACACACACACACACACACACACACACACACACACACACACACACACACACACACACACACACACACACACAGTTTAGATGCATGTTGTAAGAGTGTCCGGCACACCTCTTGAATATTCATGAATGTTCTTTTTCTGTGACCGGATCTTGCACACACATTCCTAGAAAGTATGTGTGTACGCGTGTGTGTGTGTGTGTGTGTGTGTGTGTGTGCATGTTTGCATGTGCATGTTTGCGTGTGTGCGTGCGTGCATGTGTGTGTGTGTGGCTGAACTACGTCTGTATTGTGTGCTTCTGTGTTACATTTCATGCATACTGTCCGGTATATATTGTTGCATGATGACGTGTGTAAATCGTAATGTTGGGTTCCCCTTGTGATGTGCAGTTTTGTTGATTATAATTCCCCCTTGGGGATGATTATTACAGAGAGCAAACAGGGTTAGGTTGACTCAGCAGAACCAATCAGAACGCTACATATATCCATACACTAATCCATAACATAAGACAAATGTATTAGCATGCATACATGCTGTTCTGCTCCATGGTGATGGAGTGTGTGTGTGAGTGTGTGTGTCTGTGTGTGTTTGAGTGTGTGTGTGTGTGTGTGTGCGCGTGTGTGTGTGTTCATATCCCCCATCGGCCCCTTGCTCTGTGGTCTCCTCAGGAACACAGAAGCCTCTGTTCCGAGCCCGACCGGCCCTCCAGCGATTTGTTTGAATCTACGTCAACGTTTCTTTTTTAAGACTCCCTCGCAAGCTCTGGTTTACCCACTAATGCCCGCAGGCAGCTGCAAAGGCCTCTGGGAGTTAGGGTTTGTTGCCGCATGCCGACCTGCGTGTGTGCCGGCCTGTATTAGTATTGGCGGTGCATTGGGCTGCGAGCATTACAGGATTACCCAATGTTACGTCACCTTCTGTAATCCAAAGGAACAGAACACGGAACACCGCTGGGTTCTCCTCCTCTCTGCCTTCCATCCCTCCTCCCCCATCCTCACTCCTGTCTTAACCCACCTCACCTCACCTCCTCCCCCATCTCAACTCGCCTCACTTCAGCTATCCTCTTCTCTCTCCTCCTCACCTCCCCCCTCCCTACCTTTTATCTCTCCTCACCTCCCCCCTCCCTACCCTTTCTCTCTCCTCCTCACCTCCCCACTCCCTACCTTTTCTCTCTCCTCCTCACCTCCCCCCTCCCTACCTTTTCTCTCTCCTCTTCACCTCCCTCCTCCCTACCTTTTCTCTCTCCTCCCCCCTCCCTACCTTTTCTCTCTCCTCCTCACCTCCCCCCTCCCTACCTTTTCTCTCTCCTCTTCACCTCCCCCCTCCCTACCTTTACTCTCTCCTCCTCACCTCCCCCCTCCCTACCTTTTCTCTCTCCTCTTCACCTCCCCCCTCCCTACCTTTTCTCTCTCCTCCTCACCTCCCCCCTCCCTACCTTTTCTCTCTCCTCTTCACCTCCCCCCTCCCTACCTTTTCTCTCTCCTCTTCACCTCCCCCCTCCCTACCTCTTCTCTCTCCTCTTCACCTCCCCCCTCCCTACCTTTTCTCTCTCCTCCTCACCTCCCCCCTCCCTACCTTTTCTCTCTCCTCCTCACCTCCCCCCTCCCTACCTTTTCTCTCTCCTCTACCCCTCCCCCCTTCCTACCTTTTCTCTCTCCTCTTCACCTCCCCTCCTCCCTCTCTGTTCTACTCCCCTCTCCTCATTCCTCCTTCCCTTTTTCATACAGAGCTCAAGTTGTATCTGTTTCCATTTGAAAAGGCCAAAGGGGGGTTGCTTCAGAGTGTGCGTGTGTGTGTGTGTGTGTGTGTGTGTGTGTGTGTGTGTGTGTGTGTGTGTGTGTGTGTGTGTGTGTGTGTGTGTGTGTGTGCGCGTGCGTGTTTGTGTGCCTGCTGGGGCTGCAACTACTGCGGTGATGGTGGATTTATTTTGGCGGCAGTTACTATGGTGACCCAGTGGGACCTTCATCGTCAGGACGACTGTGCATGTGCCGAGGTAGTGTGTGTTTGTGCATTTCTGTGTGCATGTGTATGTGTGTGTGTGTGTGTGTGTGTGTGTGTGTGTGTGTGCGTGTGTGTGTGCGTGTGTGTGTGCGTGTGTGTGTGTGTGTGTGTGTGTGTGCGTGTGTGTGTGTCTGTGTGTGTGTGTGGCTGGTATGAGTCTGGTTCTCATGTTGTTCTTGCCTGCCTATATTGCGTTCTTCTGTTACAGTGCATGCATTACTACCGTCTGGTATTTATGCAAAATTATCTGTGTAAATCTTAATTTCGGTTTCGCCTCGTGATGTACAGTGTTGTGGAAAAGAATTCACCCTGGAGTCAATTAAGTCAGACTGAGTAATACAGGGATGTATATTTGAAAAATGATTCATCCACTGTTTAATTATTAAGTCGTTTAGAAGATGCTTTTATCCAAAGCAACTTCAGGTCATAAGCAGCGGGGTTTAGATATGGTCGATGGTAAATGGACTGCATTTATACAGCGCTGTTCTAACCAGTGGCCACCCAAAGCGCTTTACAATATCGCCTGACATTCACCCAGTCATGCACACGTTCACCCACCGACGGCGGTGTCAGCCACGCAACAGCCAGCTCGTCGGGAGCAGAGAGGGTGAGGCGCCTCGCTCAGGGACTTCTCGACACTCAGCTAGGAGGAGCCGGGGATCGAACCAGCAACCTTCCGGTTACCAGCCAACCCGCTCTACCTCCTGAGCCACATGCCGCCCGCCGAGGGCATCTTACTAGCAAGCCAACCGGCAGAACGCCAACCCTGGGAGCCCAGCCAGGACCATGGAGGGGAGGGGGACCCCCTCACAGAGTCCTCATGGTTCTACGTATGAAGACCAGTAGCTCCTCTGTTGGGTCAGGGTTAGACGTTCATGGCGCTCAGACCACAGGAGACCCACGTCCCTGTTTCTCCTGTATCTACTGGACCTCTCTCAAAACTCTTTAGGGCTCTGTTCCCCACCGTTTTGTGTGTGCGTGTGTGTGTGTATGTGTGTGTGTGTGTGTTTCTTTGTGTGTGTGTCTTTGTGTATGTGTGTGTGTGTTTGCCTGTGTATGTGTTTGTCTGTGTGTGGTGTGTGTGTGACTCAATGTGCCCTTTGTCCTGTGTTTCTGCAATGCCTTTTTGTGCTCCGACAGATGTTTGAGAAAATAACCGAATAAAATAGGATTATTCAAAAAGAACATGCAGTAGGGAACATCTGGGGATTTAGTTTGAGATTGTTCTGCTCCATGGTTCAATTCAATTCAATCAAATTAAATGAATTTAAATTCAATACAATTCACAAAAATCAAATTGGGTCCAATTCAAATTAATACAGTTAATTCAAATAAATTAATTACATTTTATCAAATTGATTTGAATCAAATTCATTTCATTCAATGCCCTCATCCCATAGCCGCTTAATCTTAGTCCTAATCTTAACTATGAAACGAGGGCATTCCGAGAAAGAAACCCCTCTTTACATAACTCCTGTTAACACTGAGTATCAATACCCAAACAGACCTAGCCGTTAGCAATGAGAGCTAGCGCTCCGAGCTAATCAGCGCTGCATGGGGAGGTCTCGAGAAGCAGAATCCCTCTGGGATGTGTCTGAGGAAATGCTGAGTCACACTCCACACAGAGCGCTGAGTCACTGTCAACACTGACAGAACGCTGAGTCACTGTGAATAAACAGAGGCACAGTGTACTCGCCTGAATTAAGTGTTAGCTTGAGTTAAGAATTACCCTGAGACAAACATTATCCTAAAGCCTTTCAGTGCAGGGAAAAGTCTGTGATACAATGAAGAAGTATTATGGAACTGAAAGACCAAACGATAGGCTACATTTCACATCTAATTAGTATGCAATTATCGTTATAATGAACTTAATAGGGCCCTAAAATTATTATGGTAAAAACAACAACATTCTAATTAATGCAATGCAAATACCCATATTAGAAGTGATTGTAAAGTACTTTTTATTTATACCAATATTTGGTATCTATATCTATCTACCTATCAATTATAAACATAAACATGAACACAGAACCAGATGATAGAAAACTTTAGAAAACTGAGCAAGAAACTTCTCACAAGCTATTTTCTCCATACATCTAAGATCAATAAGTTATAACGGCTGGAGTCAACACATGCAAGAGGAGTAAATAGCACAATCCTGATTAAAAAAGCCTTTATTATTATCGGTACACGGGTCATCAGTCAGTAGATCAGGGCGACAAATCCGGCAGAGACAAAGAGGCTTGGTTTGGAAAATAGTAGTGGAGATCAAGAATCAGGAACACTATGCTCTGGAGGAAAGTGCTGGAACACTGGACACACAGAAATGCCGCCACTGATGGAGGGAATGACGCAGGCTGCGGTTGAGTAGTCCGAAGCATTACCCAACCACTTTCCCTTGACCTCCAAGGAAAACGTCACTCGGTCAAGGAAAGATAAGGAGAATTCATAAGGACTAAGGAAAAGACCACCGCGGTACTCAGAGAATCCGTCTTAACTCTTGTCTTCATAATGATGCGACCGCAGTGGTTGCGGTTGTAATGTTGATCGGCCGAATAATGCATCGCTTTAAGTGTTTCTGCGGCAAGGAATTCTGGGACCACATTATCTCCTTTCCTCCTAAATGTATGATCCTGTGCGCCGGTTACGAAAGAAAGAGTTTAAGCACCTTTCCTCACATTTACAGAGAATTCAACCAGCTCTTAACCTGGCTTTCACTTAGATACTCCTGGGTAAGTTAGGAAACTCTGTATGCAATAAGGACAGTTTGACAGGCGCCACAGACTCATAAATCAACAATGAGGGACAGTTGGAACCAATCAGGGTGAGGGTGGACAATAATAAAGGCGGGAAATACACAAGGGCAGGAAATGAAGTGTCTGAAACGAGAGGAAAGCTGGGGATCACAAAGTATAACAGGAAACGATGAAAGAACGATTTAAACAATGCAAAACATAACCTTAGGAGCAGGGCGAGCGCTCAAATATTCAGCCCACTAGCTCATGAAGTTTTCTAGCAGGGTAGTTTCATTGCTGATGTTCCTCGGGCTAATGTTAAGGGTTGTTACCATTAAGGTTGTAAGACAAACAGATCTCTCTTAACAGAAGCTTCAAGTGGTTATTTGCACTTAAGTTGTTATCGTACTCTGGAAAAATTATATAGCAGCCAGTTCATTCAGTGCTGTCTCGATAGTGGACCCAACAGACCACAGTTCCACATCAGTAGCCACAATCTTGGTTGTTAAAAAATGTTCCACTGTCACTGTGTCAAACCTGCACCATATTAGATCAACGGTTGTGATTGGGCCAACCCGGGACAGGTCTGTACAAGAGTGGGGCCAGATGCATCTTCCAGAACAAAAACAACATGAGCTTGCAGATTCGTCTGGTTCCTAGGCCTGGCGGCCTGTTAGCTGCCTGCCTGTTTCTGCTAACGCTAGCTAAGCTACTGATCACTAGTCTGTTGGCGTTTTGCGCGGTTTATGAAATCAGACCAATGGGTGAGGAGGGCTAGGGCACCATATATCTCTAACTATACTCTCAAGGGAACATATTTATGCATGTGTTGTTTCAGTGGTGTATGAGATAGTTATGTTTCATCTTAAAATCGATCGTTGGTGGTCGAGCATGTGTGTGTGCTCAAAGGCCAGTGTGCATGTGTGTGTGTGCATGTGTGTGTGTGTGCACTAGTCTGGTCTGCCTGTTGTCACATGGACACACATGGGGGGGGGGGGGGGGGGGGGGAGTTTCCAGAGCAAGAACAAACAGCGGAAGGAGAGAATAACATATTTTGGATTGAAGCTGACCCCTGAGCCCCGCCCCCTCACCCTCAGAAGTGTCATGTGACTTCCTGTCAGGTTTGTTTTCATGTGTGTGTGTGAGGAAATGATGTCATCGTGGGAGGGCGGACTGACGGACAGACGATGGGGGAGGGGGGGGTTATCACTACAACTTACTCTTTGGTCACTGTTTTCATTCCCTAATGAACCACATGGTTTGTTATCTCTGGAAAGTTTATTTGAAATATTGTTTAAACAGGATGTGTTCATGGGATAGTCCCGTCTGGTAGTCAGGGTGTTTGGCTCCCAGCCCGAAAGATACTGGGTTCGATTCCCAATGTACGCAGCCTACCTCTGTCACCCATCACCCTGACCTGCCCCTTAATGACCTGGGTATGAATTCAGTGTCGCTGCGGATCAAAGGAGTCTGTTGTTAAATGACTCACTCACAGATCTCCGCCACCCAGATCTGAGCTCGTCTGCTTTATGGGACTGGGGTGACCCTGACCCAGGCAAGGAGTGACATTTTGGCTGGGGGGAGGATCTCTGACCATAACATCATGACATGTGTACTACAAACAGACACATACAGCTTAGCTGGGTCAGCTTAGCTCAGGAGGTAGAGCAGTTGTCTTGGTTGGTAGTTCGATCCACGACACTCAACCCTAACTGCTCCTGACGAGCTGGCTGTTGCCTTGCATGGTTGACTCTGCCGTCGGTGTGTCAATGTGTGTATTAACCAATGTAAGTCGCTTTGGATAAAAGCGTCTGGTAAATGCCCTAATTGTAATTGTACATACACACTCACACAGATACACACCGACACAAGCACACAGACACACACATAAAGACTCACACATACAGACACACACACACACAGAAAGACCCACCACACACATACAAATGCACAAATAAACACACACGCACAGAAAAACACTCAAACACACACACGCAAACACACACCTACACACACACACACACACACCCCCACACACACGCACACTCGGCTCCCAGTCCAGATAAAGTGTTAGATTCCGATTGTGCGAAGTCTACCATTAGGCATCACCCTGAGCTGGTCCTTAATGACCTGGGTTTGAATGTACTGTCGCTTCGGTTCAAAAGAGTTATTAAATAACGCACTCACAAATCCCGCCTCCACTACCATGATTGGTCAAAACAATTGTGAGGCCAAAGAAAGCGAAAATCTGCAGTCAAGAGTTGAACTTTCAAGAAAGGTCGGAAAATAAATCACAAGTAATTAATTAATGAATTATTTACTCAGGAAGGGGGGGCCAGGTGATGGACCTGGGGTTGTGTGTGTGTGTGTGTGTGTGTGTGTGTGTGTGTGTGTGTGTGTGTGTGTGTGTGTGTGTGTGTGTGTGTGTGTGTCAAGCTAGCATCTGCAGCACAAGCACCTTTTGCTGTCTGGCAGCACCATATAGGGGCGTGAGTGTGTGAGCGTAGCAGACGGTTTCCTTATTTGGAAAGTCATGCTTGGTAGGGAGACCTGTGTGTGTGTGTGTGTGTGTGTGTGTGTGTGTGTGTGTGTGTGTGTGTGTGTGTGTGTGTGTGTGTGTGTGTGTGTGTGTGTGTGTGTATGTGTTTTTGTATGTGGTGTTCCCATGGCGTAACCACTAGTGATGCATGCTCACTAACACCGATGCTAAGCATAATACTAACGGGGTGTGTGTGGCTGTGTGTTTGTGTGTATGTGTGTGTCTATGACCCATAATTAGTTTGTTTACGTTTATGTATGCATGTGCGCTTGTATGTTTTGGCGAGAGAGAGACATAGAAAGAGAGATGAGCACACAGGTAAATTGTCATTTTAGTTTGTGCATCCGTGTGAGTCTATGTGCGCGCCTGCGTTGTGTTTGTGTCTGTGTATGTGTGTTAAGAGTATATGAACCAACCTACAGAGCGGCTTGTCTTGCACACCCCCCCCCCCCCCCCCCCCCTCCCCCCCCCATCTCCTCCCCCAGCCACAAACTAACCATCCACACACACACACACAAGCGGCACATATTTTCCGCTAGTAATTAGCTTGTTAACATTAACTCCTGCCGGTCTCAAACAAGGCTGCCTCTGTTGGTGAGCAATTAAAAAGACCCTCATTTTCCAATATACATACTATTATTACATACATACAGTATGTATAAAGTCTATATAATATTAAACCAGTAAATTGTATTTAAAATATATGTACAGAATATATATATATATATATATATATATATATATATATATATATATATATATATATATATATATATATATATATATATATATATATATATGCTGTATTTACTTTATAAACACACACATAGTAAAGATGCCAATGTGAATAGCATGAAATATGAAATATATGAAATATATATACTATACATCACACAGCAGTCAGTGCTCATCCTATCCCCTAACCCAGCCTGGAGGTCACTGTATGTTAGGTGTTTGTGATTGTAATCCTATAGAGCTTGTTTAAGCACACACGCACACACACACACACACACACACACACACACACACGCACCCGCGCGCACGTGTGTGGATGGAAAAGGGATGGAAGCGGGATGGAAAAGGGATGGGCTGGGGGTTCAAAGCGGAAGGAGGGATGGAGGTGAGTTTGTTTATTAATGGCATTGAATTAACTGGCCATCTGAGTTCATTGTGTCCGTCTGTCTGTCTTTCCACAGAGAAAGTGATGATAAACACAAACGCACACATTTGTGCTCATCCATATGTACAAGCGCAGACTTATTTGAACATGCAGGCAGTGTCCCAGCGAGCCTCAATGGGCTATCAATGTTCTGTAATGACTGATTGATTATGTTCAGGGCCCACCAGGAGTGATTAATGATAACTATAGAGCCACTGTTAGTGTTCTCTTAACATGATCTGCATTGCGCCACACCATGTGATCGGTGAGGCTGGTGGGGGGCGCCTTACAGTTCGATAGCTAGCAGGCTGATGGATGCTAGTTAGCAGGGTAACAAAGGCTAGTTAGCAGGCAAATGGATGCTAGTAGGCAGGCTGAATAATGCTAGTCTGCAGACTGAAAGACCTAAATTAGCAGGCTAATGGATGGGAGAGAACAGGCTAATAGCTAGCTAGCAGGACAATTTATAAGAGTTAGCAGGATGATAGTTAGCTGGCCAGTAAACGGCGTGCGTTTTAGCCCAAACCAGAGCGGCAGAACGTTGTCTGTTGATGGATGTCTCATCATGGCTGACCAGACCACCAGGATCCACAGTCACACACACACACATATGCACACAAAAACACAGACACGCACACACACACACACACACACACACACACACACACACACACACACACACACACACACACACACACACACACACACACACACACACACACACACACACACACACACACACACACGGAGGACCATCACTCTGTCCACCCGAGGCTGTGATTTTGGGAGGAAGGCTGTTGTCTTGCATGCAGACAAAGAAGTCTTTATGTCTCCCTTCTATACTATCTGTCTCTCTCTCTCTCTTTCTATCTTTATCTCTCCAACACATGAACACTGTGTTTGGGTTTCTATTGCTGTATGCGTGTACACGGCAAAGGCATGTATACACACTCACAGACACAGACATGTCTCTGTCTGTGAGTGTGCGTCTTTGAGTGTATATACACGCCTTAAAGATGTATACACACTCACAGACAGAGGCATGTCTCCTTCTGTGAGTGTGTGTCCTTGAGTGTATATACACGCCTTAAAGATGTATACACACTCACAGACAGAGGCATGTCTCCGTCTGTGAGTGACGCCTAGCAGCATCACCAGCGATCGGCTAAGATGGTCCGCCAAAGTCTACTGTCCTCATTCAGAGGTCAGGCAAGGTCATGGGAGGTCAACAAGGTCAAGGGAGGGTGAAAACCAATAGGGTTTAGAGTTTTGGACACACGGTCATGTGAACTTGGCCACAACCCCTCGTGTTTGAATGGCATGCAGATGGACCATGCAACGTTTATGTCAAACACAAGCACATGCGCACACACACACACACACACACACACACACACACACACACACACACACACACACACACACACACACACACAAATAAACAGGACTCGTAGACACAATCATGCTCTCTTCAAATGATATCGGTCCAAGGATATGATTCAAGCCAGTTGTAGAGTCAAACGAGGTCTCTGATGTGGTGAGGCACACGCACACATGCACGCACGCACGAACAGGCACACACACACACGCACACAAACACACACACGCACACACGCACGCACGCACGCACGCACACACACACACACACACACACGCGCGCACACACACACACACACGCACACACACACCACACATTCGCTCTTTACACATACAATTGAACTCAAGTGAACTCCCTTGGAAAATACAAATTGCAAAAACACACACACACACACACTCGCCCCACACACACTCTCCCCACACACACAAACGCACGCACTCTCACCATGCACACACACACACTCCCCACACACACACACTTTCACCACACTCACACTTTCCCCAACATCTGGGGACCCTATTCCCAGGCTCCGGAGCAGCTGTGTTGCAGCGTTTCATCCTTAGCGGGGCGAGCCGCTCGTGGGCCTGGCTGGAATGTTTGGCCCCTGGCCCCGCCGGGACCGACACACTGCGGCGAACGACAGGGTGCCGCCGCGCCGCGTGGCTCAAGGGAACACGGGCAGGGCGGCCATGTCAGAGCTGGGAGTTCAGCATTTTGCTCTGGCAGACAGCTGTGTTTACATTTACAATCAGGGGGTTTAGCAGACGCTTTTATCCAAAGCCACTCACAATAAGTACATTTGTCAGAAGAAAGAGAAACAACAATATATCGCTGTCGGTACAGTAAGGATGTTCATAGAACCAGGTGCCAAGCGCTAATGATTGCTAGGTTAACCCATTCCCTTTGTCCAGCAAAGATGGCTAGGATAAGATGCTACACAATGCTAAGCACTATTTTTAAGTGCAAGGACGTACAACATACAATAAGTGCGTAAAATGAGTGCCATCACGTGCAACATACAATAAGTACATACAATAAGTGCCAGGACGTACAACATGTTGACTTGTGTGGTCGCTCGCTTTGGTTTCGATTTTATGATGTGTTAATATTTTGTGTATTTATGTTCTGTTTGGGTCTGAGTGTATGTCAGAGTACGTAATGCTTTTGGGTTTTCTAGGTTGGCAGGAAATGTGCGTGCATGTGTGCTTGAGCATGTACGTGCAAGTGTGTGTGTGTGTGTGTGTGTGTTTGTGTGTGCGTGTGTGTGTGAATCAACCCTTGTTTATCACCTTGTGCCCTCCATGCCCTCGCCTTCCTCTACAACTCCCCCTCTCCGGAAAAGAATCGACTCCCATTGGGGGAAAGCACGGATCAGACATCACAAAAAGAAAGTTCTGGAGACATTGAGTTTGGAGGGTTTGTGGTGGCTGTGTTTAGCAAACTCATCACAACTGGCGTATTCACAGACAGTAACATTAGCCCTCTGTTCTCTGACAATAGAACAACTTGTTCACCCCTCTCTCACCCGCTCTCTCTCCCGCTCTCTCTCCTACATATCCTCCTTGTTCTTTCTTCCTCTCTTCATCCATTTCCTCCCCTCTCATCTCTCCTTCCGCTCATCTCTGTCTGTGCCATCCCTCTATCGCTCTTTCTCTCCCTCTGCCCTCTCTGAACCCACTCTCTCCCTTCCATTCTCCCTCTTCATTGTTCTCCCAACCCTACATGACCCCTCTCTCTCCCTCTCTCTCTCTCTCTCTCTCTCTCATCTTTCATTATCTGCTGCAAAATGAAATGAAAATCAGATTTCATCACATCGATCTTACATCTAATCACTATTAATAGTATGAAATAATAGGATTCTGATATTGTGAAATCTGTCTGTCCCTCACCCTGACTGTCTACCTCTCTACAGCTCCCCAATGAGGAGACAATTATTCACGTTAAATCAGCACTTCCTGTTTGTAGAATACCACTTCCTCTGGCTACAGCGCAGTCCAATCCCTATTTATTAGCAAGGTTAGCCTAAATACAGAGGACTAATGCTAATATGCTAATAGGGGGCTATGGCAGCTATGCTAATATTAAGCAGCTTAACCTCTCCTTATAAAAATACCACAGCTGGCTGGCTAAGGATTAGGATTCCACACACACACACACACACACACACACACACACACACACACACACACACACACACACACACACACACACACACACACACACACACACACACACACACACACACACACACACATTCACTGACCGCACAAAAGATTTCAGTTTTCACTTTCAGTTGGAGAATAGTTGAGTAGTATTGAAACAATAGCATAGTATGCTAACATTAGTTTGGGTTTAAAGGAGTAGTATTGATGAGTAGTATTGAAACAATAGTCTATAATGCTACAATTAGTTTGGGTTTAAAGGAGTAGTATAATATAGTTGTTATAGTATATTCATCTTAACAGGCGCGATTATTAATTGCAATTGTGTATATTCGCATCAAGGCAGATCTAAATAGTTTTGAAGCGCCAATTTCATCTGCGTTTTTTCCCATATTTTATTCGCTATGTGGTATGCCACCTGACAATCATCAAGATAAATATTGCAAAAATAGTAATATTACAAAAAGTACTCTAGCAGCGGCAGTAGTGCATCACTATCAGCAGTAGTGGTAGGACAGCGACCAGGTATTACGCCTCGTGCCCACTGCATCCGTCCGTTGACTGATCCCTATTGACTTAGAATGGGGACGGACGCGCAATGCATTGTGGATCCGTGCGCTCCCTTGGAGCCTTCGGCGCCGTCAAAAAGTTGAAAAATGTTCAACTTTTTCGGCAGCTACGGATCCGTCATCCAATCAGATCGCGTATGCAAGTGTAGGCACTGTGACACTACTCGGGTTCTGACAACCCTGGAAAGCTCCCCCATCCGTCAGCCACGCCTTCCGACGTCCTTTGACTGACGGTGCAGTGGGCACGAGGCGTTAGCCGTTACCAGAGCTGTTCAAGTGTTTTTAACAGCATTGTTCGGTGAAACCATGGGGTAGCTAACCACCATCTCTCAGGGCTCCAGCCAAACACTAGCTTCACTTGTCCGCTCGTTAGCAACCGGCTGCAAACGGCTCGCGCTGATCGGTTTTACGACCGATGCAGATGCAGGAAGGTGAAAACACGAAACCACATCAACGCTGGCGGGGACGATGCCTGTGAACGCTGACTCTCCGAGCCCCTCTTAAAGCATGCGGTGAAGAGGTGCTTTGTTTCAGGGTTGATTTTTTTATCGGGTTTTACGACCCCACGTTCTTTCCATCAGCGAAAAGTAACCTTGCACCGTGGGAATGATAACGTGATATTATTAAAATGATATTACATGACGTTATGTCACACCTAACGAGAGAGAGAGGCTATAAACGAGGCGCTCAGCCCGGGAGTTTATGATTCAGGGTCTATTTCTGTAAAAGTTCGGGGGGGTTCAGTAAGGGCGAATTAAACTTAGTCGTACTGAACTGGTTACATAACCAGTAAACCAATCAAATATCCCTGACAAGTTTACTCGACGAAGATTTTCATAGTCAAAAAATATTATAAAGTAGATGAAATTACTTTATAATAATAAAATAATAATATATTAATAATATTAGTAGATCAAAATGCGTAAAATACGTACCATGTTAGAATAGCATTTCAGCTAGCATATCAGTATGACCTAAAGGCTGGCCTTTATGTTGGGCATGCCAGCATAGCATCTAAGCGCGGCATGGTAGCATTAAATGTAAGCATAGCATGTTAGCATTGCATGTGAGCATAGCACGTGTTGCATAACGGTGGGTGTGGCAGTGTCGTAAAGAAGTATAGTATTTAAAGATATCTGAAGGCTCTGCAGTGTGTGAGTTGATCATTATGTTCTGTATGCTAATGCGGTGTGTAAGTCAACATGGTATTCGGTGTTGGCACATCACACAGTGTCCTGACTCTGCACAACATGTTCCCTGGGAGACGGTGCAGAGGCGCTGGGGGGAGCACAATGTCCTTTAAAGAGAGGGAGAGAGAGAGGGAGAGGGAGAGAGAGGGAGAGGGAGAGGGAGAGAGAGGGAGAGGGGGAGAGGGAGAGGGAGAGAGGGGGGGAGAGAGGGAGGGGGAGGGAGAGGGGGAGATGGAGGGAGAGACAGGGAGACAGAGAGAGGGAGCACGCGCGAGACAGAGAGAGAGGGAGGGAGGAAGAGAGAGAGAGAGAGAGAAAGAGAGAGAAGCAGACTCCATGTCATGGCGACCTCATTAGCCCTGCTCTCTCTCTCTCTCTCTCTCTCTCTCTCTCTCTCTCTGACTGCAGCAGTATTAGCATCATTAGCATTACTCTGATATAAGCAGAACACACATCTGTAGCCAGCCTCTTATCTAACCTAGTAGCTAGTAGCTAGCCGCGTAGCATAGAGCTGCTCCTTTGGTCTCGTCTCCCTTATGCAGCCGCAAGCACCCACTATCATCATCATCATCTTCGTCATCCTCATCATCAGAACTCTCCTGCTAATACACACACACACACACACACACACACACACACACACAGGCAACCTCAGATGACCAGATATCAGTATGTGAGCTTGGCGTGTCTGGAACCATCTGTCTACTATATATCAATCAAGACCACACACAAACACACACACGCACACGCACACACACACACACACACACACACACACACACACCTCAGCGTCTGGTTTGACACAGAGGTGCTGTGAGAGCAACTTAATGAGGACCTGGCTATTAATATTGCTATTAATGAGCCAACTCACTGTGTGTGTGTGTGTGTGTGTGTGTGTGTGTGTGTGTGTGTGTGTGTGTGTGCGTGTGTTGATGTGTGTGTCTCTGCATGTGCACGTGCATAAGAGGGCACGTTGATTGGGGGGGAATGGGTGTCTACGTCAGCATGTGTGTGTGTGTGTGTGTGTATTTGTACACGTGCGTCTGCATGCGCATGCTTGCCTGGAGCCATATCTAAGAAATGCATGTGCACCTGCCTGCGGCTGTGTGTGCCAACATGCGCTTGTGCGCTTGTACGTGTGTGTGTGTGTGTGTGTGTGTGTGTGTGTGTGTGTGTGTGTGTGTGTGTGTGTGTGTGTGTGTGTGTGTGTGTGTGTGTGTGGTGCGCGAGCATCATGTGTGTTATGCAGCGCATGTGCGCCGCTGGCACAGATTCTCGGCACGCGGCTGGAAACTCGTTGACCCTAATCATCATAGCACCACACCCCTCGACTGATGCTGCTGCAGAGACCTCACAGCGCCCCCCCTGGCAGACAGAGGAAATGCAGCGGCCAAACCCTCCCACCCCCAGCCTCCCTCCCTCCCTTCCTCCCTCCCTCCCCACCATCGGCCTGGCTCCCACACTGCAGAGAGACGGGAGGAGGCTGCATGGGGGAGGTTACGATACAATATCTCCTCCTGGTCTTTAGACTGCTGTGGGTTAAGGGGCGCGATAAATCATCTGAATCTAGTCCTCCCATCTCAGTGGTCTGATATATTAAAACGTTACCACAAATAATGCACGTTGTTAACATGAATAAACCTGTGTACATAAAGCCTGTTCTTCGGTGTCTCTCCTCAACCACTACCCCCACTATCTCAGTATACCTTCAAAAGCCTACCTGTCACTCAGATGCTGACTATTGTCACATGCCACACAGCAGCTGCGCTGATTGCTTGCTTGGTTGGTGGATACCTTGTTCTATGAATCTGCCATATGTACTTATTGCAAGACACTTTGGATAAAAGCCTCTGCTAAATGTCCTAAATGAAAATGTATACCTTTGGATGTTGTATGAAACAGTGTGTAGCTGGTTGATGTTCGTCTTCTAAAAGAGAGGCATTACCTCGAGGACTAATAAAATGATGGTCAGTGATTTTTCTACTCAACCATTATGAGACTGCGGTAAATTTCTGTATGAGTAACAGGAGCTCTCGCGTCTTGTCAGGGATCAAACATCATAGCGTTTGTGTGTGTGTTTGCCTGTGGTCTTATCTAACAGTGAGAACTGTATGAACTTGTATTGACTGTGTGTGCGAATCATCACTCTTTGATTCTTATTCTGAGAATTTCTGGGACTGAATAATGAACAAATAGGTGAACAAACACATACACTTTCATACATGAACATGCATATATGCACCCCCACACAGACACCAACCCACTTGTGCGCTGTATGTGCGTTGTCATTGAAGTCCTAATCCGTACAGTGAGAAGTGTGTTTGTTCAGGCGATTAGCCTGATTTGATGTTAACGGTAGCATCAGGATGTTTACTATGGGAGGGTTGTAGCTGGGAGCTAAGGAGCCTACGAACTAAATACCCCTTCATGTTGATATCTGTGTGGATGTAAAGGTCAAGCTATTGTCAACCTGTTCTGATAGCTTACAGAATGCTGTATGCAAATATTGTTTGCATTTAGTAAGGAATGCATGCAAAAGTGCCTTTTGTGTGTACGTGTGTGAATTCGTTTTTGGGTGTGTGTGTATCTAAGGGAAGTGCGTGTCTGTGTATATGTGTCTATATATATCAGTAGAATAGGAATATACTACTGATCTGTTGAATATTTAGAAGGAACAAGGCTTAATTGTAGATATTGATATTGAAATAAAGAATGATATTAATATCTAATCCCAGCAGCAAACTTGAATCAGGACTCTACACAATAATAGTGTGGCGACCGTGGTGTTCAGGGTGCCACAAGGGATCCTGGGGGGGGTGTTTGGACCATTGCGAGATCGACCTCTGGCGCCCTCCTAGGTCCTTTGCGGCGGGGACATTGTGTGGTGATCTTTCTTGTTTCTTTATAGGGGGATTTTTTGTTTATCAACACGGCGGATGCGCTCGCAGAAAGATGGCAAAGAGAAAATTTGTTTGACCGGTTGCCATGGTTATCTCCGTGCGGTTAATTTGCAGTTGCGGTGTTAATTAGCGATTTTGTCAGCTTACTGTTACATTAAACTGCAATCAGAAAACGCGGTTATATGCAATAGACCCTATAGTATCTGTGGTATAAAGGCTGGGACGAATTTCGAATTATATATATGTACAATCCATAATGTTAGCTCTCTGGCTCATAGCACAGCGGACTAGAATACCTCCCGTTGCCAAGTCGTAGCTAAGGTCCGTCCTATTAATGTGAAAAACTTTATATCTGGATTGTAAAACTCATGAGAACATAAATGAATGATCTTAATTTCTTTTCCTTGGCAAGTGACCATGTTATAAGCAGGAAAATGCCCTTCGAGGTGTCAAAAACATGTTTGATCGATCGTAATAAAAGGGGACTACTTTTTGAGGGAGATGAACTCAAACAGAGTATACATTTAATATGCATGCAATACGAATAAGAAAAAAGCATAATTAAAGTAAAGTATTTGAATTGTTTTATTATGTTGGCAAGCAAGAAGTAGAATAAATGGGATAATCAGTCTTATTAAAAGGGTTTGTGCTACAACAAGACATGATTGAGGCTCTTGTCGCGCTCGTCTCTTTCTGCCAACGACATGCGCGTGGAGCGGGGAGTGACGTAGAGTGACGTAGACTGATAATCCCTCTGTAAAGAAACACAAACAGACAGTTAGCAGAAGGGTTACAATAAGCATTAGGCCGTTTAGACATGGCTTCATGACACAACTGTTGCAATTAGATACGTTTGGTTAGCTAGTTTCATATGATAGCATAAGCTAAATGTTAGCTCAAATGTAGCACGCCAAAGCCTCTAAAAGAAAGTAATGTAAGCCAAAAAAGTTAGCTGAAAAAATTAAACAAGGTCAATATACAACATATAGAAAAATGACGTGGTTTATAATACATTCGCTCTTTAGCTGCAAAGAGCTAGCTAGCTAGAACCAGCTACCGGCAATACAGCATCACATTCTTAAACTTACCAGAGAGTCATCCTCCAGTTCGGACCTCTGCCTTTTATCCATGTTTTCTGTGCTTGTTCCTGTCTTTGGTTTGTCAGTTGTTGGTCTGGGGTGCTCGTGCCAACAATACCGACATGTTGTCCAAACATTCGTCAAACACTTCATCAAGCACATGCGTCAAGACCTCATCCACTTGCATAAACATAACTTCCGGTTTAAAACGACCTTCAAAATAAAAGCATTTCAAGGAGATATTTCTTAAACTTACCAGAGAGCCATCCTCCAGTTCGGACCTCTGCCTTTTATCCATGTTTTCTGTGCTTGTTCCTGTCTTTGGTTTGTCAGTTGTTGGTCTGGGGTGCTCGTGCCAACAATACCGACATGTTCTCCAAACATTCGTCAAACACTTCATCAAGCATATGCGTCAAGACCTTATCCACTTGCATAAACATAACTTCCGGTTTAAAACGACCTTCAACATAAAAGCATTTAAAGGATATATTGTATAAGGCACAAAGCAGATAACGCTCGCTCAACATGTGCGGATTTATTAACCTTAATAAGCATAGCAAATGCTTCGTAGAGTTTATACAATGGCATAATAGGTAAGTTAGTAAGACTCAATAAATGGGTTTGTAATGCTTTGATTAACAACTATAAGAAACTCATAAGACTATTAGACTAGAAACTCATAAGACTATTATTAATATTATTAAGCAATCAATTAATAGTTAACACGTTTCTTATAAGTGCTTTTAAAAGTCTTATAATATCACAATAAACATGTTTATTGTGTTATTACTAACACTTATAGTCTTAACACCAATTAATGTTAATAAGCATACAATAAGTGTCTTATTACCGATTTACAAAGGCTTAATGCAAGGACCTTAATATAAAGCGTTACCAACAAAGATACTACACACTAATACCACACAGAGATACTAAACAATAATACTACACAAAGATACTACACAATATTACTAAACAAAGATAATATACTATACTACTACACAAAGTTGCTACACTATATTTACTACACTACAATACAACACTACAATACTACACAATAATAATATAGTATAATACTACGCAATAATACTACACTACACCACACTAAACCACAATATAACACAATAATAACACACTACAATATATATTTGTACGGAATAACGTGATGTATTAGCATCAGCCAAGAGTCAGAAGTGTCTTCCAGGAAAACATAATGACAAACACTGTGGCTTCACAATAACACAACGACACGGCTGGAATACACAGAAACACAGAACAGCAACGCGTCTCAACAATCAACGTGTTCAGCAGGGCTGCCTTCAGGGAGCGTCCTGTCAGGAGGGGGATTGGTTCTCACCCCCCCCCCACGTCTTCTGGTGTGGGAGGTTTCCCTCCCACACCAGAAGACATGTGTGTGTCTGTGTGTATGTGTGTGTTAGAGTGACTGAGTGAATGACTGCGTGTCTGTTTGTAACCAAGAGAGGATGTTAGGTTCAATCTCCTGCCTGCGCCCTTGAGCAAGGCACTGGCCGCAGACCCGGAGTTGCACACCCGACGATGCACTGTGGCTGACCAATCAAAGCAAGAGATGGACCACCCCTCCCCCCCCCCCACACACACACACGTTTGAGTCATATGTAGGTGTGTGTGGTGTCATGCTTGCCGTGTGTATATGGTGGAACTTGGCTGCCTGGTATTTCACTGCCAGGTTCGAGGAACAACAGTTTTCTGCTGGTTGCCGTGACGACGGCAAATCACTGCCTCATCAGGCTGCTCTCACACTGACTCTCACACTCACTTCCCGCTCGTGTCTCACACACACACACACACACACACACACTCACACACACACTCAGACTAACACACACACACACTCAGACTAACACACACACACACACACACACGCACACACATGGACACACACACACACACACGCACACACACACACACACACACTCCTGTAATGTATCCTGCTGAATCACCCCTCGCTGATTCAGGTGGGGGTAAATCTGATGCCTGATTCTCTCCTCATCCGTCTTCTACACCTCCTCCACCCCTCCTCTCTCTCCTCCTCCACCCCTCCTCTCCCTCCTCCTCCACCCCTCGTCTCTCCTCCTCTCTCTCCTCCTCCACCCCTCGTCTGTCTCCTCCTCTCTTTCCTCCTCCACCCCTCGTCTCTCTCCTCCTCTCTCTCCTCCTCCTCTCTCTCCTCCTCCACCCCTCGTCTCTCTCCTCCTCCACCCCTCCTCTCCCTCCTCCTCCACCCCTTGTCTCTCTCCTCCTCTCTCTCCTCCTCCACCCCTCGTCTGTCTCCTCCTCTCTCTCCTCCTCTCCCTCCTCCTCCACCCCTCGTCTCTCTCCTCCTCTCTCTCCTCCTCCACCCCTCGTCTCTCTCCTCCTCTCTCTCCTCCACCCCCTCTCTCTCCTTCTCTCTCTCCTCCTCCTCTCTCTCCTCCTCCACCCCTCGTCTCTCTCCTCCTCTCTCTGCTCCTCCACCCCTCTCTCTCTCCTCCTCCTCTGCCTCCTCCTCCACCCCTGCTCCCCAACATCTCATATTCACCAGCTTGTGTCTGGCTTCACCTCAGATCAGCAGGTGGGTTTGGGCTGGGGCGAGAGACACAGACACACTGGTGGAGAGAGAGAGAGAGAGAGAGACGGAGGATGGGAGGGAGAGAGATTGAGGGGGAGGGGGACAAAGAGCGAGAGAGAGTGGAGGCAGAGATGGGGAAAAGGAGGGAGGGAGGATGGGAGGGAGGGAGATGGAGAGGGAGGGAGAGTGAGAGAGGGCGAATGAGGAGAGAGCAGACAGGGTGTGTCCTGGTGGTGTTGGGGAATCCTGCTGTCTGGCTAGCACACAGCACCTCCTCTGCATGGGAGAGAGAGAGAGGGCGAGAGACAGAGAGCAAGGGCGAGGGACATAGAGAGTGAGAGAGAGAGTTGGAGAGAGAGAGAGAGAGAGAGAGGGAGAGAGAGGAGACATGACAAACCCAGAATACTAAACAATAAGAGAAGTCTGCATTTGACTCTCTCCCTCCCCCTTTCTTATGATCTTATATCACCCACCCTCTTACACTCTCTCTGTCACCCATCCACACACACACCTACACACACACACACACACACATACAGGGTAACAGACAGACAGAAACACACACAGACACAACCACACACGCACACACATATAAATGCAATCAGGCACACCCTATAGGCAGAATTAATGATTATTTATATTGATCATTTTGTCTTCCACACTTAATCAAAAGCCAATGAGAGGAATGAGAACATCGAGGAGAGACGAGGAGACGAGGTGAGAGGAAAGGAGACGAGAGGAGAGGAAGAGAGGCAAGAGCACAGGGAACTAAAGATGAAAGAACAAAGAGGTAGAGTGAGAGAGGTTGGAGGAGAGAGAGAAGAACATAACATGACAGATCATAAGGAGCAGATAGAGAGAGGGACATGTAAGGAGGGAGAGAGAGAGAGACAGGGAGCATGTAAGGAGAGAGAGTTAGGGAGGGAGAGCGAGAGCGAGAGAGATGGAGAGAGAGAGAGAGAGAGAGAGAGAGAGAGAGAGAGAGAGAGAGAGAGTGGGGGGAGAGGGAGAGAGAGAGAGAGAGAGAGGGGGAGATGGAGAGAGTGGGGGGAGAGAAAGAGGGAAAAAAAGAAAGAGAGAGAGGGAGCGAGAGAGAAAAAACGAGAGAGCGAGAGAGAGAGAGAGAGAGCAAGTGAGAGCGAGAGATAGTACACTGTGTGTCTGTACACTGTGTTCTAGACATACCTCGGCTGTCGCATGCAGACACCCACACAAACACACACACACACACACACACACACACACACACACACACACACAAACACATATTTGTACATAGGTCTATGAATAACAGAGATTTGATAAAATAAGTAGGATTCTTACAATTTTTCCCTATTACTCCAACAGCACCTACTATACTATGACCACCATCACTACCCGTACCACTAATACTACTCGCCTGCGATCACTACTATTGTTACTAATGCAATACAAATATTATGATTACTAATAATAATAATGATGGTTTAACCTTACACAATAAACTTTCAGATGTTACATTTTCTTCAGCTTCCAAGTGACATCAGACGGTTGAGGCAAACTGTTGTTTACCAAAGACTTACTTTAATTATCTTTACCTTATTGTTATGATCTGATTATTTTACTATGCTGGGCTCAATTGTTCAAAGATTCCTGCTTGTTTTTCAACCCTTACTTCAGGGGACCCAAAAGAGTAATGCATCAATACTTCCCCATTTTCAAAGTGCTAATTAGCACCAAATCGTGTTATTTTTGTTCTAGTATCAAGTATTACTTCAACGATGTTAAACATGGTAATCAATGCCATCAGGTCAATGCTACTCAAACAACATTGCATTTAGAAAACAAGGGGTGAACTCCTATGTTTTGGCCAGTCTCCAAAAAGCAGTCTGTGTACATTCTTCTCTGATCTGATCTGTCTTGTCCTTCACTCGTTCTAACACCACTGTGTGTGTGTGTGTGTGTGTGTGTGTGTGTGTGTGTGTGGGGGGGGGGGGGGGGGCAACAGTTGATATTGAGAGAGAGGGTTAAGCTTCTCAGAAAATTATATATCATTTTCTGAGAAGCTTAACCCTCAGAATGAGGCATTATACTATAGTATAATACCGCATACACAACATGGCTCCTTATAACATTGCTCATACTCGACGACATGCCCTAGATTAAAAAAGCCATCACAAAGTCGTCATGTTGGTATAGCCATGTGATAACTCGACCCCTCTCCTGTCTAGAACTATCAGTCCAAAACAGTCTTTTGAAGGTCATAGTGTTCACATTTGAGTTGAAACATGGGGTTCACCAACACCTCACAGACGCAGTTTTTTGTATTTTTTCAAAAGCTCGAAAGCCCGACCTCCGCTCTCGCCCAGCCAGATCAATATGGGGAGAATGCAACAAACCTAACAAGCTATCTAAGACCGTCAACACTGTATAATCAGGCTATCGCTATTGCGAACAGCCCCTTTGGTGCAAAGCACTGAACTTATCCTTTCAGTCGCGATCCCATGTGTGGGAGGCATACTTCCCCAAAGTGCGTTCCTCCTCAAAGTCTTCCCATAATCTAACGCGTACCTGTGAAGCCCTTTGAGAACCGAGCCGCGCAAAACAAGCTACGCTAATAATCCTGCCCTGCCTCACCACTTTCAAAGAGGAGCTCACTTCAATGGACTCTGCCGGGGACCGCTCTCCATAAAAAAACGTCTGTATGGTTCGACGACCCCGCGAGCGAACCGAGGCAGGCCGCGGAGACGCCCGTAAAACCGGGCGCTGGGTTCGTAGCGCCGATGGGCTGGCGGGGGGTGAGCGCTTTACGGCCGCGGCGTGACGTGTTGGGAAACACAGAGTAACTTCTGGTCTGTTGGGAAAGTCCTTCCTGGAAAACATCTGGATGTTTGATCCTTAAGAGGAGAGGCTTCACTCATAGGTGATAAAGAGCGTTTGTGTTTGTGTGTTCCGTGTGAGCGCGTGTGCGTGTGTGCGTGTGTGTGAGTGTGTGTGTGTGTGTGTTTGTGTGTGTGTGTGTGTGTGTGTGCGTGTGTGTGTGTGTGTGTGTGTGTGTGTGTGTGTGTGTGTGTGTGTGTGTGTGTGTGTGTTTGTGTGAGTGATTGAATGAAAGAGTGAGTGTGAGTGAGCGTCTGTGTGAGTAAGTGAATGAAAGAGTGAGTGAAAGAGTGAGTGTGAGTGAGTGACTCAGTGAGTAAAAGAGTGAGTGAAAGAGTGAGTGAGTGTGAGTGAGTGAGTGTGTGAGTGACCAAGAGGATGTCGAGATGATTTCAGTGATCTGTGGAAACCAGGAACTGAACCAATGTTGCCCAATGGTAGCTGACGCTAATGCTAACCCAGGCTGCTAATCTGAGCAAATCCTTCACTCAAACATCTCTCCATTGTTTAATCTGTACTCTCTCACTCTCCCACTGTCTGACCTCTGGGTGACCTCTGGGCAATGAGAAGGTCAGTGGTTACATCTCTATTACCGCCTGGCTTAGAGGATCCTATTATGTTCAGTTCAAAGGTCACACAATGTGTACTCACACACACACACACACACACACACACACACACACACACACACACACACACAAACACACACACACACACATAAACACACACACACAGTTGTTGTCATTTTACTGATCATCAAATACACACGTGGGCACACATGCAAGTTCCAGAGTGAGTGTGTGTGTGTGTGTGTGTGTGTACTTCATAAAGGTATTGATTAGATGAGATTGTAAACATTAGTATTCGTCTCTACCATTGATGGTCAGGTCTACTAAACGGATATTCATATGCGTGTTCATGCAGGTCTTTGTGTGTGTGTGCGTGCGGGGGGGGGTGTGTGTGTGCACTGTTTGCTGACGAATTCTGTGTGTGTTGAAGAGCATGTGCGCACGTGCACGAGAGAGAGAGAGGTGTGTGTGTGTGTGTGCATGTTCAGTACCTACATTTAGATACTTTTATCCAGAGAGACACAAAAGAGGCTGACAACAATCAAAGCTATCACCTCAATTAAAATAAACAGAGCAGCGCAGACTAGCCCTAGGAATCACAGAAACAAGGTGATTCATGTGTGTGTGTGCGTGTGTGTGTGTGTGTGTGTGTGTGTGGAGTGGAGTGGGGCCGCAGCTGGGAGGAGAGAGGGGGAGGGGTATTCTAAGACCCTACAAGATGAACAGATGTCAATCAGAGGCTGCCAGAGAGGTCAGACTGAGTGGCAGTTCCTTTGTGCTCGTGTCAATCAACAAGATGGATGCCCCGCCCCCATCTGTCCACCAATCTTGCTTCAGACAGCGGCCTCCATCAGTAAACATATGACTAATAATTGTAGACTGTGACAAGACGGAGGTCACGGCACAGACTTCTGTATTCCACTAAATGCAAATAGTTTGACTAGCATGGCCTTGTATCCCTAAGTATTATACAAGGAATACGTGTGTGGGTGTGTGTGTTACTGTGTGTGTGTTTCTGTGTGTGCGTGTGTTTCTGTGTGTGTGTGTGTGTGTGTGTGTGTGTGTGTGTGTGTGTGTGTGTGTGTGTGTGTGTGTGTTTCAGTGTGTTTCAATATGTGTGTGTGTGTGTGTGTGTGTGTGTGTGTGTGTTTCTGTGTGTTTGTCTGTGTGTGTGTGTTTCTGTGTGTGTGTGTGTGTGTGTGTGCTTTGTGCTTTGTGTGTGTGTGTGTGTGTGTTGCTGTGTGTGTGTGACTACCATATGGAAATACACGTGAGGAATCAGCGGATGCTGATGGGTCAGATGACAACATTCTACTGCCATGTGAGTGCACACACACACACACACACACACACACACACACACACACACACACACAAACACCCCCCCCCCCCACCCACCAACACACACACCTACATAAACACACAAACACTCAAATACACACTTAGACACAATAATCCCAAATATTTGATTAAATATTCCTTAATCCAGATGACCTGGAACAAGGTGAAAATCTAATCACATCGCTCTGGAGGTCGGCTCAGGACACGCTGCCTCTCTCTATTCATGGATTAATACTACTATAACCACTGGGTGAGGTTGTTAGTTATATAGTTACGATAGAGTTAAAGAGTTAGCGTTGTTAGAGCAACACAGAGAAAGAGACCGGGAGGGTGATCTAAAATTTCAAAAGGAAAGTATTTAAAATTTATATCAATTAAGTAAAATATTATTGAAACATATTTGTGAAAGTACATCCTGCAGCCTTATATGGAGTCTGTAGGAGCAGAGCTAAGTTCACAAGCAGACGTTGCATAAAAGCTTGTTTGGGTTTAAAAGAGCAGCTCTAAAACTGAGACACACACACAAACACAAATACACACAAGCCAAAGAGTAGGCTACTACAGTGTTTTAACAAATGAGCACGATTTTATATTTGCAGAATACCTGAATAAAGCAGCAGATGTGCACTATGGACCCCACAGGATGTGAAAGCAGGCATGAGATTCAGGCGTTGACAGCTGAATATTGTGATGCTGAGGATAGTGAACAATAACTATGATCTCAGGCAAAAATTCCTCCTATGTCGAGGGATACATTGGTACAGTCCGGTCAGACTGGGTCTCTGCTTTCATTAAGAGGTTCAAGAGACAGGTCAACCCAGGGTTGGATGCATGATGAATCCAGGAAAGAGCATCCAAGGAGATACCTGGTATTGTCAGAACAGCTGTGCCAGTGGCCGCCTATCCTGCCAACCTTCAAATGATTTCAATGCACTGCAATCCAGCCCAATAACTGGAGGATTCTCGAAGTTTATGATTCTGCACCCAACCATCAACCACACACCGAAACCAGTACAGCACCAGGCATCCAAACCAGTAGAGCAGCAGGCATCCAAACCAGTACAACACCATGCACCCAAACCAGTAGAGTAGCTGCAGCAGGCATCCAAACCAGTACAACACCAGGCACCCAAACCAGTAGAGCAGCAGGCATCCAAATCAGTAGAGTAACAGGCCTCTAAAAAACTCCTCTCCTCTAAACCTCCTCTCCTCTAAACCTCCTCTCCTCTAAACCTCCAGGCCTCTAAAAAACTCCTCTCCTCTAAACCTCCTCTCCTCTAAACCTCCAGACCTCTAAACCTCCTCTCCTCTAAACTTCCAGGCCTCTAAACCTCCAGGCATCTAAACCTCCTCTAAACCTCCTCTAAACCTCCTCTCCTCTAATCCTCCTCTCCTCTAAACCTCCAGGCCTCTAAACCTCCTCTAAACCTCCACTCCTCTAAACCTCCAGGCCTCTAAACCTCCAGGCCTCTAAACCTCCAGGCCTCTAAACCTCCTCTAAACCTCCTCTCCTCTAAACCTCCTCTCCTCTAAACCTCCAGGCCTCTAAACCTCCTCTCCTCTAAACCTCCAGGCGTCTAAACCTCCTCTCCTCTAAACCTCCTCTCCTCTAAACCTCCACTCCTCTAAACCTCCTCTCCTCTAAACCTCCAGGCCTCCTCTCCTTTAAAGGTCCTCTCCTCTAAACCTCCAGGCCTCTAAACCTCCAGGCCTCCTCTCCTTTAAAGCTCCACTCCTCTAAACCTCCAGGCCTCCTCTCCTTTAAAGGTCCTCTCCTCTAAACCTCCAGGCCTTTAAACCTCCAGGCCTCCTCTCCTTTAAAGGTCCTCTCCTCTAAACCTCCAGGCCTCTAAACCTCCAGGCCTCCTCTCCTTTAAAGCTCCTCTCCTCTAAACCTCCAGGCCTCTAAACCTCCAGGCCTCCTCTCCTTTAAAGCTCCACTCCTCTATACCTCCAGGCCTCTAAACCTCCAGGCCTCCTCTCCTTTAAAGCTCCTCTCCTCTAAACCTCCAGGCCTCCTCTCCTTTAAAGCTCCTCTCCTCTATACCTCCAGGCCTCTAAACCTCCAGGCCTCCTCTCCTTTAAAGCTCCTCTCCTCTATACCTCCAGGCCTCTAAACCTCCAGGCCTCCTCTCCTTTAAAGCTCCTCTCCTCTAAACCTCCAGGCCTTTAAACCTCCAGGCCTCCTCTCCTTTAAAGGTCCTCTCCTCTAAACCTCCAGGCCTCCTCTCCTTTAAAGGTCCTCTCCTCTAAACCTCCAGGCCTCCTCTCCTTTAAAGGTCCTCTCCTCTAAACCTCCAGGCCTCCTCTCCTTTAAAGCTCCACTCCTCTAAACCTCCAGGCCTCCTCTCCTTTAAAGGTCCTCTCCTCTAAACCTCCAGGCCTCCTCTCCTTTAAAGCTCCACTCCTCTAAACCTCCAGGCCTCCTCTCCTTTAAAGCTCCACTCCTCTAAACCTCCAGGCCTCCTCTCCTTTAAAGCTCCTCTCCTCTAAACCTCCAGGCCTCCTCTCCTTTAAAGCTCCTCTCCTCTATACCTCCAGGCCTCTAAACCTCCAGGCCTCCTCTCCTTTAAAGGTCCTCTCCTCTAAACCTCCAGGCCTCCTCTCCTTTAAAGCTCCACTCCTCTAAACCTCCAGGCCTTTAAACCTCCAGGCCTCCTCTCCTTTAAAGCTCCTCTCCTCTATACCTCCAGGCCTCCTCTCCTTTACAGCTCCACTCCTCTATACCTCCTCTCCTTTACAGCTCCTCTCCTCTATACCTCCATAGTTTAAGGTTTGTTAGACTGCTACACTCAGAGTCAACAAGACAGAATCATTAATGCAGGCAGTAGGTTCGAGACCATGATGTACCAAAGGAGTATGATTTGGCCTGAAATAGAATGACTAATGTTAGCTTCTGGTGTCAGTGTGTGTGTGTGTGTGTGTGTGTGTGTGTGTGTGTGTGTGTGTGTGTGTGTGTGTGTGTGTGTGTGTGTGTGTGTGTGTGTGTTTGAGCACTTCATAGAGATAGCATCTTGAGTGACAGCTGTCAGCCTCATTTGCACCTGTTTTTCGAATAGAGTGCCGATCATGTGTGTGTGTGTGTGTGTGTGTGTGTGTGTGTGTGTGTGTGTGTCTGTGTGTGTGTGTATTTTGAGGAGGAGATGTGCTTTAACCTCCTAGGGTGCTCTGTGGGTCACACACACACACACAGGGTTATGGTTGTTACCCCATCAGCTCTGACTTCTGACACAACCCCCGTCATTGTGAATAAAGACATTGTATCTGTGTGTGTGTGTGTGTGTGTGTGTGTGTGTGTGTGTGGGGGGGGGGGGGGGGGGGGGGGGGGGGGGGGGGGGGGGGGGGGGGGGGGGGGGGGGTTATTTAAAGACGGGGGTGGGTGAGGTTAGTCTGCCTCTGACTTCTGCCATTAACCCCCTGCCCCCCCCCCTCGCCCTCGGACCGCCTCCAAACACACGTTCCTTTTCATTATTTTGATTGTAAATAAGACATTGAGTGTGTGTGTGTGGAGGTATTTAATAATAATTGTGCAGTATAAAATAATTCAGAAATCAGTAAATTACTGCATTGTTCTCTCTCTCTCATATATATAACCACACATATATGTATATATCTAAACATATATTTTATAAATATAAACATATATATATATATATATATATATATATAAGCATACATAAAATACACACACACAAAAGACTGCCCCTTAGTGACTGACAGTACATCGTAAGCCACGGGGTGGGGGGGTGGCGTCTTGCTCAAGGACTTCTGCCGCTTCTCCAGGCACACTGGGGATTACACCCAGTCTCAGGTCACGTGACCACTCACCCACACTCATCGGCAGAACCCATTGCTTGGCATCGCAGCGGTTTCCAAGGTAACCCCCACCCCCCTCTCCAGATGCGATGACTTCCGCCAGCAGTCCATCAGAGGGGGTGAAGCTAATAGTGCTGGGGGCCACTTTGGGGGGGGGGGGGGTTATAATCACAGGATAGGTGCCCTCCAGGGCCAAGCTGTTGTCCCTACTGTGGTTCAGCAAAGGGGCCTCAATACACACACACAGACACACGCGATCACACATGCAGAGACGCACACACACGCAAGCAGAGAAACACACACACAAACCCACAAAGACACTCACCTCTCCAGAGATGTCACGCCTACTATGATATGGCAGAATCGCTTTTCAGATTCAGATTGTTCCTAAAGGAAGAGGTGTGTGTGGTGAATGGAGAGCGTCGGGACTTATGGCTTTAGGACGTCCACTGACCAGAGGTTCATCCCTCAGCATTCGGCAGAGAAGGGGGAGGAGGGGAAGAGAGGGAGAGGAGAAACGCACAGCATGGACATGGGCGTGTGTGTGTGGGCGCACAAATACATAGACACACTAACACACACACACACACAAGTATGATATGCAGACACCCTAACAGACACACTAGTATGACATACTGTATAGACACACACACACACACACACACAATAACACACAAGAAAGTATGACACACAAACACACACACACACAAGTATGACATACAGACACACTTACACTCACACACACACACAAGTATGACACACAGACACACTTACACACGCACAAATATGACATACTAACACATACACACACAAGTATGACATACAGACACACACATAAATGTATGAAATAAAGACACACTAGCACACATGCAAGTATGAAACTTAAGGTACTGCTAGTTCATATCATCCAAATAAAGAAGCAAACTTTGGGTCCACCATGTTGTTTGTGCGCCATGTGGTTGACCTCCTGTTTGTGTGTTTGTGCTGACTCGACCACTGCCTCTCTCTCTTTGTCTTGTCCCTTTATGGAGATGTGGCTTTAGCTCTCCCTCTATACAGCACTAACCTTATGTCGCTCTACCCCTCTCTCACACACACACACACACACTCACACACACACACACACAACCACACACACACACACACACACTCTTCAGCTGGTTGCCTTGCTTCCTGTCGCCCATGGCAAAGGTCAAGGGTCACGGTTCACCTTCCACAGGCTGGAACACGGGGTTAACACCCGGCCTGGCGTGTGCCGGGGTCGCGCAGGGTCAGAGTTCAACAAAGAAAGGCTAATCCCTGCGCGCCGCGGGGCTAGCGTGCTACGAGGCCACGCGGCTATTCTCAGCCCTTTATTGTCGCCCGCGGCGACCCCACATTCAGCACGCCACCCCCGTGTGACCCCGCCGACCCCTGGGTGAACCACCATGTGACCAAAGGCACAGAGGAAGAGGAGTAGGATGGCTGCTGATTAAACGACGAAGAGTAAAACGCCGGGTAAAGGTTAGCTTTGATTAGCGACTGCGTCGTGGTGTCACTTATGCGTTTGTGCGCTTGTGTGTTTGTGAGTGAGCGCGGGGTCGTCGTGAAGGACTCGTGCATAGACACGTGCGCTGTGTTTGTGTGCAAAAAAACACACGCACACCCCCACATTCACGCTCTCTCCCTTCCACCCCCCCCCCCCCCCCCCCAACACACGTACACACACACTCCCACACATACAAATCCAATATATAAAACACACTTACAACACTTACAACATACACACACATCACACACAGAGTGGCCTTTGTTTGGTTGTGAGTCATTCTAGAAACAAGTGGAATCCTAAACAAAGGCGGCTCTAGGACCCAGCCGATTCCCGGCCGACCGTTACCGTAAACAGGGCCGGCTTGAGTCATCACTACACACACACCAAGCGACAGACTACATGTGTGTGCGTGTCTGTGCATTAAAACTGTGAGGTTATGCACATGCATATGTGTGTGTGTATGTACCTATATATATGCATACATGTTTGTGTGTGTGTATCTAAATCTCTATATATGTGTGTGTTTGTAAGCGAGTGTGTGTGTTGAGGGATTGTCTGACTGCATCTCAGACCCCCCCCCCCCCCACTCCCTACCCCAACCCCAACCCCGAGTTTGGGGAGGCTGGGGGGGGGGTTCATGGCGCCGGGGAGACTCCTGAGCTCCACAGACGTCTCATTCAGCCCGCGCCCCTCACCCAGTGCCTAGCCCTCCACTTTCCGTCCGCAGAGCGGGAGTTTGTCTCCCCGAACAAACACTCCTCTCTCTCTCTCTACCTCTCTCTCTCTCTCGGCCTGGACCTCATAAAACCATGTCTGTTCCTGACGGGAATCCCCACTTTAAAAACCCAACGGAGAGACGGAGAGGCCGAGGGATAGCCTCTCCTCGCTCCCCTCCTCTCCTCCACCTTGTTCCATCTCTCCTCCCGCTCCTTCGTCCCTCACCTTTACCCCAGTTAGCGAGTTGCTGATGGAGAGGAGAGATTAACTGCATCCATGTGTACTCATGTATTCCTCCATCCACCATCCCCCCCCCTCTCCCCCCCTCCCCGCCATCGCACGCAGAAATAGACGTGAGTCAAGTTACGTTTCAAGACAAATGCATTTTCAAAGCACATTTTAAATTACTCACTTTGACTAAAGTGCTGCACAGCTCAGAGCAGGCGATTAACACAGGACTACAAAACAAAACTCCCACAGGAGCATCAAATCACACACAGGCTGGAATCAACAAATAACAGGCTGAAATCAACAATTCACAGGCTGAAATCTACAAATCATAGGATCAAATCAGTCTTTCCTTGATATCGTGATGTTTTCTATCAAGGTCAAGGAAAAGAGGTGAGGAAAGCACATAGAACATAAAGCTGTGTGTCATCAGTGTAGAAGTGGAAGGAGATGTTCTTCTGCAGAACGATTAGATCAAGTGGAAGCATGTGAATAGAGAACACAATGGGACTGAGAATGGAGCCCTGTGGGACTCCGCAGGAGAAACTAGCTTGTGGACTGGAAGAAAGGTGCATACGCTGAAGGACAAAATTCTAGTGCTGAGGTAGGATGTGAATCGGGTCAGTGCCATCACCACCACGCTGGAGTCAGTCCTTTCAAATGCTGTGATCCAGACTACTGAACGATGAATGAGGTCAAGAAGCACCAGCACACAGTCAGCTGATTGGAAAAAGAGGGAGCAGGTCATTGGACACTTTCAACAAGGCAGACTCAGTACTAGGGTTGACCTCGACTGACACACATGTTATGGTAAATGGACTGAATTTATGTAGTGCTTTTCTAACCAGTGGCCACTCAAAGTGCTTTACAATATCGCCCTAACATTCACCCATTCATGCACACATGAAGGGGGGAGGTGTCTTACTAAGGGACTCCTTGACACTCAGGAAGAGCTAGGGATGGAACTTGCAACCTTCAGGTTACCAGCCAACCCGCTCTATCTCCTGAGCCACATGCCGCGTTATCAGAAGTATGAGCAAACGGAGCGGGTACGGCCCGTGCATCGCAAAGTTCGGGCTGCGTGCCAAATCTGTTGTCCCCATAGGGGTGAGTGCGGACACGGGCGGGTGCCAGTGTTTACATCACGCGGACCCTCACGGACACAGGAAGCATGACTCCAGGGGGCGGGACTTTCTCCTGAGAGATATCAGTTTCAGATAAGCAATCTGAATCCGATATCTCTCAGGAGGAAGTCCTGCCCCCCTCCCCCCCTATCGCCCCAGCCCGTCAACGTTCAAAGCGTCCCAACCCAGATATTCTCTCTTCCCTCCCGTGAGGTGGGAATGCGCAGGACCAAGGCTACGCCAAACATGTTGGTTTAGCACTAAGCTGCGATTAGCTGGGCGGGAACAACACCCCGAAAGAATGCCAGGAATTCACCAAAACACTGTTCGGCTCATCCCCGGCCGCTCATTGTCTCATTGTGGACGGCGTCCCGGCCGCTGGGGTCTTTTGAAAGGACAACAGAGTGAGAGGGAGGGGTTTACACTTCTGTGTCTAGCTGTAATGTGTCTTATTCCACATTATCACTGAATACTAATTAGTTATTGAGTTATTGACATTTTTCAATAGAAAACAATAGTTTTCCCTTGGCATAAATATATGAATTAATTTAATTGAGATAGTTGAATTGAGTTTGTGGATGTGTGAGTGTGTGTGTGAGTGAGAGAGAGGCACGTATAATATGGCTATCATACAATGTCATAACAGTATCCTAATGGATCATTAGCACCTTTTGATCCAATTCACAGACTGCTTAAACAAAACGGCAACACAGTTATCATGACAATGGAGTACAATGGTTGTAATAAGCATTGCATTAAAGGAATAAAAACCTGAACTTCATATCTAGAAGCATGAGAATGAGGGTGTACACATTTTGCAAAGTCTTCATGTGATAACGGCTTTGGAGTGTAGTAGTAGTAGTAGAAAAGAAAGAAAGAAAGAAAGAAAGAAAGAAAGAAAGAAAGAAAGACCTTGGTGATGTGTTTCAGGTTCAACTGCTACAATTACTAAAGTAGTTAGTAAAGTAGAGTAAGTCCATTAAACAGATTTAAAAAAATTGTGTTAGTGTGAATCAATCCTTAAACTATTCCAGTGTGACTCAATCACATCTCCAAGAGAGGGTTAGAATACGAAATAGTTTATGTCCCTCAATAAGAACACACGGTGTTTGTCGCCATCTGTTGGACGTAAGGTGCAATTACAATAGTTTTTAATTATTCACCCTGACCTTTTCATAGAGGGGTCGTCAGAATTTACCAATTTGTTCTCCTAAGCTGCCCCTCAAACGGTATCATGACGGAAAAACGTTGCTACCTTTGTTTTACTTTACTTTATGACATCAATAGTTTACACGGGTAGGCGGGTAGGTGTAGATTAATTCACTCTGACCCAGTAGCATTCACATATATCATTGTAAAAAACAATCTCACAGATGTCATCTTTATTTTGGTGCAGCCTGTTTGCTTTAAACTCACGATCTACTGTGAAAACCGGAGCCAAGTACCAGTAGAACAATGTTAATTCTCTTAAACGATTATACATTATTATAATATATATTATGGGCCCAGAGTCCTTACTCATTATATATTGCTGGAGATAGTGAGATATTCTATTAAACACTCATGTTTAGCAGAGTTACCCTACAACATCAATCCATATGATGCCTCTTTACATCGATGCTTCAGGAAAAGGCCAGCCTCCTTCGGTGCATTGATTTCATTTCACCTTCTCCAACACACACAAGCCACCCCCCTGATAGTCCTACTCTCCCATCGAAACAGAGCGACGGAAACAGGAACCATCAACCCTGGAGCCTTCGTGGGGGGGGGGGGTGGACTGGTTGTTCTCCAACCTTGAGCAATGGAGGAAACCGGTTTGGAATTGGACGTGTAAAATGTGTGGAAAGATACTGCCAAGAGGAGACCTGAGCTTTCACCACTAGGTGAGGTGGTTTAGACGCACACATCGCCTTCTCCGAAACGATGAGGATGTGTTCCTCGCTCAGGTAAACGTGTTCCCAGATGTGTTTACATCCATTTCAACACATCATTACCAAAACACAATTAATCACGTTCACAATCACTAATCCCGCTGCAGATAATAAAATGCTGAGTCAAGATGCGGAGGCTTTAGGAATGCAGTTTTATTGAACTCGGACCAGCAGACTTAGGACAGACAGACAGACAGACAGACAGACAGACAACTGCTTTGATAAACCTGTACAACCGGTTTGCTTTGTCGTACATACAGATGAATTTAAGTCGGACCTGCTTTGAAGGGTCAGTAACGATGTGAGTCATTATAACATATTAAAGTCCTTAGTCAAAGAGAACCCTAATCCAAAATATCAACTACCTCCACGGTTCTATTGTATAGTGGAAATTTGCATTGGTCGTCCGGGAGGAGACAACGGTTTACAGATAACCTTTACTTCCTGGTTCAGTGCGCAGTAAATACGCCACTAGCTTCACAGAAGAGGGCATGTTACAGCACTCCCTCACACACACACACACACACACACACACACACACACACACACACATACACACACACACACACACACACGCAGTTTAGGTTGACTTCGAATCTTCAACGATTCAAATCTTCAATAGAAAGACGTTTATTAAAACTGGGTTTCTTTGATAGTTGAATCGTATCAAAGCAAGCTTAACAGCCTCAGTAAGTGTGGAGGTTGGGGGTGCAGTGCTGAATGAGGGGTACCATGGCACAGCATCCGACACAGCCTCCATCAGTGTGGAGGTTAGGGTGCTGTAGTAGGGCTACCGCAGCACAGAATGTGTAACGGCCTCAGTCAGATTGGAGGATGGGGTGGCTTACAGAAAGAAGGCCTGTACATTGCTCCTCTTGTGGAGGTGGGGTAGTGACTCAGGCTTAACTCAGTGTTCTGGGTGAACTTTGAATCTGACATCCCCTTTTGTGTAAAGGCAGTTGCCCTAACCAGTCATCATCTCTAGGTAGAAGGTTGCACAATATCACATTCTTAAGTTCGGCAGCATTTCAACACCATTAAAAGACATTCGTACATTTTAAGAACAATTCAAAACAAAAATTCAGTTCAACTTCGACTCGGGTGCGAGTTTGAATACCGTGCGAGGTCAGGCAGGGCGTAGGGCAGAACGTCACTTACAGACAGCTGTCAATCAAGCTGTCAAACAGGCCACTGAACAAGCTGTATAACAAAAGATGTGGCATCATTGAGTTGCACATGTAAAAAAATATGTTTTATATATACCGATCTATAGAGACCGATAGATGGATATCTATATACAAATAATCGATACAATCCATAAATATGGAATCCATTGTCGGATAAATATTATAAATTATAAACATTTATTTCCATAATTCTTTGCAAGTGGCGACAAGAAAATAAGACGGCGGTTCCCGTTTTGAAATGGTTCTGTCCGTGGTCCTTCATGAGACGGACAGTCCTCCCCCCTGGGAGGACTGTGGCACCTCAGAGGGGCGCGGGGCACGGGACACTGGGTTGAGGGGGGTTTAGTGGGACGTTTCTCTTTTTGAAGGGACATTTGGTCCAGGACTCAGAGGCCGTTGAGAACTAAGAGGAACAACGAAGAGGAAGGAGACGGGTTCAGTTAAAGGGGAATTCCCCCCTTAAACAACATTGTGCTCCAACGCTATCTGTCATCATATATTTATAGGTGATTTTGCTGCAATTTAATATACTGACTCCAAATTTAAAAAGTTAATATTTTTTTCCAATACACTTCCGGTGATTTGATGACGCGTCAAATCACTGAACGATGAAATGCACTTCCTACGATTAGTTTGGCTATTAAACAAACACATTATGCAAGATACATGATATGATACATAGGCCTATCGGTATGATAGGTAGTAGTAGTACAAAGTAGAAGTAATATAAGTATAGGCCTACCAGTATAAGTAGGATAATTACTATGGTAAGCAGTAGAATAAGTATTAATGTAGTAGTATTGGTGTCTAATTAGCATTAGAATTATATAGTACAAGTATGATACATAGTAGTATTAGTATGATAAGTAGTATTAGTAAGATAGAGTATTACTACTATACATAGTAGCATTAGTTTTGATTATAAAAGTATCAAAACCAATGCTTAGTAGTAGTAAGTATTTGTAAGTATTAGCATGATACTAAAAAGGATAAGACGTCATTTGTGGTTGCAATTAAAATACAGGATTTTTTGAACATGTAAATAAAGTTTCAAGGTGAACAAAGCCTGACAGAAAGACTGCAAAGATATCCAAAAGATGAATAATAGTGTAGGGTGCCATGCCCAGATTACATTTTTAAAGTGGAACATTGTGAAACATTTTGGGAGGAGAATTGTTGAGTTTGAAAGAAGAGAACGTAAGGGAACAGCTGAGCATAGCCCGCAGTCCCCAATTGGCTGGCTCTGACGCAGACGTGACATCAGAAGGAGTTTTGCACTCTGTTAATCATAACAGCAGTCCACCTCAGGCTCATAACATGCCCAAACATGGAAACCATCTCCAAACCCCCTATATGGTTCTTGGTTTTACGTCAAAATCATTTTGTGTGTCAAGTTTGTACTTAGCCTAGCATCTACTTGGAGTATGCTGAGATATTATCACACCTGCTGTGTCTCCCCTTAGCTGCGCTTTCATCACCAACCTATTCAATGCTACCGAGTGTCTGAGCGTTGACATTGGATGCGATCAATCTAATCAAACTCAAGACTACAGTCATGCATCATATTCTAGTCACGAGACCAGAATGAAAACACAGATTGAGGGTTTTTAGACTCACCTTGACACAGAGATGAGGGTTGGCATCCACCTTAGTGAACTTCACCTGAAACACAACGCCCAATGAGGTTAGGAGTCTAAAACACGACGGCCAATGAGGTTTAATACTCTAAAACACAACCAACAATGAGGTAAGGACCCTAAAACACAACCAACAATGAGGTAAGGACCCTAAAACACGACGGCCAATGAGGTTACGGCTCTAAAACACGACAACCAATGAGGTTAGAAATCTAAAACACGAAAGCCAGTGAGGATTAAGCGTCATACGCGATGGCCAATGAGGTTTGGGCTCTAAAACGCGATGGCCAATGAGGTTAGGACTCTTAAACACGATGGCCAATGCGGATTAAGCATCATACACGACTGCCAATGAGGGTAGGACCCTCAAACACGATGGCCAATGAGGTTACAGCTCTAAAACACGAAACCAATGAGGTACGGACTCTTAAACACGACGGCCAATGAGGTTTCGTCTCTACAATACAATGGCAAATGAGGTACAGACTCCTAAACCCGACGGCCAATGAGGATTAAGCATCATACACGACGGCCAATGAGGTTAGGTATCTAAAACACGATGACCAATGAGGTTACGGCTCTAAAGCAGGAAACCAATGAGGTTAGGACTGTAAAACACGACGGCCAATGAGGTTAGGACTGTAAAACTCGACGGCCAATGAGGTTTCGCGTGTAAAACCCGAGGACCAATGAGCGAGACTGACCTTGCTGGTGCGGGTGGTCTGGGCGGCATGCGGGAGGTCCTCACAGACGCCCTCCGCCCCGATCTGACACAGCGACACCACCACGTCCACCGGGCACGCCGGTTGCCATGACAGCTCCTCTTCAATTGGGTCAAAGGTCACCCCGAACCACAACTGGTCCGTATCTAGCGCAGGGGGGGAAACGAAACAGACGGTAAGTACAAAGTCTGTCATTTATCAATCCTTGGATTACATTTAGCGGACGCTTTTATCCAAAGCGACTTACAATAAGTTTGTCAGAAGAAAGAGAAACAACAATATATCGCTTTCTGTACAGTAGGGAAGTCAAATTTAGGTAAGACAGAGACAGGGCTTATATTTTAGAAGGGACAATTAATAAAAGAGTTTAATAAAACGGCATCATCTTCATTACAGAAAATAAACTAGTACTTATATATATATGTATGTATATATTCTTTAAAATCTAGAGTAATACTTACGGCCTCTGAAGGGACAGACTCGAACCCTGGGAGCGTCCATCACGGCCGCCCAGCCCTGTGGGAGAGAGAGCAGTGGTCAGACGAGGGGGAAGGTGGAGAGGGGCAGGGTGTCTGGGGGAAGGGTCTAGCAGGGGGCCGGGGGCCAGACAGGAGGCTTGGCCCCCGGGCCTGGACTAGAAGACACGGTGAGTGAGCAGCAGGTGTGTCCCAGTCGAGAGGTTCTGGATTTCAACCCCATCAGGTCTGTAAGCCTGGGGGTCTGGGGTGTCCATGATCATGAGGAAGACTAGAACATAGAGAGAGCCTCACCTCAATGCAGAGACAGGGCACTGGTCTGGAGAAAGAAAGAGAAACCTCCTTCACCGCCTCCTCCTTCTTTATCTAGAGGGAGAAGAAGAGTCAGATGACTTGTTGCGTGCTTGCGTGTGTGTGTGTGTGTTTGTGAATCAAACTCTACTCACAGGGCATTTTTCAATTTGTTCAAATTAACTTGTCTTTAGGGTGAATGAAGCGAACATAACAACATAATAACCAACACCCACACCAACACACCCACACACACCCACCCACCCACACACACACACGCACGCACACAGCGTTGCCATGGTGACCTACCAGGGCGTCAGCCCCCGTCCCAGAGCAGACGTAGCCCTCGAGGCAGAGCCTGAGCCGGTAGTCCTGGTTGTCCAACATGTCCGACACGGACACCACCAGCTTGCTTTCCTTTGGGAGGAGAGAGTACTGGAGACTACCAGCTGAGGGGGGGGGGGGGAGACAGAGAGAGAGTGGGAGACAGAGAGAGAGACAGAAAGAGAGACAGAGAGAGGTAGAGACGAAAGGGAAGGAGAAAGACTTAATAAGACCAGATCAAACTTGGTGCATTCACAGTAATGTATAGTGTATAGAAACGTGTGTATACAAGCAGAATTAGCTCAAGTACACTCCAGAATAATATTTTAGGTGAAAGCGTGTGATTCGCATGTGTGCAGTCTAAACGTGTGTTTAGGCTGTAGAGTAGACAACTTACTGATGCATTGTGGGACTTGTTTTCGGAGATCACCGCTGCTGCATTCTGGGAACATACAAGAGTCATTCAGCCATTTATAATGATATTCATGAGAACTTCTTGGAACAAGCTAGTAGGACGGCCGGGTGTGCGATTGGATTTCTTAGAAAAGCAACGTGCTCTGGGACTGTGTACACTCTGATAAAGGTGTCATGAACTCATTATAATGGCCCCATTTGTTTACATCATGGAAATACTTCACGCTAGTGACACATTTCATATCTCTACTTCCTACTGGGCCTGCAGTGATGAGAGGACTGGGAGGCTGATTAGAATATGATATCCTATTACAATAAGCGTGCCAAAGAGAAAATAAATTGTCACGGATTCCTCATGCCCATCTGACCCAGATTATAACATTTGAATCATAGCTTTGTTGTATACGGGGAATGGGTTAACCTAGCGATTGTTAGTGCTTGGCACTTGGTTCTATGAACATCCTTACTATACCGACAGCGATATATTGTTGTTTCTCTTTCTTTTGACAAATGTGCTTATTGCAAGTCGCTCTGGATAAAAGCGTCTGCTAAATTTATCATTATTATTATATCCTTTATTTAACCAGGTTTAGTCTCATTGAGATTAAAATCTCTTTTCAAAGAGAGACCTGGCCAAGATGGACACTAGTACACAGTTCCAACATAAAACACAAGACGAAGTACAAGTTCAATACTAAGTGCAATAGTAATAATACATTTAGATCATTGACTAAAACATTTGCAATTTCCAATGGAGTCTGACATCAAACTATTTACAACAGCTTTAAATTCACTGAGAGTAACTAGTTCTTGCAGCTTGAGCTGCTTCTGCTAAATGCCCTGAATCTGTAACAGAAGATAGATGTCCAACGTCCGGTACAACTCCAGCGTGGGTGTGTGAGACCTTCTCCTACCCGGAGCGTGGAAGGTTCCGGTCCAGCCTCTGCCACAGATCTCAGGCACCGTGTTAACCCTCACCCTGGCCTCCTGGCCCGGGGAGACCCCAACAGACTCGCTGGTCACCTTCACCTGGAGCACACAGGCACACACACACACACACACACACACACACACACACACACACACACACACACACACACACACACACACACAGGCGCACACACACACATACACAGGCACACACCCACACACACACACACAAACACACAAAAAAACACACAAACTTTTAAATTCCATATACGTTTGCAGTATACGTTTACCATTATTGGAAATTGTTCTTGTGTCAATTTCATTCACCATGAAATCTCAAAACTTTCCTTTAATTTTGGGAGAATTGTGTGTTTTTGTTTGCACAAAACCTAAATGTATTTGTTTGTTTTATGCTGCCTTCTTGGCCAGGTCCCTCTTGGAAAATAGATTTCTGAATCTCAATGAGTGTTACAGAAGAGGATTAGGGCCACTCCTAAAAAAATTTAAATTCTGACCTTAATCTCAGAATTCTGAGATTAAAGTCAGAATTCTGAGAATAAAGTCAGATTTTTTTTTTTTTTTTATGTGTGGACCTAATTCTCTTCCGTAGAGTGTCAATGACTTTTACCATCTTAAATAAATATTAAAAAAACAAAAACATAAATTGGTTAAACTCCGGATGAGTCACCGTCTGCGATCTTTAAACAAAGTGTCTAACGTAACCGAAGAACCAGGAAGAGCCATGTGACCTCTGTTACTCCATTGTTATTGTCTAAATAGCTACGTCACCGCCACCCTGTAGTCATTCGGGAGGGAGGGAAGCCTGTGCTGTCGCACGTAAAACCAGCCACTCACATTCCTTCAGACCAGAGAATGTCATGACTCAGCTCATTACGTGGAGATCCTATTCTCAACAGAGATTGGTACCGAAACCCAGGATTTAACACACCTCGGGGCTGAAATATCAGTAGCGTTGAGATAAAGGAAATATACTTTTTTTTTTTATTAATTTAGGCTAGATACACGTTGTGATTGTTGAATGGGTTAAGATTAATTAAGTTAAAATGCTGTTTGGCTTTTCCCAAGTCTGTCCCCTCACCGCTCACGAGAAGACATTATAAGGGAAATGTATCTTAATTTAAGGCGGATAAATGTCGTGGTAGCTCTGTTACAGTTATGCTCCTTTGCAGCGTCTCCATGTAATGTTTCAGAATAGGGCAGGAGACCTCACCCCGGTTGCTCTATGCATCAGTATTTTCTTTCACTGATAAAAAAAAGTGTTTGTATTTATACAGTTTTGTTTGTCCTACATTTCCATTTTCCCAATATCATAGTCTATACTGGTTATTTTCTATCAGAACATTTCAGGCTGATGCTACTGAAGAACCGAAAGAGACGGTTCTCTTGTAAAGAGAACATTTGTATTATGCCTCTAAAACAATAAAGTGGTTGTTCTGGATTATGACCTAACAAGCTGTTGTCCAAAAGGCTGAATCCCAGGTGTAATGAGGACATAACGAGGAGAAGGCGTCAAAACAAGGGTGGAACCAGCACAGGAGGACGGGAATAAGGTTGGATGGTAATAAGGTGGAGATGTTTAACGAGGAGATGGTGATGTTAGATGGTGTAATATTATGAGGTGACAATGAGCTGATGGCTAGGTTATGGTGGGGTAATGTTATAACAAGGTGATAACGAGGTGATGGTTAGGTGGTGTAATATTATAACGAGGTGATGGTTGGGTGATGTTATAACGAGTTGATGTCGGGAGATGCTACGAGGTGATAAAGAGGTGACGGCAGGTTGTTGCCACAACAAGGCGATATCGAGGGGATGTTATATTGTTATAACGAGGTTAAAGAACGGAACCCTACCAGAGATCCTTCCATCCGTTTCCTGGAGGACTTGGAGAAGTGGACTTGTTTACACCTCTGCATGCGCCCCGGCGTCTGGACGCAGATGGAAAGGCCGTGCACCGGCTCTAAACACACAGCGGTACGTCACTTAACATCCACCAAACACGTGCACAAACATAATCTCCATAAGCGTTCTGAACAACCACTGCGTGGATCCTACCGGTGAGGACCAGGGAGGTAGACACCACCAGCTGCAGGGAGCACCTCTGCCTGCCCGGGCAGTGCAGGGTGGAGGAGAGGCTGACGTTGGGGGTCCCAGCGGGACCCCCCAAGCCCTCAGGAGGACTCCGGCACAGAGAGGACGAGAAGGGGTCTGCAGACAACCAACACAAACACACTCGGGTCACAGTCGGAAACAGGCGGAGCACGGTGTGTGTGTGTGTAGCGGCGGGGTATTTGACCTGGGGCGTAACGACTAAACAGGCTTAGACGTTGATCGTGATCGGGGGTCATGTTTCCGCTCATTCGAAAATAGATGCGTCTTTATCATACAAAGCTGCATAATCATGCACACATAATCAGAGCTACATAATCATATTTTTATTGTGCAGAGATCGATATAGAACAGGGATCCTGGTTTGGACAGATCATTGGATGCAATCGTTTTCATTTCTCGGATCATCGATATCAGCAATTCTGTTTCAAATAAAGAAATTAACCTAGCGACAAACTAAGTTAATTTAGTCATGCTAACATTCTCTGCACCCACATGCCACTGTATCGTGGCTGGGTGTGAGCCCGCCCCCCCCCCCCCCCCAGGGCGCAAGTTGATGTCGAGTCGCCTAGGGCGCCGAAACAGCCAGCGCCGGCTCTGACAACAGGCAGACGACATGTCTTGACAAGTGACTGTCAACGAATACATTCATTACTGTGCACATTCATTACTAAGAAACATTATCGAGACGTTTGTGGTCCAGTTTAGTGTAAGGACTCGGTACTCACTGTGTTGCTTTGCTTTGCACTGCAGACCCTGCAGGGAAGTAATGAGCAAAAACAAAAACATGAAGTAAGCTTCTGTGTAGAGCTATTTCCATTTATTTAAACCTTCTTTCACAATTTCTCAATTTCACCCGACTGTTATTCGTTTTCGCCGAAGGCAAAATATTGCCTTCGGCAATTAGTCGAACAAAAGGGGTTTTCCACAGCGCGTTAAACACATCCTCATGGCACAGTGCGCTCTGTGCGTAGTTCGTTGTGCACAATCACACCAGAAGATAATCATCAATGAGTTTCCCATAGGTACATGTTCACAATTGAAATACATCTGTATCTTAGTTCTACAAGTTAAATCAAGGTGGACTGACGAAACTCCTTTGATCTCATAACTCGCAAGTCTTAGTTGAAATAGTTTAACCCCTAAACTATTACAAATGACAAACTACTTTTTAGTGTCCAAGGAAAAGATCTGAGCAAGCCACATACGAAATGCAAAACCTGATAGAGTGAAGGATCCAGAAGGAACAGTGAACGAGTCCGACCCTCCGGACACATGTTATGTTATCATAAGTTATAAACCTAAGGTGACCTAGGTTTATAACTTAACCACCCTAAACCTAGGGTGACCTAGGTTTATCGCCATTAAATACAAGCAGATAAGACTTATACGTCAATGTACTGGGCACTCCATGGACGTAATTGGACCGGACTGGAAGCAGTGACGCGAAAAAAGTCTGTTTTGGAAGATGACGCAGGAAGAAAATGGATAGACCTTCGATCACTTTTCAATATCCGCTTGACGCTCTAAGCGGATGGAGCGGACCTTCTGCCGGGTCTTTGGGTCTCATATGGAGAGAGGACACCGTTTTTGATCACATGGACTAGTTTGAAACTAGTTTTGTCAGGTTGAGCCCATTTATGGATTCATGTAAACGAGTCGGTTCAGGGTGTGTGACAGTTCTTACAGAGGATTCATGAAAGGCTGTTAATTGGAGAGCTCCAGAGGTAAGGTAAGATAAGGTAAGGTGAGGTCTCCCTCTCACATAGCTCTCCAGTCAGGAGTCCCCGCGGCGCGCACCCATTACGCATACAGTTCTCGGTCGGCGTGCGAAACTTATTTACCTATTTTCCCTCGTATTGTCTTTCTTTCTATGTGGTTTGAGCTTCCATTGGTTGATTCTGTTACGGCAGCGTTTACTTGCTCGGTGCGGTGTTTATTTCCAACCTTACTGTAACCCGCTTCCCAGGTGATCTACATCATTATCTCTGGATGAAGATCAGCTGCTGTCGTAAACAGCTGGTGTCTTGAAACCAGCCAGCTGACCTGCACTCTAATTATCGATATTTAAATTAATTTATCGTTATGTAATGAATAGATTTTTAATAATTAGTTTAATTAAAACCAGGTACTAGATTGTTTGAGTGTATTCGGATCCTCAATTATTCATGTAAATTAATTGAGTTGGAAATAATGTATCCAGCCTACATTGCATTTATTCAACGACGGAATACAAAACGAATTGACCATTACATTTAAGTAGCAATTCGCCCGTTGAATGAGCTTGCAGGAGCTGGCAGAATGTGTCTTACCTGAGAGCAGCGGACCTCCGAGCGGTCGTGGGCACCTCGCTGGGGCAGCGGTCCAGCGAGCAGCTCTGAGACTAGGCTGAGAGCCAACAGGAACGAGAGGAGCGCCATCATCCCAGCCGTCACATAATGACGCTTCTACTTCCTCAGCGCGGCTTAAGAGCAATATGAGAGGATGAGAGGGGGGGAGGGCCATACCACCAGTGATTGTGATGACAACAAGATGATCAAGTATAAATAGTATCAATGATGATATAGGGGAAGGGGAAGTTCTATTCACTGCATGATAGAGGTTAGAGGTTATTGTACTCACAATACAATACAGGAATTTGTAATACTCAAAGGAAGCTAAAACTTGCTCTCAAGAGATTGTATGTGTATTATTGGTCCTTCTGTAT
>NC_136951.1:15247410-15249910 GCF_949987615.1 Pollachius pollachius
TTGTTCTCTAGCGTCAAAAAGAGGCACTTGCTTTTTGTAAAATGCATACTGTTCTGCGGTGTACTTTTTCCCCAACACATTTATAAAATTAGTATTGCATACACTGGTTTTGCTGAAGACCATTCCACTCGGACTCAGAGAAAGTTTCTTAAGAGAATTGATCATAACCACGTGTTTATCTACAGAAAAGCCTGAAGTAATTACTTAAGTAATTAACACTATATTATCCTACATTGTAGCCGATATTATACTTTACACCGTGATCCTAATATGTGGTTCTGAAGACATCCCACACGCACCTCGGATCAGAGCCTCTCCTCCTGATTGACGTTGCGTGAGAGCGGCTCCAAGTCTCGCGAGAAGTACCACTGCACCTCCCGTCGGGAGGATAAGCAGCTCGCCACCAAAGCCAACCCGGGGTATCACATGACCCGCTAATCTCCAAATGCATTTCCGCTTCCATGAGGACTAAGAGCTGTTATCGTCATCATCATCATCACCAACAGCAACGTTGTCATCACCACAACCCCGTCTCCAACGGATGAAACCGTGAAACCGTCCGGTTAACGGGAGTGGGGGGTCTCGGTTGGCCGTTGCATCGCTGTCGAGCTGGGGGGAAACTCGGGAAAGGGGAGTCGCGGCGCCGCGCGTCGCCCCGCGGAAAACCTGCCGCTTCCGCCGCGACGCAGCGCCAACATGCTTACGCGAGTCAAGTCCGCGGTGGCCAACTTCATGGGGGGTGTCATGACTAGCGGGGGGGGTCATCCTCACGGCGGGGACCACGGCGGCTCCCACCTGCCCCTCAAGTTCCCGTACACCCGAGCGGGCTTCCTGGGGCTGACGCCGGACGAGGTGGAGTGCTCGGCCGACCACGCCGCCAGACCCATCCTGACGGTGCGGGAGACCGAGCGGTTACCGTGGGCCACCGGCTACGCCGAGTAAGTAGTCGACCCTCGACCCCCCACCCGCCACCCCGCACTCATCATGCTCAGGGGGGCTTCGCATCAGGATGATGATGTCATGGCTCTATCTACACCACACCTGTTTGTATAGGCTATGACGTCATGCTGTGTCCCCACCTCAGCCCGTGTCAATAACAAGTTAATAACACGTTATGATCATAACATGGATCAGATCACAGCATACACACACGACCCAAGCATGCCGCCAGGCGTTAAGACGTCTAACCTGCTGCTAAAGCCTGCCTCTGTGTGATTCTGTGTTCGTCTCTCTATATCGAAGTGCCTTCTCCCTGACAAAAGGCTGCATGGTACATCGTGGAATTGTATCAAGGACGTGTAAAGATGCGAGCATGATATGGAGTAATGCTGCAGTGTTTATGAGTATGGTGAGGGTTTAGTTTCAACGGTTCAGGTTTCAACGGCGACATGTGGACTTCCTGAAGTCCAGGAGGGATTCTGGGTGGCCGCCGGGGTCTCTCCCGTGATCAATAATACTCCACAACTGTTCTGCCAATCCACACCATCTCCTGACATCAACCCACTCTCACCAGTCTGTAAAATGAGATCTCTCTCTCCCACCCTCTCTCTCTCTGCTGTGTGAGGTCACAGTGGTGCTGAATCTGTGATTAAAACACCTCCATTGTGCTCCCCGGCTGCACATCGCCGGTCTCCATGGAAACCACACTATTACATCATCGTCTTCTCTCTCTCTCTCTGCTCCCCTGGCGATGTGATGCTGTGTCATGCGAGGGGTTCTCGGGGGGGGGGGGGTTTCTGTCTAACGCTGAGAGAACGCCGCGAGGTCTACCTCCGCACGCTCCAGCGCACTCCCGCCGCCTGGTCCAACGCCCGCATCGCGTCTACGATAGGAAACACACCAGCCTCCTGTCAGCAGCTCTCCTCACCGTGGCTGAGATCCCCGAGTCGTAGCGAGAGGGAGCGGACAGACCATAATAAGAGGGAAATATCCTTTGTAACATCGGTTAAGACATAGTCCTGCATCAAAGCAGTGGCAGACTTCCACGAGGGCATTGCAGTCGGTTTGACGACTCGAAGAGCCGCCGAATGCTCTCAGTTATGCCACATGGTTATACACCGAGGCTCGAAGCAGGAGAGAGCAAGATGGTCAAACTAAAGAGCGTCCCCTTGCCTTTCTGCTCGCTCGCTGTGTTTGTTCCACCGTTGAGTGATGTCGGGATTGGTTAGAGGTGAGCTGGGAGCCGGCGGAATCGTCTCACACCGAGGCAGACGCTGTCGACTAGGAACAGACATTCCCTCTGTCCATTTTGCTCACTGATAGCCGACTGATGGCAATGACATTTCTCCCATATTACACCCCGATAACCGCTCTTAAACGCTAACCTACATCACCTCGATGGGCTAGTTAAGAGATGTCACGATGGGTAGACACTGAGATGGCTAGTCAGGTTAGGCACCAGCACACCTGATGCTGAAATAGGAGCTCTTAATGCAACGGTGATTGTACTGTTATTCTATCCCTTCACAATATATTAGTGAATCTGTTTATATCCATGTGG
>NC_136951.1:15254892-15432392 GCF_949987615.1 Pollachius pollachius
GCTGTACGGCCCTGGTGGCCGTCTACCTGCTGGGCAAGCTCTACGTCGCCAACGCTGGAGACAGCAGGTGTGTGTGTGTGTGTGTGTGTGTGTGTGTGTGTGGGGTGGGGGGGTGGTGGGATCTGTGTGTCTGTCTGTCTGTCTGTGTGTGTGTACGTGTCTACGTGTGTTTGTGTGTATGTGCGTGCGTGTGTTTGTGTGTATGTGTGTCTGTGTGCGTGCGTGCGTTTACGCGCGTGTGTGTGCGTGCGTGTGTTTGTGTGTGTGTCTGTTTGTGCGTTCGTTTACATGTGTGTGTGTGTGCGTGTCTGTCTGTGCATGCGGGTGCATGTGGTTGTGTGAGCAATAAGAACTGCCTGTGTTCTCCAGAGCCATCATCATCAGGAACGGGGACATCATCCCCATGTCCTCAGAGTTCACCCCCGAGTCTGAACGGCAGAGACTGCAGTTCCTGGTGAGACACACACACACACACACACCGTATATCACACACGCACGCACACACGCACACATCTACATATAACACACACACACACACACACACACACCGTATATCACACACGCACGCACACATCTACATATAACACACACAGACACACACACACACACATATAAAGACACGCACACACACATGCATATAACACACACACATACACACACACAAACACCTCATATCAGACACACACACACACACAAACACGTATATAAAACACACACACACACACACACACATACATATAACACAACACGTATGTATCTGTATTTACTGTCTCTTTGGATTAAAGCATCTACTAAATGAAAGTGCATTGTAAAACAGAGCATGAATAAGATATCAGAGATATCAACAGGGAATGTCAGCATCCAACTACTACTAACTCTCTGTGAAAGAAGGGTCTGTGTGTGTGTGTGTGTGTGTGTGTGTGTGTGTGTGTGTGTGTGTGTGTGTGTGTGTGTGTGTGTGTGTGTGTGTGTGTGTGTGTGTGTTTGTGTGTGTGTAAAGACTGTTTATGTGGTGTGGAACGGGGTATGTTTTACTCCCTGGCTGTAACCACGGTAACGCAGCTTCCAGGCCAGAAGGGTGTGTGTGTGCTCGGGTTGTGGTAGCCACGGTAACGGCGGTGTGTGTGTGTGTGTGTGTGTGTGTGTGTGGGGTGTGTCAGGGCTTCATGCAGCCCCACCTGCTGGGCCGTGACTTCACCCACCTGGAGTTCCCCCGAAGGGTGCAGAGGAAGGAGGTGGGCAAGAAGATGCTGTACCGCGACTTCACCATGACGGGCTGGTCAGTACCCCCGTCTCACTGCACCCGTCTCACCCCACCCGTCTCACTCTGTCCGTCTCACTCCATTCGTCTCCATCCACCCGTCTCCTTCCACCTGTCTCACTCCACCCGTCTTGCTCCACCCGTCTCGCTCCACCCGTCTCCATCCACCTGTCTCCCTCTGTCCCTCACTCCAACAGTCTCCCTCCAACCGTCTCACACCATCCGTCTCACCCCACCCGTCTCACCCCACCCATCTCTGTCTCTCTGTCCGTCTCTCGCTCACAGTTTCAATCTGATTGAAAGAGCTTTTTGGATTTTTACTTATTTTTCAGTTCTATAATTTTTTAAAAGCATTCTCTCTCTCTTGCACACACACACACACACACACACACACACACACACACACACACACACACACACACACACACACACACACACACACACACACACACACACACACACACACACACACACACACACACACACACACACACACACACACACACACACACTCTCTCTCTGTCTCTCCCTCTCCCTCTCCCCGAAACCTTCATTTCTCTCTTAACGTGTGTTGCCAGGGCAACACACGCATCGTCCGTGCGGCAGAGCTAAGTACACACGCGGCTGCATACTTACTCTGTACTGTCTGTGTGTCATCACACACATCCTCCCTCGGGCCCAGTACTCAGCAAATACTTTAGCATGCATCAAATACTTGAATATGCATCAAATGTTTTAGCATTGCATCAAAACCTTTCAGCATGCATCAAACACGTTAGTATGCGTCAAAGACTTTAGTGGGAATCAAAGATTTGTGCAAGCATCAAATCTTTCAGAATGTGTCAAACACATTAGTTTGAATCAAAACATCTTGTGTGCATCAAACATTTTTGTATGCATCAAATCTTTCGTCACTTTACCAAGCTTTAAACACTTTATTATGTATCCGATACTAGAATATGTATAAAATACTTGAGTATGCATCAAATCCGTCATCTTAAGTTCTCCTAAAAGGTCCTTTTTAATGTCGTCTCTGGTCGCCACGGTGACGCATCTTCCTTGGGAGACACAAAGAGAAGGGCGAAGGGCGGACCGGGTTGCTACGGACGACACGGTGGCCCACGTTATGGGATGTGTCATCGAGATGATCTTGAGGGTATCCACTCTATGTAGAATATGGAGGAAAAGATTTGACTAATTGTATTCTTTGGTCCAGATTGCAACAGCGTGGGCCTGATAATATTGATTATCTGTTGATTGATAAGTCAGTTGATTGAATGACTTCAATCAACTCGGTTGACTTGATTCAGTAATTTCTCTCTCTCGCTCTCTCTCTCTCTTGCTCTCTCTCTTTTCTTTTCTCTCTCTCCTCCTGCCTGTGACGGCTTCATCTTGCCTTCACCTCACTACTCACTCCCTTTCCCTCGAATGCCTCTCCTCTACCTCTCTCTTTCCATCTCTCCCTCCTTCCCATCCTCCCCCTCTCTCTTCTGTTAAAGGGACCGACATAAAAGGAGAGAGCTCTAGAGCGTCTCTTTTGTCTGTCTCTGCCGTCTACCTGTCTGTCTGAGAGACCGGCTGACAGACAGACAGGTAGACGAGCCGGGGCCGGGTGCGGGTGTTTGATGTCAGTCTCGTGTGCCCGCGTCGGTTCACGTGGATCTCCTCTAACGAGTTGAAACCCCCGCCAACCCCCTCCCCCCCACCCCCCAGACTCTCCGTCCTGCAGACTTCAAAGAGTCTGCTCCGCCGTTTGTTCTGCGTTACATCATCGCCCGTGCACGTCGCTGCGCGGGGTGAACAGAGTGCACGTGAAGAGGAGCGTGCGCGCGTTTATGCTAAAGCTTCCTGTTCTGGCGGAGACTGGCGCGGCGAGCGTCGAGTCAAACGACAGACGAGGAGCGACCCGTCTGGTCTACGCACGTGCACGCACGCGCACACGCACAAACGCACACACACGCACACGCAGACACACAGACGAGAGGGGTCTTGAAGCCGAAGCAAGTGGAGGCAGGGTGTTTGGATGAGGGGTGGAATGCTTCACAAATCACGTTTTTCTCTTTTCAGTTCGGTATAGTACGTTTTTGGTAAAGCAGGGGATGACACAACTGAAAAAATAATAATAATGTATGTATATAGATATATAGATATATATATATATATATATTATAGGGTTCTGCCGTAACAATGTAATGGTGGTGCTTAAAATAGGGCTGCAGCGACGAGGACATGAAACGGTCTAATCCGTTAAAACACTTATCGGTTGTTTTATTGGAATAACGCTTCAAAAAGCCAAACACATTGCGTCGTCGATGGGAGGACGAATTTTGTGGCGTTCTGAACCACTCTCGGTCCGAGTCCGACTGGGTTACAGCAGATCTCAGTGTAAAGTGGGTCACACCCCAGACGAGCCACAGAGCACGGCGTCGATACGAGCTGTTGTTCCGTGTTTACCGTGATGAGTGGTAACGGCGATGTGATGCGCAGCCAAGGTTCTCCACGGGGCTTGAAGTCAAAGCGAGGCTGTATGGCGGCGCTGGTGTGTGTGTGAGCTCTCAATGGAAACATGACCCACTTAAGTTCCACTGAAGACGCACTGCCTTGAACGTATGGGGGGGTACTTCATATGATCCTACGAGTAGGAAGGTGGTTTGTACTTTGTGCAGAGTTTCAATTGAATTGCAGCGCAGCACTGGCACTATTCGGCATGTGAAGAGAGACACTAGATAACGGAACAACAGATAGGAATGAAAATGGTAACTGGAGTTTATCAACTTAGCAGCATCCGAACCGAACGGTTCAGACCTCTTCCCTGAATGGTAAATGGACTGCATTCATACAGCGCTTTTCTAACCAGTGGCCACTCAAAGCCCTTTACAATATTCAATCAATCATTCACCCATTCGTGCACACATTCACACACCAACGGTGGTGTCGGCCATGCAAGGCGACAGCCAGCTCGCCGGGAGAGGTTAGGGTGAGGCGTCTTGCTCAGGGACACCTCGACACTAGATGGAGCCGGGATGCATACAAACAACCTTCCGGTTACCAGCCGACCCGCTCTAGTTCCTGAGCCACATGCCGCCCCACAGCGTTCCGTCCCCAACGCGTGTGTGATGCCTTCTCTCTCCACTGTGCGTCTCAGGGCTTATAAGACCATCGAGGAAGAGGACCTGAGGTTCCCGTTGGTCTACGGCGAGGGGAAGAAGGCGCGTGTGCTCGCCACCATCGGGGTCACGCGCGGGCTGGGCGACCACGACCTCAAAGTCCACGACTCCAACATCTACATCAAACCCTTCATGTCCTGCTGCCCAGAGGTACGACCATTGACCCTAACCCATTCGTACGACCTTTGACCCTAACCCAGCGGTACGACCATTGACCCTAACCCATTCGTACGACCTTTGACCCTAACCCAGCGGTACGACCTTTCACCCTAACCCAGTTGTACCACCTTTGACCCTAACCCAGAGGTTCGACCTTTCACCCTAACCCAGTTGTACCACCTTTGACCCTAACCCAGAGGTACGACCTTTAACCCTAACCCAGTCCTTTAGATGTAGCTCTTTCCTTCACTCACCATCCTACTCTCTCTAACCCACTATCATCCTCTTCCCATTGCCTTGAATGGTAAGGGACTCTCTGCATCCGCCTACAGCACGCCACCCGCAGGCCGTTAGAGGAACCACATGAGTGTCCCTTCTACATGAACTCACGGCCGCTGCTTGGTCCCTTCTGGAGTACCATTGCTCAGGGGAAACGGCAGGCTTTCCATTCTCCTGCCGAGTTTCTGCTGTACTTGACCCTCCTGTCTGCCTCTCAGTCTGGCAGTCTTTTCTATTCCCTTTCATCTCCAGTGAGGGCAACTCCTCTACAGCTCTTTACCTCAAGTTCTCCTCTCTGCACTCTCCTCCTCCTCTCCATGCGTTCTCTGCTCCCCCTCAGCTCCCTGTAGCCTTTTCCTCTCCTCTCTCCTCTCCTCCTCTCCTCTCTCCCTTTCCTCTCCACTCTCCTCTCTCCTCACACCCTCTCTCCTCTCCTCTCTCCTCTGCGCTCTGAGTCCTTGAATCTTTCATTTATTAGCATCTAGGTCATACACAGGTCGGCTGTAAATGCGGAGAGCGTAAACATCAAAGGCTTAGCCACAGACACATTTAACAAGACATTCTGCATTCTTTCAGGCCCTTCAAAGAGACCTCAGCATCTAGCTATTTTAGTGGAGCGTAGCATCTCTGACTGAACAGGCGGGGGTGTACCTGTATGTAGTCCTGTGGGCTTTACCTGATTTGTAGTCCTGTCTAGGGATGTATCTGACTTGTAGTCCTGTGTGGTCGTACCTGTGTTGTAGTCCTGCCTGGTTGTAGTCCTGTGTGGTTGCACCTCTGTTGTAGTCCTGTCTTGGCGTAACACTGAAGTTGTGGTTCTCCGGTGCGAAGGTGAAGGTCTACAACCTGGCGCAGTACCAGCACGGCACAGATGACGTTCTGGTGATGGGAACAGATGGATTATGGGATGTCCTCTCCAACCAGGAGGTGGCTGAGGCAACAAGCACTTTCCTCGCCAACTGTGACCCCGATGACTCTCACAGGTGTGTATGTGTGTGCGTGCCTGCGTGTAGGTGTGTCCGTCCTACATGAATCAACCAACCAACCAACCAATCGCCAAAACCAACCAAATGTCCTCCATCTCGCGCCGCAGGTACACCATGGCGGCGCAGGATCTGGTGATGCGGGCGCGGGGCGTTCTGCGCGACCGCGGCTGGCGCATCAGCAACGAGCGCCTGGGCTCTGGGGATGACATCTCCGTCTTCATCATCCCCCTGATGTACGGGAACCCCCAGCTCTAGGGGGAACCCTGGAGGCCTGGAGACCCCGAAGCAGCACTCCTCTGGAAGGGTGTCGCGACAGTAGGCCATGAAATCCTTTTTTTATGTTTTAAATAAGGGGCGAGATCGACCTCGTTCTCTGTTCTGCGTCGGGGTTGCTCCTCTCGAAGCACCTCGGCCCGGACACATCAAGAAACTTCTGGGAGAAAGGCAGGTGATAACGGATTCGGACACGAGGCGTCTCACACCGCCCAGGAAGCTCCCGGAGCAAGGAAGCTGCTCTCGCGGGAAGCTGGTTAGGCAGAAGCAGGAAGAAGTCACCCGGAGAGGCAGGAGAAGGTCGCTTTGTAGATCTGGGTTCTTGCTCCTTGTTCCATCTATCGGTTCCTCCGAGAGCTCTTCCTGTTTGTGTGTGATATGAAGGACTTCCTCTCATCCTCTCGTCCTCTTCCTCCTGAGCTCCTTCCCGTCCCATGTTCTGTCGCGTCCCAAAGGGAACTCTGCAAAGCACAACCCAGATTCTCTCTTAAGCAAAACCCATCGTGGAGAATTTGTGAAGTAAGCGTGTTACGTCCTCCGTTGCGGATGACAGCCGTTAGGAAACCATCCCAACTCTCCCAGTTACCAGGGACGGTGATGGTGGCTGGGTGGGGTGGGGTTAGAGGGGTCGTGAGGAGCTTATGTTAGTGATGGTAGGTCTGCAGTAGGGCCTTGCAGGGAGAAGATCTTTCTGCCCTAGATTAAAAGAATGGTGCTGCAATGGTGCTTCTCTCTCTAAAAGGGAGACAAACGTTAACATACAAGAAAGACAGGTACTTAATTCCCTAGAGACCGGCAACATATTGATTGGAGAGACCGTAACCACCACTTGAGATGTGAGAAAACATCACGTTTTCGTGATGTGGAGCTGCCACTGTTTGGTCTGAACCCATCACAAAATTGATGTCTGTCGCTTTAATGAGTCCCCACCTTGGAGCTATGGTTTTCAAGTTCAATTATATCCCATTCAAAACAGTGCATGAACATACAGGACGGTACAAATGTTGACACGCAAAGTGGCCAACACTGTCTGCTTGGGAACCTGGCTACATGCCCTTAAATGTTCAGCCGTGGTGCTACTGTGTGGTTTGTGTGTCAACGCAGAGTTCCCGGAACTTGACACATGTTCCTCAGAATACCTCCATCCTGGGACCAGGGAGCCTGGCAGAGACTAATGCTAGCCACACTGTAGTTAGAGGCTGTTCCTGAACCTTGTTACATACAAACTTCATTCTGTTACCAGGTGTTAATAATAAGATCTTAATACATGTGTAATTACACTGTATCACGACACTCATCTTAAGTGTTAGCTTTTACAGTTTTTTTAATAGTAGGTGTGAATATGATTTCGGCCACACTATATACTCACCTCGGCTACTGTTGTGTATGCTGGTACGGTGTTTGGTAAGATTTTGAAGGAACCGGGATGAACTTCTGCCATTGGTCTTCTCTGGAATAGGATAACCAGGGCCTAGAGTGATGAGGGGTACGGCAAAGAATCTATCCATGCCTGTAAGTGGAAGAGGCGGTTTATGGGTATGGAAGTCCCTCATGATAGTCACTTTCCCTGAAAATATCTGAAGTCAATGAGGTAGAAAACCTCAATAGATTTGTCCGTCCTTGGTGTTGCCTAGCACTCTGAACTTCCCATAACTAATCAATCAATCAATCAATCAACCAATCAATTAATCAATCAATCACCAATAGTAAGGTGTTTCTTGAGACTGATGATGAGTGACAGGGGTCTGTTGTATTTAGATCAGGATGGTTTAGGGATTGGGGTATTTATAATTCCTATTCGGACAGGAATGGGAAGGTTTACACATTAAGGAGAGCACTTTTGGGATGCAGTTTCTCATAGTTTGAGCCGGCATAGACGGTACTGAAGGGAACGCCGAAGCTGGAAGTCGGATGACACTGCACTCATATTCGGCATGCAGAAGATTTGGAGGAGTAGACTTTAACTTAAATGTAACTCCTATGGTTTTTAAATATGTGTGCAGAAAAACGTGTAGGTGGGGCTCTGGTTGTAGGTGAATGCTTATCGGTTGGTTTCATGGATGTAAAGTTTTTAGGAACTGATTAGCATTTCACTTTTGCTGATTAGCTTGTTAGCCAACAAGACCCTGGATGAAGTTTGTGATAAGAGGTTTGAAACAACCGTAACCTAAAATGCTGCTCGCTTAGCCATAGAGCTAAGCCCCCCACGTAGCAGGTTGAATCAAAAGAGAGGGCCAGCGAGATGTGTGACGGGTGGAGGAATACGTGCCATGCTGAGGTTAAGTACGGGCTCTATGTACTAAAGCCCCCGTCGTCTCTGGTGGGCTTCTGTTTAGCCGACGGAAGACAGCGTCATGGTTCGAGCCACCCAAACGTACTTCATTTATGTACGGTGCAAAGTGTTTTTGTTTCCTTAAAAAGATTGTCATTTACAGTTGGACATATTTGTTGGTCTATGAATGTCTTGAGGGAGTCCACGGTACATTTCATCGTGATTATTTGTTTTGACTGACTTTGCATGAAAATAGACCTTATTGCTGCCGTTTTGGTGAGCTGGATGGAGAAACCTTCCTAAACCTTTGGAGAAACCAATACAGCCCAATGGTAAAGCATTCTAGGGGGAATATATGCGGGTTATTCTTTTTTAAATGTATTCCAAAAAAATATATATATATATGAAACAAAAGGAATGGCAATACAAATTGGCAAACATTTGTAATGCCACCGCGTGTGTGGGGGGGGAATAACGCATTGAGCTTTCCAGGATTTCAAAGGTTCGAGGTTCATCTCCCACCCAACTAACCAACATGGCTGACAGGTGAATGTGGTCTACCCAGTCCGTCTGCTCATCCATGAAATAAGCTATTTTATAACCCCAAAACAGCCGTCTTTCATTGTCTTTTATACTTTGTGCTTATCTGCAATGTCTGATTTTCATGTTTCAGATTTCAATTTGAATTTTAAACATAAAAAAGGGGCGGCACTCACTAGACGTTGGTGAGAGCTATGTTTGGTTTTGTTTGCTTTTAGACATCAAGGCGTTCTAGCCGGTGGTCACATCAGTGTACAATAGTTCTTATTGATGCTGTCTTTGGGGCCTTAATGTTTGGTGAATGTTAATCCTACCTGCAGTAGAAAAAAAACTAGCAAGTCATTCCATTAGGCTCTCCCATATATCAATTTAAAAGAGTTTATTAATGCATCTATTTATTTATGTTTATGTTTATTGTTCTGGTCATGCGACTAAACCCTCTGCCCAGGTTTGACTATTGCCTAACACCAGTATGACCAGTTAAGGGTCTCCGGTAATACCTATTAACCATATTCTCTAGAACAGACCAAGTCCATCTAAAAGGTGTGTTGCTTGAAGGTATTTAAAAGGGGCCCTATTTCACCACCAGATGTGATGTGTTGCGTCAAATGTGGGAGTGACATCACAAGTGGGCGTGTCCACCAAAATGTACAACAGATACGTCACTGATAGGCCGATCCATCATACATCTTGGTAGACTGGACACGCCCACTTGTGATATCGCTGGATTGTAGTTTATGAATGGATTGTAATAACTCATCAACAGTTAGGAACGTTGTCCTTTTAAAGTGCGCTTGGTTACAATCCTTTCCACTTTTAAATGTTCAAGACATTTAAAGTTACCCTTTAGTAAGATATTGTAAGTGACCATCTTAGACCGTTGTACTTCTCTGCTCGTTTTATCTGTGAATGTGAAATTGTATGTTTTTTTTATAAAAAAGAAACAAGTTAATATTCAAGATATTTTTCATGTTCTTTTGTCCATCATCATGTTATCATTGGTGTTTTACCTTCAGTGTTTTTTTCCAAACGTTGTCCAATAAGAGAAATCAATCTATTTTTGTCTGACTCATTATTGACGGGTTTCTTTGGCTGCAGTATCATGAGACCTGAGGGCATCAGTCAGTCAATCATCAATCAGGGTTGATCTATCCACGTGACCGCTGGCCTTCTATATTACACAAGTACTTTAACTCAAACAAGGTTTATTCATCTGAATTACCATCGAGACACAAGTTTGAAGGATGTAAGTGTATTTTCTTTAAACACAATACATGCTGAGCTGTTATCAGTTATGGAACTGACCCAAACCCGTTCCTCACGGTGTAACACATTACTTTTTTACTATGTTAAGTAGATCCAATTTGTTCGAAAAGGCAGGACATTAACCCTCACACGATTGACTTTATATAGAGGTTTAGAACCGGCGGTATGCATACATTGCAAGGTTGTAAGTAATGACGAGAACCTCGAAAAACATCTTGAACAGGCAGCAGTTAATTCAAGGGTCATCGTTGTCTGCATGTGTGGCATGCAAACATCACATGGACACTTTCTTGAAAAGATGAATAACACCAAAGTGAATTTAGGGGTGGCTTTATTACACGCAAAGGTTACATTACAAGTCATTACATTTACATTAGATTGATAGATATCAACCATATTAAACCCCCGGAGGACAAATTCCTTCGTTACACCAGCCCAGCAGCAGTGGAAAACACAGGATAAAATACAATACAATAAAAATACAAAGTACGAATGAAAAACAGAAACAACTCAAGAAGTCCTCCTACCCAAATCCCAACCGTACAGTCAGATCAATACACCATATCTGAGGGGATAATGCGCTCATCCCAACCCATAGAGTTTATGCGGTAATAATAATCTCTCTTCCCCCCCCCCCCCCCCCCCACCTTGCCCTAACCGGGCTGACAGAAGACACCGGGGATGTCGTTCAGGACCATCGCCGGCAAGGCAGTAGATTGCGCAGTCATCTCCATCAACGGGTAACGTGCCAACCCAACCAACAGCACAAACTACTACCTCAGCCGGCGCCTGGTCAGTCCCCCCGCTCTGCAGACGGCCGTCTAGACGTCTGTCTGGGTCTGGACGTCTGGACCTCTGTCTGGGTCTGGAGGTCTGTCTGGGTCTTGAGGTCTGTTTAGGGCCGGACCTTTGTCTGGGGGTCTGGAACTCTGTCTGGGGGTCTGGAACTCTGTCTGGGGGTCTGGACCTCTGTCTGGGTCTTGATGTCCGCCCGGGTCTGTCTAGGTCCGGACGTCTGTCTGGGACGCAGTCCCCCCCCCCCCTCTTCATCATCTTCATCTTCATCCTCCGTTGTGCGGCTGTGGGTAAAAACGCACTTTGCTAGGGCTCCAAAACGTGGCTGCACGTGGTGGCCGAGACGGACACCCAACCCCGGGCTGGAGGAGCCCCCCCCACGCTGCCTGCGGTTCTCGGATCACACGCACACACATACAACAGTACGACACGCAGGCTTTCCCACCGTAAGTTTTGGGGGGAAATCATTAAGACAAAAAAGGTGGCTCGTTTTCGAATCAACACGATTTCTATTTTAGTTCAGTTTGGATTGAATTAGCATAATAATGGTCGAGTCTGCTTCCATCGCAGAGATTTTATTTTTTTTACACTTACGCGCCATAAATGACGCATGGAGTTTAAACATATTTTACGCAAAAGGCACACGGCGACGCGACTTATAACGAACGTTAAAATTAACAAGCATTTTCAAACCATCCGCGTCCGATCATCCCCCATCACCATCCTGAGGCCCTGCTTGACGGAGGAACACCCCGCGTCTGGCGACGAAGTCACGGCACGAATCCGGCGCGGCGACGCGGTCCTGCGCGTAAATCCACCGTGGGTCCGGAGATGAGAGCCCGCAGAAACGCATCTTCTGTGTCCTCCTGAATCCCGCATGCCTGCTCCGGGACCCTGCTGTCCGCGTCCCGCTGCGTGGAAAATGAAGGAGTTTCACAAGGACCCGTGGATAAAATTCGCGCGTAGCGTCAGAATGGGTGTGTCCATTGCGTCCTCTCCGCCATCTGATTGGACGGAGGGACCGAGTGGGTGCTGGCTGGAGGAGTGATGCGTTGGGATGGCGACCACTAGGGGTGGTCGTGCGCACATGGAGGATGAACACATGATCCATGCATGAACACATGATCTATGAACCATTGCAGTAATCCAGACATTTTCGATGGCTTGACCCACTATTTGTATGATTCGTTTTTACTTCAGACTAGGATACAATGAGGACAAAGGGGGAATTTGCTTCATGAAGCTGAAAAGGTCGAGGACAAATTAAATATGCATTTCAGAACATTTGAGGGCTAAATAAAGAACCATACATGAGCACAGAATAGAAGAAAAATAAACAAGTTTCGATTCGTATCATTGAATCCCTATTCAGTCATTCATTTGCACATTCAACAAGAATATTCCCTTTTGCAAAAACGACTGTTAAAGAACAAACCAAAGAGGCCTGGTCTGCTTTTACACAACTTTATTGAAGACTGTGTATAAATACACATGCACGTTTTAAATGTAAACCCACGTGAACTCAAGTGCAGCAAAACTTGGACCCCCTCCCCTGCACCCCCCACCCACATGACGTCATGCAAGCCCGGGTCCTTGTCATCGAAACGGGTCCGCAGAGGACATAAGCAATCTTTTAAAAAAATATCCCCCTTTTAAACCCTAGCTCGGGGCCAGACAGGGGAGGGGCCGGTATACCCCTCCCCCCCCCCCGGTGCCCGCCCACCACACCCTTAAAGCTCCCGCCCCTTAAATACTTAATGTTTATTATTAAATGCGTACATATAAATAAATAAACTTTTATCAAATTGTGCACTCACAGAGTGAACTTGTATGTACAGTATCGTAGAAGCCCGGAGCAGTAGTGCCACGCCCCCTCTGCCCAAAAAGCCGCTCAGCGAGGAATGGGGGGGTCAAAGCGCGCAGTCCTAGATCAGAGCGGGAAAGCGGTCGTCGCCTAGTGAGTCAAAGTATTCCTACAAAGTATTCCCGTTGTCACTGGCGACAGAACTGAACCAAAAAGAAAAGAGGGGTCGGCGCATTCAGTTCAAAAGCAATGAAAATGTGACGGTTATACATCTGCTGGGCTATTATTGTACGTCCAATCAGATCAGAGTATGTCCAATCAGGTTTCTGTATGTCCAACCAGGTTACAGTATATCCAACCAGGTTACTGTATCTCCAAACAGGTTACTGTATGTCCAATCAGGTGTCTGTATCTCCAATTAGGTTACTGTATGTCCAATCAGGTTACTGCATCTCTTATCAGGTTACTGTATGTCCAATCAGGTTACTGTATGTCCAATCAGGTCACTGTATGTCCGATTGATCAACCATGTTATTGTATGAGGACTGGGTGAAAGCTGGGCGGCATTTTGGGCATTCCACCCCCCCCCCCCCCCCCCCCCGTTCTGCATTTGCAGTCAGCAGAGTCTGTGTTCATGTCCAGCTAACTTTAAAGATGAAGTAATCACATTCAGTTTAATGGAGGGAGTGGGGGAGGGATGAACGGGTCACTGAACTCGGCATACATTCTGCCCCCTAGTGGCTGAGAAACGAAGTGACTTATGGAGGTGGTTTGAATAACGGTGCGAGGTGACCGAGCGAGATGTGGCATCTACTGCCGTAGTGCAGAAAGAAGCGAGGTGGCTGGAGACTGAGATCAGGCGTTAAGGCCGAGGTGATCAGAGAGAGCGAGAGCGAGAGCGCAAGAGAGCGAGAGAGAGAAAGATGGAGAGAGAAAGATGGAGGAAGCGAAGTGAGATGCAGAATATAATATGAGAAACTTAAACCGGTTCATCAAAGCTGAACTCAGAAGCAGAACTGATGAGGTAGGCAGCTAACTTTGCATAAAAAAATAATACTATGCCTAAAAACTACATATTTGGGCACTACTTGTGGTAAACTAGCAAGGTATGCGACCTGCTCACTCAAAATCCTGCCGTCAAAAACTCTCCCAGATGGCGCAGTGGTTCAGAAAACCAGTCAGAAAGAGTAAGCCGGACCAGAGACCGATACAGTGGTGATTTGTCCGTGGGCGACGCAACATAAGCGATATAAGCTAGTGTATTAGCAGCAGCACACGGCTAGCACGGTTTGGCTAGTCTTCAAATTAAACCAAAGATTGAAATGAACAGCAGGAACAACCAACACTACAAGTGTTCTACAATTGCTTATTCTCTTGTGGTCGCTCAATTCGGTGCCAGGGAAAGTCATTTGACATGACCTGTCACCCATCCCCTCATTGATCGGCTTGAATCTAGTTTCTAGGCTCTCCGACGTCCACCAGGTTGAGGGTTGTGAAGCAGGCAGCTTGCAAGCCATGGTCAGACATTTTGTGTTCAACATAGTTGCGGTCTGTCGGGCAATAATAAAATTATATTTTAAAACAAAATGGGGTGGGAGGGGGGTGTGGAAGGTTGTGAGTGTTCAATCCAAACTCAACATCCGCATCACGCACATCATGAAAACCAGTGTTAAAATATGTACATGAGGAAATATAGCTCAACGCGTGGAGGAAGGGGAGGAGGAGAGATATGGCGTCCGGAGGGGTCCTCAAAAAATATCCCAAGTGTTTAAAACCCACAGCAGGCGGCGAGAGAGATCTCGAACGCAACGCGCTGGCCTGCTGAATTTTAAAGGATAGAAAAGAATTATATTCTTAAAAAAAATTGGATGAACTAATGATGCTTTCACAGAGTGCACACACACACACACACACGCGCACACATACACACTGGCACACAGTGAGTCCATCCACAGGAGACCCTGATTGCGTTGTGCACCCTCGAAGTCGGACAGCCACAGCAGCGCCCCCTTTTGGCCGGTCTGCCCCGCTGCAGACGCTTAAGCCCCCGCTAGCTGAGCGCTACAGACGCTTAAGCCCCCGCTAGCTGAGCGCTACAGACACTTAAGCCCCCGCTAGCTTAGCGCTACAGACGCTTAAGCCCAAGCTAGCTCAGAGCTTCAGGACTTAAGCCCCCTATAGCTCAGAGCTTCAGGACTTAAGCCCCTACTAGCTTAGAGCTTCAGGACTTTAGCTCTAGCTAGCTCAGCGCTTCAGGACTTTAGCACTAGCCAGCTTAGCGCTACAGGACTTAATCCCCGGCCAGTTTAGCGCTTTAGAGCAATTTAGGTGGCAGCCAAGGTGTTCCTCCCTACGCTGGCTAGCATAACAGCACAAACCAGATACCTGCTTTAGCACCAGCTCGCTTAGCACATTAGCCAGTTTGGTGCTGGATGGGTTAACACAATGGCATAAGGCAGATGAGTCCGTTAGCATCAAGCTAGGTAAAACACGCAAAGAATAGCCTGTTTGTGTGGAGCGGGTCGGTGCCTAACCATCACTAGTGGGCTAACCCACTGGCGGCGCCGGAGGTTAGCATGGCGGAGCTAGCCCATTAGCTGGGTAAGCCAATCTCCTGGGTGGGCGCAGTAGCAGGGTCAGCCCATTAACTGGGTTAGCCCGTTAGCATTTTACCTGGGTTTACCCATTAGCGGGGTTAGCGTGTTAGCGGGGGACGGGTAAGTCGGGGGTAAGTCGGGGGAGGGGGGCTGTCCTGCTGGGTTTCTGTATGGCTTTGGATGGAGAGTTCCCCGTGGCTCCATCCCTCTCCCTGCAGAATGTCCTGCCTCCAGCGCCCGGCCCTCAGTTGGTTCTCATGGCAACGTCTCGACTGGGCACCACCTCCTCGCTACTGTCCTTCTTCCTGCACGTGTTCTCATTCAGGTCCTCCTCCTCCTCCTCCTCCTCATCGCTGGGAGCGGCGGCGGCACCGGCGGATGCTGAGGCGACGCTCTTCCTGTCATGTGCTCCTCCCTCCTCCTCCTTCTCCTCCTCCTCCTCTTCCTCCTTCTCCTCATCCTCCTCGCAGTCCAGAGGGAAGAAGCCGGTGCCTTTCACCGTGTCCTGGCGCTGGTAGAACAACACGTATCCCGCCTTGGACTGGGGAGGCATCCACACACACGCACGCACACACACACACACAGACACACAGACAAGGACAAATGCGCACGCGCATACACAAGGACACACACGCACACACACACAGACACATGGATACACACACGCTCACAGACATGCGCACAGACACACAGACATGCGCACACGCACACACACACACACACACACACACGGGGACGTGCACATACAGACACATACACACACACACAGAATTAGAACGCACTTTGAAATATGATATCTACTGCAGCGCTCCAGTTCTTAATCTGGGTTGTGCAGCACAAATACTAAATGTAAAGGCATCCCTCAGGCTAGAGCAGGAGAGGTTCTACGGGGAATCGTCTCGGACACACAACGAAGGAACACTGACCACGATCTGGTCATGGTTGACCGGGGACACGCTGCTGTCGTCAAAGTTGTACCACTTCATGTCCTCCTTGTTCTTGGCGTAGGCGGTGTCTGCAGGGGACCAGATGTGAGACACGTGAACACGGCGCTATCACCGACTTTCAATTACATGTGACTAAAGCGATGCTGACAGAGACGCTCCCATCATGGACGTTTTAAAGTCAGCCGGAGCTGAGTTGCTAGCTCTCATTGCTTCTTCTTCCAAGCACGTCACACCTCTACGTCTACTAGTGGAGGAACTATGTCATAACGAGCGCCGTGGGATATTTCCCAAACCGTTCCCAAAATTCTCGCACATGCGTGGCTAGCAGGACCCATCTGTGCCCATCGAAAAACCAGCGTAGTGAGAGCCACCGTGGCCCTGCGGAAGTGCTGAGCTAGCTGGTATTTCAGTGCTTGGCTAGCTGGGGCTAAAGTCCTGAGGCGCTATGCTAGCTGGGGCTCAAGTCCTGAGGCGCTATGCTAGCTGGGGCTAAAGTCCTGAGGCGATATGCTAGCTGGGTCTCAAGTCTTGAGGCGCTATGCTAGCTGGGGCTAAAGTCCTGAGGCGCTCTGCTAGCTGGGGCTAAAGTCCTGATGCGCTATGCTAGCTGGGGCTAAAGTCCTGATGCGCTATGCTAGCTGGGGCTAAAGTCCTGATGCGCTATGCTAGCTGGGGCTAAAGTCCTGATGCGCTATGCTAGCTGGCGCTAAAGTCCTGAGGCGCTCTGCTAGCTGGGGCTAAAGTCCTGAGGCACTATGCTAGCTGGGGCTAAAGTCCTGAGGCGCTATGCTAGCTGGGGGCTAAAGTCCTGATGCGCTATGCTAGCTGGGGCTTAAGTCCTGAGGCGCTATGCTAGCTGGGGGCCTTACAGTGTCCACCCCCCATTCCTCCGTAGTGGTTAGAGACGGCGATGAGGTCGTAGCGGCACGGCCCGGCGTTGGGGTTGATCAGGAACTCGGACATGTCCAGATCACTGCAGAACACAAACACACACACACACACACACACAGAGACACCCAGGAAAGTAAGTCAAACCATGTCGGACTTACATTACATACGTGCAATTACATCAGTACATAAAGTTACTGCAGAATTGTTGTAGTGTGTGCGTTTATCCCTGTGCATGTGTGTAACTGTGCGTGTGTGTGCGCGCGCATATGTGTGCGCTTATGTCTGTATGTAAGTATGTATGCATGCAAGTATGTATGTATGCATGCAAGTATGTATGTATGCATGCAAGTATGTATGTATGCATGCAAGTATGTATGTATGCATGTATGTATGTATGTATGTATGTATGTATGTATGTATGTATGTATGTATGTATGTATGTATGTATGTATGTATGTATGCATGTATGTATGTATGCATGTATGTATGTATGTATGTATGTATGCAAGTGTGTGTGTGTATATATGTATGTGTATGCATGCATGCATGCATGTATGCATGCATGCATGTATGCATGCATGCATGTATGCATGTATGTATGTATGTATGGATGTATGTATGTATGTATGTATGTATGTGGGCTCACCTAAGGGGGAAGTCGACCAGTGAGTCCAGCTTGTCTCTCATGTAGCGGCTGTAGGAGAACCTCTTGAGGTGGACCACCAGCACCGGCGGCAGAGACCACAGGTCCAGCTTCTTAGTGGCCTGCTGGTGCTGCTTACAGGTCGGACAGTACCTACACACACGAGAGCGCTTCAGAATTATAGGTCCACATGAATAGTGAGGTTACACGGGACACACACATGATGCACAGTAGATGCATCAGTAGTATGTTGAGGTGAACAGTACGGCCGTCCCCTACTAGTCGACAAACGTAAGAGAATGCATCACCGTAATCATGACACACACACACATACACACACACACACACACACACACACACACACACACACACACACACACACTCACCTGTCAAAGGCATATAGCAGTAGGTTTGGAACTTTGGACTCTGATAACCATAGACCGTTATGGATTAAAAACTAAGTGTAAAGGTACGGCCACACTGAACGCGCCTAACCTGACGCTTGATCATTGTGTGTCACAAAAATGGTTCAACACGCCTAACGCGCCTACGCAGCTAGATGAGCCCGCCCAGCGGAGGTGTCTTGCTTCGCCCTGAAGGGGCTTATTTTCGATAATGGCCGGCGACGTTCTATACATTATCCCGCTTACTACACAATACAATAACTACACATGGTGTGTCTTTTTACAATTTATTCTTTACCAGCATTCGTAGTGCTGATTAGCAGAGAAATAGTCCGCCAAAGACGTTGACGTCGCTTAGCAACCGAAGACGCTGGGGTTGACAAGTTACCGGACTACTACCCATGCAAGTGAAGGGAGCGTTCCACGGCATTGAGTAGACCCGGGTTAAAATGGCCTATAATATTTCTGTTTATGGCATAGATTTCTCCTCAGATTAGGCCAATAAAGCAAAAAATAAATAAAGCTCGGGCAGAGAATCTAAACTCCAGTGCATGACATCCTCCTAGGCGCTCACAGCTGGGTGAGTTTCACCACCTCCTCATCGTTTCAGCACACACTGAAACGAAGACTTGGTCGTCCATGTTCTTTCTGCTTCTGTGCGTCATCCGTCTCTCTGCCAGTGACATCGGGTCAAGCTCAACGCTGACTGGCTATCGCGGCTAAGCGTCACGCGAAGGCGCGTCAAAAGTTCAATTTTTTGAACTCTCCGTGTTGGTGCGTTGGGCGCGTTATTTAGGTGCGTAAAACGCGTCTAACGCGCTGCTTTAGCGCGTGTAACGCATCTACGCGCCTAATCCAATGGTTCCCTATGCAAAAATGCAGATTTTCAACGCCTCTAACGCGCGTAACGCGTTCAGTGTGGCCGTACCTTAAGTCATTATGTCTGTCACTGATACTTCCTTGTGCTCTATGGGATCTGAAGAGTAAGTGTTTGTCTCACCAGGGATCCTCAGCCCCCAGCTTCTCCTTGGTGGTGAAGAGCTCGATGCAGTCCTTCAGCTTGAAGAAGGCCTTCTTCTGGGGCTTGTAGTCCATACTCTCGTGCTTCTCAAAGTCCTGCCCGCCGCCAAACAGACAACAGGACACGTTTCAAGATGGCCGTCGCGAGGCACTACGCTAACCCGTGGTGTATCCAATGGAGCGGGCCCGACCTTGAGGGATTATTGATCTGAGAGGGGAGGAAGGAGCACGGCTGGTACGATAAAGAGTGGCACGGTGTGGGGCCTACACAACCGGGCCCTGAAGGCACGCCTCGTTATCCTGTGACACCCGACATTTCTGCCTCATAATGAAGTAGAATCTGATCGTTTAGGATGTTCATCGTTTTGTATGGATACTGGAAATTTCACATACTTTTGTTCTAATTTCGTCTCGGGTCAAAGCGTCTGCTCAATGCCCTGAATGTAAATGTAAATGTTTTCGCGTGGTTGTGGTGGATCCCAAGATTTACCTCAGCTGCCCGGTCGTCAAAGTACTTCTTCTTCATATCGGGCTCCCAGTCCAGGGACAGATAGGAGCGGTCTGGGAAGGAGAACCAGGACAACCAATCAATCACCATCACTGAGTGCAGGACCAGTAGTTATACGTATCAAACTCCTCACTGTACAACCATTTCCTTATAACCTCCAATGACCTTCAACGCATCCTTTAGTGACCGATATTTGTAATTTCTTTTGGTCGGCCGATCCGATACCGATCACCGAAAATGTAAAGGGAAATAAATATTTATACAATGTTTATGAAAAACATTGTGTGTCGATCATATAAGGGTTCAACACATGTGAATTGGCATAAGTTTTGTTTTAGCAAAATGCTAAAATAAAACATTTCTTAAATGGACAAATAATTTGTTATGGATTGGACGACACAAGATTAGCCCGCGGCGCCTACCGCTGAGTCGGATGTGTCCGTCGTCGAAGCAGATCTGCCGAGTGCCGTCCTTCAGCACGGCAAAGTCTGTCTTGCCCATGTTGTTGAACTGGATGCTGAACAGGCTGGTCTTGTGTCGCCCGGGCGTCTGCTGGGGCTTGATGGAGCTCTCCGGACCAACCACGCCGTTCTCCAGCTCATTGTCCCCGCCCACAGAGTCCTCCGATTGGCTGTTGTCGTTCTCAGAGGGCAGCTCCTGGTCCTGACTGGACTCTTCGTCCTGCTCGTCTGTCTCCATCTCACCTGGGGAAGACCGAGCAGCTTAGCTTGTTGTGGTGGCACACGTCAGCTCATCTAGCTCTGAGACCCCATTGACCTCCTCATCACTGTTTATGAGCTTCTTTCTGGGAATAACATCGTGAATAGAGCATATCTGCACTACTGAACTGGCTCCAAGAATTAATCCTGGTAACAAAAGAATGATAACCCCTGTGAGATTGTTGTGCAGGTGAAATGATGATGCGTGTGAACACATTGTGGTTCTGCCCGAGTATAAAGGGTGTGTGTGAACGCAGTGTGAACCCAGTGTGGTTCTGTCTGAGTATCTGAGTGATGTGTGTGATTGCAGTGTGAAAGCATTGTGGTTTTGTCTGATTATAAAGGGTGTGTGTGGTTGCAGTGTGAATGCGGTGTGGTTCTGTCTGAGTATAAAGGGTGTCTGTGATTGCAGTGTGAACGCAGTGTGAACACAGGGTGGTTCTGTCTGAGTATAAAGGGTGTGTGTGGTTGCAGTGTGAACCCAGTGTGGTTCTGTCTGAGTATAAAGGGTGTGTGTGGTTGCAGTGTGGTTCTTTCTGAGTATAAAGGGTGTGTGTGGTTGCAGTGTGAACGCAGTGTGAACACAGGGTGGTTCTGTCTGAGTATAAAGGGTTTGTTGGTTGCAGTGTGAACACAGGGTGGTTCTGTCTGAGTATAAAGGGTGTGTGTGGTTGCAGTGTGAACGCAGTGTGAACACAGGGTGGTTCTGTCTGAGTGTCGGAGTGCGGACTCACTGGGCGAACCTTCCTCCTGGAGGCCATTAGAGGCGTCGCCATTCGGACCGTTCCCATTGGATGCGCTTGCGATTGATGCGTTCCCATTGGATGCGCTCACGGCGGTGGCGTTTCCATTGGATGTGCTTGCGATAGAGGCGTTGCCGTTGACGACGTGGTGCTTAGAGGTCTGGGTGTCTTGGCCGTCCTCGTCTGCCGGCAGAGAGCGTGAAAACCGACTGCAGAGAGAATAAACCAAAACAAAACCATGTGACGCAAATTGACGAAGAATTTATGAAAAATTCTCAGATGAAACTCGGAAGCAACTGGTACTTCTGATATTTGACAAGAGCATAGTTCAGTGTAATTGAAATCGATTTTCCTTTTGAAAGAGAGGGAAAAGTACAAGACTGTGTACCTTACTGAGCAAAACTAAGTAAGAACTACTTTTCCGATGACGTAGCTCGACTCTGTCCTAACATAGTTTCTGTCGTTTTTGTTCTCTTGGACTGTACAAGGTAAAATAGCAAGGGTGCATTGTTTTGTACCCGACCTTACATTGTACAAATGTGGAACGGTGTGCACAGCTGTTCGCTTTCACAAGTCACAGAGTCTCTGTACATCATGAACTCATGAAAATGTTTGACACGAAAAAAGAACTGACGGAATCAGATCCTAAAGGTCCAGTAAGTTAAATGTTTAATGGTCTTCAGTTATACAGCGCTTTCCTAACCTGTGGCCACTCAAAGCGCTGTACAATATTGTCTAACATTCACCCATTCACACAGCGACGGCGGTGTCAACCCCCGCAAGTCGAGGAGCAGTTAGGGTGAGGCGCCTCGCTCGGGGTCACCCCGGCACTCAGGAGATGGGGATCGAACCTTCCGGTTACAAGCTCTACCTCCTGATCCACATGCCGCCCTGTCGAGTTGAATTTAGTAGCATTCAGCGCTGAGGTTGCAGATTGCAACCAACTGAATTAACTACAACAAATGGGCTGAACACCAATGAGGACAGAACGACGAGGGCCCCGAAGAGAGGCCACAGCAGTCAGCAGCAGGTGGACCACCTCACAGCAGACCTACCAGAGGTGCATCAGCAGCAGGTTGTAGAGCTTGTCCTCGCTGATGGTTTTGGGCACGGTGATGAGGAAGGGCTGGCCGAACAGAGGCATGCTGGCGAGGTTGTAGCCCGACTGCTTGTACTTCTCCCTCAGGTGAACGGGGAAGACCACGTGGTCCGAGTCCTCCTGCCGGTTCACCGCCAGCTCGAACCTGGAAGCCCCCCCAGACCCATGAGAGAGCCACGGTTAGAGCTGGGACCCTTGGGCTATGTACAGAGCAATGGACCGACCCAGACCCAGAGAGAGCCACCGTTAGAGCTGGGACCCTTAGGCTGTGTACAGAGCAATGGACCGACCCAGACCCAGAGAGAGCCACGGTTAGAGCTGGGACCCTTGGGCTGTGTACAGAGCAATGGACCGACCCAGACCCAGAGAGAGCCACCGTTAGAGCTGGGACCCTTAGGCTGTGTACAGAGCAATGGACCGACCCAGACCCAGAGAGAGCCACGGTTAGAGCTGGGACCCTTGGGCTGTGTACAGAGCAATGGACCGACCCAGACCCAGAGAGAGCCACGGTTAGAGCTGGGACCCTTGGGCTGTGTACAGAGCAATGGACCGACCCAGACCCAGAGAGAGCCTGGATGTTTAGAAGTGCGACCATGACACTGTTTTCAGAGCAGGGGTTCGATCAGGTACCGTAACGTTGTTCAAGCATGTTAATTGTGCTCCTACTGAATTGCTTATGAGAGATTAACTTTAATAATCACTGACGGGAAATTCTTGCCACCTGGTAAAATTTGCAGCTGAATTAAATCATTTTAAAAATTGCACCTGGAATGCTGCCTAAACACCCAGATTTCCTATCTGGTATACCTACATTTGTATAAGGTACTTGTACCATAATGTTGTCATATATAGATGGCATAAATAAAAACAACTTCAAGAATGGGGTTTGGTTCGTGGTGTATCTTGCGGCCCCCCCACTCTGACTCCCACATTAAGACGGAGGCCAGTGATTGGCTCAGCTGCAGACACCAGTAGCGACGCAGGTCGCCGATAGGCTGACTCACACATAGATGTCGTCCCGCTCCATGATGCTGCTGAGGTTCTCGTTGGTGGCGAAGATACGATGGAAGCGGTGGTTGTAGATGTCCGTTACAATCATCTGCAGGAGGCACAAGGGGAACCCAGAAGGAGGGAGTCAAACGTACGTCAGAAGGGCAGAGTTTTCGCACCCCTAAATATAGCTTGGTCCAGAAATAATGTCCTGTCCTGTCTGATTCATTACCAATGAAATCTCCAATCTAAAAAGCATCATAGCCAGATTAACAACAATATTAAACTCCAAGAAGGTAGTTTCATAGTACACTGATTTGATTTGGTCATTAAACCTACACATTTGAAAACAAATTGGATAAATTATGGAGGCATTGATGTGGAAGGAAAGAGCCAACGATGAGACAGCAGAAGCCTTTCTGGCCAGGCTCAGAGCAGGAGCCGGCCAACAGGCCTGGCGGGGACGCACCTTGTCGGCAGCCACACCGGAGAGGCTGGCCAGGGAGGTGCACAGGTCAGAGATGTAGCCCACCTTGGGAACCGTCAGCTTGTACTAGCAGAGACAACACACACGCACATATTATAATGTATACGCTTGTTATAATGTATACACACATAAGGTGTATGCATAATATAATGCATACACGTATTATAATGCATACACATATTATAAGGTATTCACAATGTGTATACCTTATAATATGTGTATAATATGTTATTGTATATAATTATATGTGTATTACACATGCATACACATATTAGAATGTATACACATTATAATGCATCCGTTTAGGACTGATACAGTCCATCAGCATATATTAATACTATATATATGTTTACATATATATAGTATTAATCCCAATTAATATAAATAAAATGTATTTATTGTTTATGGCAAAATAATATGACAGAAAAATCTACAAATCTACATAGATGATACATAGAAGTGTACATAGCATATCTTTGGCTGACATGCTGGGACATGGCACAGATGTCCTGTGAAAGGTCATCAACACACATAGACGTCAGTGACCCTGGGGGCAGCGCCGTGGCGTTCTCACCTGGGTGGGTTTCAGCAGGGGGTCCACCCGGACCAGGTACACCTCCAGGGCTCGCTCCTTCTTCATGGGCAGAGGAAGGGTCAGGTAGCAGAAGGGGTCGAAGGTCACCGAGACCTTGGCACAGACGGGGCACACCAGTGTGGACTTGAAGAGGCCGTGGAAGATGTCCACGATGACGGAGTCGTTCCTCCGGATGTGGGACTCCCACGCCTCCTCCGCCACCACCTGAAAGACCAAAACGTTGAGTGACCCTCCGCGGATCAGTCTGGCTTCCAGCACAATGGCATTTTCCAACATGAAACCGTTTTACCTGAATTATACTGAATATCAAAGTAAAAAGAATATAAAGAGATTTGCATACAGAATTATTTTATTTGTTACTTGATATACTACTTCCAACCGGATTCGGCGAGAGGGAAGAGCGCAATTAAATTGGGGCCCAGCAAAGGCCATTCTGATTGCAAAACGCAAACTTGGGTATCTACATTTGCACCGACAGCGAGATATATTCTTTCTCTTTCTTCTGTCAAATGTACTTATTGTAAGTTACTTTGGATAAAATCGTCTGCTATATGCCCTAGGAGGGCGTTTAGCAGACGCTTTAATCCAAAGCGAAATGTTACAAGACAAATGTCTTGTAAATAACATTAACAAAACATTTGGCAGAAATATCTAGATGGTATCACCAGGCTGCTTAATCACTGAGTTAGGAGGTATTGCAGGCCCTGTCATCATTTCTGATGCACATTCCCCTTCTAATTCATTATTCTGTCGGTTTTAGCGTATTGCGGTGACTGTGACTGGATGCCTGGGCTATCGCATTGAATACAACTGGATACCTGGACTTTTACTTACGGTGAAACGGCCAGCACCCCATCACGATTTAAAATGTTGTGCCTGAATGCATGTCAATTATGACGCCCATTGCGTTTCTGATCATCCCTGGAAGGAGGGATTTCCCACTCTGCGTTGTCTCAAGGTTTCCTTCTTGCAAATTAAGGTTTTTTTTTTTTCTTGCCCTCTGAGGGGCTCGATGCCATAAATAAATGGCGTGTTCAGCCCTTTCAGACTTTACCTGTGATTAAGGGCAACACTAATTAAATGAAATTGAATCCAAAGACTTGAGATATTAATCTAAAGTGTGGTTCGTTAGACCATGTATGTATGTATGTATGTATGTATGTATGTATGTATGTATGTATGTATGTATGTATGTATGTATGTATGTATGTATGTATGTATCCATGTATGAGGGAGCGCACCTGGTCAGGCCGGCCGTTGGCGTCCTTCAGCGGGATGTAGGGCTTCTCCCGGATGCGGTTCAGGTCCTCGTGGAGACCGTCCAGGAGGAAGGCCAGCAGCTCGTGGGAGTCCTGCTGCTGGTACCCCGAGAACTGGGGGGCGAACCGGCCCACCTGCGTCTGGAGGAGGGACACGCCTGTATGACTCCATCGTTGTGGTCACCTTACCAAAGGCACCATATTGGACACAAACTCCCCTCAACACCATCAAAGATTACATTTACATTTAGGGCATTCAGCAGACGCTTTTATCCAAAGTGACTTACAATTAGTACAATTGTCAGAAGAGAGAGAAACAACAATGTATCGCCGTCGGCACAGTAAGGATGTTCATAGAACCAAGTGCCAAGCACTAACACTCGCTAGGTTAACCCATTCCCCGGATACAACAAAGATAGCTGGGATAAGACGCTACACAATGCTAAGAACTAGTTTTACGTTCTAGGGGGTACACAACTTACAATAGGGGCGTACATTAAGTCCCAGGAGATGCAACATACAATAAGTGTGTTAATGGGGTGTGGTTGGGGTGGGGGGGGGCTATGCAGAGTCTAGGTGAACTCTGAACAAGTGAGTCTTGATCAGAGGAAGTAGCGAAGCCCTGAGCCGCAGCTCACCGCTAGCCGGTTACCTTGAAGGGCCGGGGCGTGACGTAGCTGAACTTGCCCGACCAGCCCTGCTTGATGAGCTCGGCGTAGACCCTGGCGATCTCCCCCTTCATCCCCAGGGGGTTGTCCTCGTTCAGCTCCTCGGTGTACTTATTCTTCAGGAAGTACTGGGTGAGCGGAGGGATGTTACTTAAACACTAGAGGAGGAGGAGGCGGAGGAGGAAGAAGAAGAGGAGGTAGGTAAGTAGAAGAAAAAGTGATATAGCCTGTCAGGATACATGACAGGCTGCAACACAAAAATACCCAGAGTTGCACAAGTCTAAAGTTGCCAGCGTTGAGCAAGTGAAATGTGCTTTGGTGGCTGAATGTAACTCAGCTGTAGCGGGCTGTCGGCCAGCTATTGGCCAGCACAGCAGGCTGTAGCTAGGCTACAGCTAGGCGAGGGCTAAGTTCCAGCTAGGTGATGGCTAGGCTCCAGCTAGGCTGTGGCTAGGCTCCAGCTAGGCTGTAGCTAGGCTACAGCTAGGCGATGGCTAAGCTCCAGCTAGTCGATGGCTAGGCTCCAGCTAGGGCGATGGCAAGGCTCCAGCTAGGTGATGGCTAGGGTACAGCTAGGCTGTTGCTAGGCTACAGCTAGGCAATGGCATGGCTACAGCTAGGCTATGTTTAGGCTACAGCTAGGCTATGTTAAGGCTACAGCTAGGGAAGGTTGGGCTACAGCTAGGTGATGGTAAGTCCATAGCTAGGTGATGGTTAAGCCACAGCTAGGCTATGGTTAGGCTACAACTAGGCTATGGTTAGGCTACAGCTAAGCTGTGTTTAGGCTACAGCTAAGCGATAGCTAGGCTACAGCTAGGTGATGGTTAGGTAACAGCTAGGCTAGGTACCTGCACAGCAGAGTTCATGAAGCAGGTGTTTCCCAGGTTGGAGAGGCCACAGAGACCAGGGCGAGTGCCCTGTCGGCCCTGGTCAGAGTTGTCATAGCTGTGGGTGTAAGGCTGGTAGGACGACAGGCTGTAGCTGGAGTTCTTCGCACTGAGGAACACACAAGACACACACAACAGACACAGAGAGGCTGTTAGTGCTGTTGTGTGCTTGGCGCCTGCAAGGCATGTTTAGTTGTACACTAGCGGTAAGATGCCAATGAGAAGTTAACGTAGCATTAGCTTCATTAACAGCTTAACAGCTCTTCTTCACTTCAAGAAAACCCAAATCCACAAGGACAACACCTCACGGCACTACACTGGCACACTCAATCGTACTATAACGCTGAAATGACCATGATGCTCGTGACGGCACAGCACAATGCTAGTATAGCTGAGCGCCAACACGAGGTAACATCTCTCAGGAGTCTGCGCGCCTAGAGAGAGGAAAGTTCCCTTCTATTGACCCAACACCTGCTGGCTGAACAGGATTTCATCTTCCAGACCTTGGGGAGGGCTCCAGGTCAGTGGGGGATGTCCCCGGCTCCCATTTCTTGAAGTACACAGCGGCTGTGCCGGGATTGGCCGTCGCCTCTCTCTTCCTGTCGCTAAGCACCGCCCTCCTGTTGTCAAGCTCCGCCTCCTGGTCATCCAGCTCCACATTATTATACTCATTGTCAAGCTCCGCCTCCCGGTAAACAAGCCCCGCCTCTCGGTTACCAAGCCCCGCCTCTCGGTTACCAAGCCCCGCCTCCTTGTTATCAAGTCCGGCACTTCTGCTGTCCAGCCCCACCCTCCTGCTGTCCAGCTCCACTGGCGCGGGTCTCAGGCACCACCAGCAGCACAGGAGCATGACATCGCCCCTCTTGGCCACGCCCCCACCCCAACCCCCAGTCCACGTCCACCTGGCAGGGGCGCCGAGAGTCCAAGGTGGAGAGAGTGATGTCCCAGAGCGCGTCCGGGAGTCGCGTCAAGTCCGTGTCAGAGTCACCGGTCCCGACACGAGAGGCTTTGCTCGGGAGCCCTTCCTCCCCAGACTCGCGTCACCGATCCTGGCCTGGATTGCAGCAGCGGCGGCATCCCCTCGCACTCATCCTGCCTCTCCGTGTGTCATCCTCCCATCTCCGGTCCCGTCCCGCGATGGTCCCGCCCGCTAGGCCCCTCCCCTTCCTCCCGCTGTCCTGCCTGCTGCTGCTGCTGCTCCTCTCCGGAGCGCTAGCTTGCAATAGCGGCTAGCACTTCTAGCAGCTAGCACCGCTAGCAGGGGCTATTTATAGCGACACCGGCATAGAGGGTGCACTACTGCACTGAGCAGACACACACAGAATATATAAATATGTGAAAGAGAGAGAGAGAGAGGGAGAGAGGGGAGAGAAGGAGGAAGAGAGAGAAAAGATGCGAGGGGGAGACGGAGAGAGAGGGTAGAGGGTGGGAGAGAGAAAGAGGGTGGGGGAGATGGAGAGGGGGACGAACGGCAGAGAGCAGCTGAAGGACTGTATCAAGCTGAGTCTGCAGTATTTAAAGGCCTGCTCGCTCATGCTGCTCCTCAACATGAGAGGATACACACACACCTCTTCGTCTGGACCAAACCTACGATAATATGCTAAATGTGTTTTATTTGGCCTCTTAGGATGAGGGGTGGGTGTTTGTGTGTGTGTCTCCACTCTGAAGGTCACACTACAACATATGTATATGCAGCTCCCAGCTCTAAATGGCAAAAGAGAGATTGACGGAGAATAAATAAAGAGCTACAGACTGAGAAGAAAAATATATGGTTCATATATGAGTATACTGATTTCCTGTATCGATACAGAAAAAGAGTGCAATATATAAATGAACCAAAGAAAGTTGACAGGCTTTTGAGGGTAGCTTAAGACTTGAGATGTGGGTACACACAAAGCAGTTTTTGATTTGCTTCGTGTGTAAATCTGAGGAAAACACCTCAGAACACAGGAGACGATGAAGAAGCTCTCTGGTGTGATCAGAACACACCTCCGTAGACCACAACATTCCCATCAGTCCTGGCGGCCATGAAGGTCCTGATTTGACCTTCATATTTAAATAATGTCCCCATCACATCCAAACACACAAGCAGCTACGTGCATTGCATGCACCTACAAAACACCAGGCTCTACTTCAACACCACACTAAAAACACTCCACATGCGCTTGCTTTGGTAGCACTTTGTCCTGCGGTTTTGTCTGAAAAGCTCTTGGTGGGTAACACTTGGTTCAATTAGTGCAGGTCGTTCCGGCTGGACAAAATCTCAAATGACAGCCGAGCACACAGCAAAACACCCCACACCCCTCCACCCAAACCTCCACCCCCGAGCGCCACAGCACCCCAACCGCACCCCTTCCCGGAGAGCCTTACTTCCTGCCGTTGAAGCTGCTGCTATGATTGTTTGTGAGAGATGAAGGTGAGATCTTTGGTAAAGCAGCTAGATGTGAAGAGCCAGATGACCTTCAGGAGGATGCAGAATAGAGCGGCGGTTAGAAAGAGCGAGGAGGGAAAACAATAAGGGGAGATTCAGCGCAACGCTGTGTGTTTGCTAACGGAGTGAAACACAACGGAAGAAATTGATGGCGTGCTAACAATTGAAACGAACGACTAAACCAATGACGGCGGATTAACGCCGTGGAGAGTCTGCCAGCGCGAGGCACCGGAGACACCGGAGGCAAAGTGAGCCGAGTGGAGACCTCAACAGAGGCAGAGAGGGCTGCCCTGACACCTCAGCCCTTCAGATGAGCCGGGAGGGCTGTGGTGACGTCACGGTGACATCACCGCCTTTACAGGAAGCAGAGGGCTCCGGTAGACGCAACCGTGACAACGCAGTCCGGCTGAACAGAGAGAGGCTGTGCAGTGCCGTAGATCATCTTGTAATGATTGTTAAGATATGTGGGGTAAACTAAAATCGCAATACCAGGCTTAACTACACAGGCTACTATAACCAACCATCGCTCGGTCTAAAATAGATGGGTGGCTCATTCTTACAGCTAAAGAGGGGCTCGGTTGTTACAATACCGTACATTGATAACAGAATTTATGCATTTATATGGTGACTGCAGTCAAAATATACAATATCGGAGAGACTGTCCGCCCCCTCGTCCCCAGCCTGGAAGCTCACAAGGGACGCAAGGCTGAGGATGTCTAACAAAGCCCAGCGCAAATTATTCATCTGGAGACGAGCCTGGTTATTCATACTTCGACAAAAGGCGATGACGAGTCCTACAATGTAGGTGTATCAGCTAATATATATGTTTGGCATTTATTTATTGTTTTCAAATTATAATCCTGCTCACGTAGCATCAGTTTTGAAAAATCGCTTGTATAACGCTTTGTATATTGCTTGTATATCATTTCTATTCATTTTCACAAGTGGTGTGCTGATATATTGATTTGCATTGCTGGCTTCTTTTTCATTTTTTACATCCCATCATCAAATTTGATTGATTGGTTGAGAAACATTTACTATAGTTGGTTTGCCTTGGACAGACAGAACACACACAATTATATTCGCGATGACAAGTTCAGTTTGACGTTCAATATCCCCTTTGTTGCTTCCTAATCTCAATAAAAAAACACTGACACATAATGTATTTATGTAACATATATGGGGAATGAGTTAACCTATCAATTGTTAGTGCTTGGCACCTGGTTCTGTGAACATCCTTACTGTACCGATATATTGTTTCTCTTTCTTCTGACAAAGGTACTTATTGCAATTCGCTTTGTGTAAGAGACAGCAAATATATTTGCCCTGTGTCAGACAGACGGAAACCCCACCACTCCTTGTTATTTATATGCTCTCTTGACTATTGAGGGGCTTGTGTCTTTCCCAGCGACGATGGGGGGCTCCCTTCCTTCTTCCTGCCAGATGTTAAAACTCACAGCTGGGGGGCTCCGGCCTTTGACCCTCACTCACAGAACCGAGGTTTCCCCTCAGCACCCATTCAGCCATTCAGGCATTCTGTTCACTTACTTAGACGAGGTGGAACCACGCGGCCAGGATCCATCCTCGTTCTTCTGCTCGATAACCAGAACCTGCAGAACATCAGGGAACATAGAGAGAAGCATGAGCTCACTTGTATCCAATACACCCCAGTATCCACAATAATCAAGGTCCTGTGTCCACAATAGTCAAAGATAAAGACACCGTTTTGTAAGTTAGTATTTCGATGAGAGGGGTGAGGAGCAGAGAGGGAAGTGTAGCGGCACATTTTGATGGCTTTACTTTCATGATGAATCATTGTTTGGTAATGTACAGGTGCAGGGATTTCTGCATAGAGAACCAGATTGACTGGTGAACACTGTTTTGAGGGCGTTGGTAGTACTCAAGTCTTATAGAGACATCATCTATATGTCTCTGACACACACACACACACACACACACACACACACACACACACACACAGAAACACTTATTTTCGGATACACCCTAGACGTTCAAAGTGCAACTTGAAGGAAAAAGGAGGCTATAAAAAGATAATAAGTCCCTACCCAAGCGATAATAAAGACACAAGATGACATGCACCAGAAGGCGCGGGCCAAGGAAGGCAACCTCTGTGCAGATGTCTCTTTTTCCTCCTAACAACAAGCAGAGCAGTTTGGCCATCGGAAGAGATGGTCCGGTAACCGGAAGAGTCCGGTGCGATCTACTTAGCCGGGCTTTGTCAGCGGCACGCAGCAAAAGCCCTGACAATCCCTTTGAAGGGAACGACCCCCCTGAGCCTGAAGCCCCTGGCTCTATTGTAGCCAGTTGTCTAGATTCATCCGGGCTTGTACAGACTCTCTGAGGGCCAAGTTAAGGCCTGGGTGCAACTCGTGGGCCAGTCGCTGGGCACAGCAGACGGGACGTTTTTCGAAAGGGAAATGTCCCTTCTGTTGTGAAACCAATTCACATATCCGTGTTAATCTTCAACCACTCAATTTGTTTTCGATACACAAGGGGTTTTATAAACGGACGCAGAACAGAACGCCTCTGGATGCAATTAGCGGTGAGACCTACAGCCAATCATTGATAAAACGTCAGGTGAAGATGAAAGCCCTAACCTGCCCCAAGTACAGCTCTCACCTGCCCCAGGTAAAGCCCTCCCCTGCCCCAGGTAAAGCCCGCACCTGCCCCAGGTAAAGCCCGCACCTGCCCCAGGTAAAGCCCTCCCCTGCCCCAGGTAAAGCCTGCACCTGCCCCAGGTAAAGCCCTAACCTTCCCCAGGTAAAAACTGTCCCCTGCCCCAGTAAACACTCTCCACTGGCCAAGGTAAAGCTCTCAGCTGGCCCAGGTAAAGTCACACCTACCCCGGGTGAAGCTCTCTCCTGCCCAGGTAACGCTCTCTCCTTCCCTAGGTAACACTCTCCCGTGCCCCAGGTAAAGCCCTCACCTGCCCCAGGTACAGCTCTCAGCTGCCCCAGGTAAAGCTCTCCCCTGCCCCGGGTAAATCCCTAACCTGCACAAGGTAAAGTCTCACCTGTCCTTGGTAGAGGCCAGCGTCCTGGATGGTGCTCTCCGGTTTGTTGAGGGGCTCGAAGGTGTTGCTCATGTACCGGTTCCACAGCCGTGTCTCCTTGGCTTCGGAGATGCTGAAGAGCTTCCTCATCTCCTTCTCGATCGTCTCTGCAGAATACGAGGCTGGTTAGCACCGGGAGCATACCTACCCCATTCACCTGCTTCAACACAGCCGCAGCCCTGCGAACGGCCAGCAACTAGGATCTGATGTCCCATGGTCTCATCATAAAACAGAGTTTGAAGAAAACTGTGTGTGTGTATATATATATATATATATATATGTATGTGTGTGTGTGTGTGTGTGTGTGTGTGTGTGTGTGTGTGTGTGTGTGTGTGTGTGTGTGTGTGTGTGTGTGTGTGTGTGTGTGTGTGTGTGTGTGTGTGTGTGTGTGTGTGTGTGTGTAGCATAGTCATCAAAGGGGGCTCTGTGTAGATCACTATGACTGGTTTATAAATAAAATAGCTAAGACACCACAACACTTACAAAGAGCTTTAGCACTAAAAGCTTTCGGAGATTTGATTTTGATAAACACTGTGGTTGACACAGGGCATCAAAATATCAGCTTTAGTTTGTTCACGTTAAATGGGATGACCCTTTTATTGCTGGTATTCAAACAGATATAGAGAACCAGTGAATGCTGCGGCATGGGGACATCCCTACTGTATGAAAACAGTTTGTTCCCAATTACTAAATAGTAATACGATCCAGAGTATCATTCTCTATTGTCTTTCTGTTTGTTCCTCTCTGAATTGGTATCCATCCTTTTTTTAGGTCAGTCCTCAAGGCAGAGTGCCATCGACGATGCATCGCTTTTACACAGGATCACGGCATGGACGTCAATGTCTTTCGGAACCACACATCAATGTAGCCCTCACAAAGGATAATTCTGTTACTCTAATATTTGGTCCCAACCCAACCCCCCTTTCCCTGTTCAGAAAAGTCTATTGAGAACAACAGCTTGAGTCAAGAGGCGAAAATGATACAAGGAACATAGCATACAATTACAATTAGGGCATTTAGCAGACGCTTTTATCCAAAGCGACTTACATCGGTTAATACACACGTTGACACACCGACGGCAGAGTCAACCATGCAAGGCGACAGCCAGCTCGTCAGGAGCAGTTAGGGTTAGGTGTCTTGCTCAGGGACACATCAACAATCGGCTAGGAGGAGCTGGGGATCGAACTAGCAACCTTTCGGATACAAGGCAACTGCTCTACCTCCTGAGCTAAGCCGACCCATACAAGGATACAAGGAACATAATTAAGAACATTTTAATACAAATTCCCTACATTAACTATAGGTATCCATAGATACTCAGCGAATACCTAATAGCCAAATCACTGTGAATGAAATCAGCCCGGTGGCATATCCAGCATGGTGTAACACCGGCGACCACAACAACAGTACAGGGGGCTCATGTGTGCACCCTGGCTAAGGGGGTACACCGGTAGAGTGGGGGACAGTAGGGTAGGAACGAGGACTCACCGATGCGGTCCGCTTTGCTGAACGGCCTGGTGACCACCTTCTCCATGTTGCCGTCTTCACAGAGCTTTAGCTCCGTCAGGTACACCTCCACCTTACTGTGCTTCACAAACATCCCCTGTTCCACCACCTGGAACACACCCGGAGAGAGACCAGTTACACACAGAGAGAGACTGGTTACACACAGAGAGACCGGTTACACACAGGCAAGCCCTCCAACAGAGGGGTTCGACGTGACAGCAATGGACCGTGGACAGTAGGGGTGGGAATCAAAGGGTACCTCACGATACGATATGCGATACATGGCCCGCGACACCGATACTATTAGACAATCCTATAACTATACTAATATAACTATGAATACAAATTGACCATGAAAAGGTAAAGTGCTGGCTTTCTGTCTCTATTCATGGTACAAACTCAGTTTTTCCAGTTACTCGTCATTAAAGAATTAATTAATAATAATAATATATTTATTTATTGATATTTGGCGCTAGTGTATAAATTCTCGTTACACACGAAGAAGGGCGACGATATATCCGTGTCAATATTTTGTCCCACCTACAGTGAACGGACAAAATGACTCCATGGTCGCCCCTTTACAGAGCGACAGGAGTATGGCATCACGGTGATTCCGTCAGGGACGGCGTCTTGATTATAATTGTAGGGTAGCATGGCGCAATGTGTGTGTAGTACAGAGCGTTGTAGTGGCCACAGGGTCCACTTCCAGGGGAACCGGGATGAACTCAGTGTGGGCGAGCCGTAGCCACAGTCAGGACACCAAAACAAACTACACTGGATTCACACTGGTGGCACTCAAAAGGAAACTCACGCACTTGTGAAAAAAAGCACGTGGTACCCTTTGGTTGCAGTAGTAGCGTAAAATCAAGCTAACCTTTAGCCAGAAATCAAGCCATTTAACATTATTCGACGGCTGATTTAAAGCAAACTCTGAATAGAGATATTCCAGCCAACCTTTTATAGACTTCGGCAAGCCTTAAAACCATGACAGGACAGGATGTGGAATAAACTTGATTACTCCTGCCCGTCCTACCTGCTGTTAATAACAGGTCACATCCAGACTATACACATCACAAACATGCACCACTATAACACCTAACATACTCTGTCCTCATGGTCTGATATCATTTACAGCACACTTTGTCTAACATGGGCTACATAAAGGCTAACTCTAAGACATGGCATTCGTCAATGACATCACATTTGCGTATTTACCAGTCATGTAATCATGAAGTCATAAATAAGGATGACGTAAGCTAGTCTTGTAGAATACCATTTCATAACACCGTCACACATAATCCATAGCAAATCATCAAACAAGGTCAAAATAGCGGGGGCTTAAAACTATTCTAAAAGCCTCGGAAACCTATGAGAAGAGGATCACAAAGACGATCGTAAACACGTGTGTGTGTGTGTGTGCGCGCATGTGTACGTGCATGTGTGTGTGACAGAGGAGTCACAGGGAGCAGCCTAATTTAGTAGGGGGACAGCTGGGGGCCGGCTGACTATTTATTCCCTGCTAAAGACCCTCACACGCACGCATGCCAACAGACAAACCTACACTCGCACACACAACCACACACCACCATTGCCAAACTGACCCACACAATCCAGTTGAATGAAGTGTCGTGATAGCGCATGCACACACACACAGGCGCAGCGCCCTATCAGCACACACACACACACACACACACACACACACAGACCCCTCCAAAACACCCACCCACAAAGTAATCATGATCAAGCACTCATGAACACACACACAAATAGAAGAAGCATTGCCTCTTCCCCCTTAAACAAAGTTTATCGTTTTAGTTCGCGAGCCGGTGCGAATAGAAAATGACGTCATCAGTACCCAAGACCACCAATCAGAGTGTTGCGTATCGCTGCAACTTTTAAGTTTCACAATAAGAGCGTGTGACCTGCCTGTCAACAACATGTTACGGCCAAACAGAGACTTTAAATGCGAGGACTGCCAGCGCACTTCGCTAACAACGCACCAAGGAGACTATAAATCCTGCTTTACACCACGGCCCCCCCCCCACTGTGAGGGAAGCCCCCCTTGTCCGTCACGGCTGCTTTTCTGAGAGCGGCGTGTATAAGTCAAACTTCACCGTGAATTGACAAAAATCACAAAATCATAAAGTTCACCCCCACACACACACAAAAACGCACAACCCTAAGAGCACCGACTATCTCCTCTTATCTTGCTCTCTCTTTGTCCAAGCCTGGGCCATTCCATCTGAATGTGTCTCGTCCCAATCGTCCTCCTGCCATGCAACAATGACATGCAGCAAACAGCCCTGGGGTATGTGAGACCAGCTCCATGACGTCTCCTTAATCCCGGGGTTAAGATCTGTCTTAGTCGGCCGGCGCCTTAACGTGGCCCACCCTCCCAAAAGTTGAACCGAAAAAGAAAAGTTAGTAAAAAGGCAAAAGTGAAAGAGAGCAGACCTCCGGGTTGTCGGGTCTTGGGGCTGGCTCCATCGTTCTGTCACCCACAAGAGCTCAAAATAGAACACAGGAGGCCATCTGATACCCCTTCACATACATGGCAGAGGGGGCGGGGGCAGCGAGAGTGAGAGCGGGGGAGACAGCCATGTTGCCATGACAAGCCAGATTTGAGGCTCAGTTCGGTTGGGCCCTCGTTTACCTGTTAGCATGCCTAGCCACTGGCTACCTGTTAGCAAGCCTAATATAATCTTAACAGCAGCTATACTATTGTATACATATTGCAAAAACCAACAATCGCAGCTCGGCAGGGAGCAGTTAATTGTACTGTTATGTGGATTAAATAATTACACAATGGGACGAGGAAGCCATGGCTTCCTCTTATCTCAGAGCTTGCTAGTTATGAACCCATACACGACCGAAAGGCCAATTCATACAAGCATTGAGGACCATATGGATTGGCAAGAGATCCAAAACTCCTGACACAAAACCCCTGGACTCTCAAATTGAACCTCAAACATGGCAGGCCTCCCTTCCCTGGAAGCACACACCGCCGTGACACTAGGCCAAACCCTCCCAGTCAGGGATGTAGCATGTTGTTGTTGTCCGGGTGCAAACTCCCAGAGCCCTTACCTTGCGCGAGATGGGCTCCTGGTTGTCCTTGAGGCCGTACCAGCTGAGCAGTTTGTTCCAGCCCTCCGTAGGGATGAGGATGTAGTCCAGCTCGTCGATGAGGTGCTCCTTGATGGCCAGAACATCTCCGTCTAGGAGAGAGAGGCGCAAACCGTTGTATGAACACGCGCTAGGACCGACATACACGAGCACCGACGCTCAAAAACAAAACAAAAAACAGCAAAACAACAGCGTGCCAGAGAGCATTCTCTTGAGAACAATATCCATTTGTCCGCTTCTCCTCTGAAACGGGTCTAGAACAACGTGGTAGAAGGTGAAGGTAATATGGAAGCCCTGTGGTAGGTGTATAAGGTGTGTGCGTTAACCTCGGAGTAGGCCGGCGTTGTCCACAGGGCCTGGGTAGACATTCTGGTCTCCCATCTGGTATTTGTCCCAACTGTCATATCCAACATATTTCTTCCACTGTTTGAACCAGCGACTGTCCACTAGGTACCTGCGGAAAGAAACAACACCCCCGGTTTCAATAACAGGATGACAATCTGACAAATTAAAAAAAGTTCAAGCCTTGACTAGCGTTACCGTTGACAAATATTCAACAGAAATGTATATATGACTTTCTTCGATTCATTCAGTTTGAAATCATCTGACACGTTGAGTCTCTGCTTTATTAAGTTTAGTTGAGATTGCGCTTGCGGGGCCAGCTGTCAGGGTGGGGGGGGTGGGTGACAGGCTGACAGGTGTAGTTCCCAGACCCCACCCTATTCAGTACCCTGCTCCACTTGAAGAATCTCTACCACCAGGTTCACTCAACACTTGTTTCAAGTGTACCCGTCACATGCGGAATGAAAAACCAGTAAGGGGAAGTAATGAATGGCGATGAAATGCTTAAATTTAACAACAAGAGTCACATAAATAACCAGTAAAATAAAAGACCTGAAATGTACTGGTAATTATCAGTACATAATCTGTGATAATCTACAGCTAAATCAAGAAAGTTTACAAAATGCCGGTATTTCAATAAGAATAAAGCAAACAGCTAGGGTACTTTAAAAAAGGGATGAGATGGCATCATGGGTGACTCGCCCTCCAAGTCGGTCTACGAATCACTTGACTTAATGACAACACAAAATCAGGAAGAGATAACATTTCTGGAGAAGCTGACACCTGCAACCAAGCCTTAGTTTGTGTGTAAGCATGGCTCATCTTTAGGTCACTGCGGCCAACACAAGGCGAACTCCGAAATCCAATCTCATGAATCAGGCTGGTCTTGCTCGGGGCTAAAGTTTATATCTGAGAGGCTACTACCATGGCGAGCAAATCCAAGGCTGACTCCCAAGAACAGGGCTACCATTGATGCTAACTCCGCGCCTGACTCCCATGTACCTGGCTAGGCTAACACCGGGGCTAGGCTAAATATGGGGCTAGGCTAGCTCCGGGGACCAGGGTCTACGTTGCTGAGGCTCGCACGACCTGAAACCCACCGGGCGGAACCCGGGTTAAGACCAGGTTAGCACGGAATGCTAAATCCAAGACTGATCCCAACGAAGTAACATGGGCTAGCCCAGGGCTAGCTGTCAACACGGCCTGTTCCTAACCCGGGATAGGAGCGCTTCAGGTCGGTGACAGCCCCCGCCGAGGCCGCTGGCCGCCGGGGGATAGTGTGGAGAAAGTGAGGGGTGAAACCTCACCAAGTGTCCCCCTTCCGTAGCGGTGTTTTGAGCAGCGCAGCCACCTCTCCTCTCTGAGTCTCGACACCAGCCGCTCCGCCCTCCGCCATCTTCCCTTCCACATCACCCCCGCTGCATGCCGGGAAACACCCTGCACGTGACGTCACTCAAGGGGGCGGAGTTCGGCGGAGATGGTGCATTCGAATCTGTCGGTGTGGATGAAGGATGTAGCGAGTAGGTGGCTATAATGTTTTTGTTTCATTCCGATTTGTGTGTCATTGTTTGTCATGGATATGCACAAGGTACGCCAGTTAATATGAATTGCATTGGTCAAGATGCATGACCGGTAAGGTGGTGCGTTCAAGTCTTGTTGGCAAAACTACCGACCAACATCCAACTTGTAAACAGAGGGCCACGTGAAACTCCATTTTTCGAGTTCTATTCCCCCCAAAATATAAATAATGAATCTATGCAACACAATTAAGGAGGTAGCTTAAAAGTATAGCAATTTTCAGTAATATTTCATGCATTGTAGACCCCTTTGTCTAATCAAATAGTTGCCGACAAACCTACAGCACAAATGACTCGTAAATCATGACGTCACATCAGGTTGAACGCCGCCATATTGTGAGTCAAGTGGAACGTGAAATTACAGCACTTCGGTCGCCATCTCTTGAGAGTACTGTTCCTGCAATAGAGGGGCTACACTTTGAGAAGCATATTGATGCAATAAAACTTTAAACCTATAAGATGTTTTAAAACTATATTAACTTGAATAGAAAGTAGTATTTCAATCTATAAAAAAAACATTGGTCCTAAAACTGCAGCCTCTTCTATTGCATGATGAAGCGTTTAAAAGTGCCACAGAGTTTGCATGGGAGCCGTGGCAAAACAACATATTGATTAGTTAATTAGGTAAAAGAATATATTTTACATTATGCCCATCACTATCATTAGACCTCTCTCACACACATAGCCCTGCCTGACAATGCATGATACCGCATGATACACAATATGCTTTCACCAACCAACCTGAGATGCAATTATCAAACCTATTTAAATATGTAATGATTCAATCATCCAACAATCAATAGTCTAACCATTCTCACTACAATAATTGTTATTGTTATTAAGTTTGGCTTTATTATTATTATTTTTTACAAATGAAGTAGGGTTTGGCTGTCAATCAAATTAATTGGTTCTGGGATAGGTTAGGGTACCCCTTTTCAGTCTAAAGCGGTTTTGTTTGGTTGAAAATTCCTGTCTTAATTTTGATCAAACATCGGTTTTAGTCAATTGTTTTTTAAGATACGTTTCGTAAGTTGTAAAATGATAAATACAAATTCTCTGGGGTTTCTACAAGGCCCCAATGTGTCCGTTATTTTTAAACCCTTTACGAATGTTACTTGTCAGATCACATTTTCTATATATCGGAGCACATCAATTGCAACACAATTTCCCCCTAATCTGTATCTTAATGATTACTAACATTAAATGATTAGGATTAAGATAAGAGATTTTTAGGATAATATTGTTTATTCACAACAGGAAATATGATTTACAATACTTTGCGCAATCATACTATCTTAGAAAAAAAGCTTGTACATCATGTTAGTTTTTCATGCATTACAATAGTGTATAATAAAATATCGAGTGTATTTGTCCTTGACAGGCATATCAAGAATACATAGTGGTTTGACATATTTTACAACAAATCCTCAAGTACAATACAATCTGTTGAACATGACAATATTTTTTACAGATTTACAGCATTCGTGAAATATGAACTGGTATCTCTCAATAAATCACTGCATGACATTTAGTCTTACTGTTACTATTAGCTTTAACATCACAGTTAAACGAAATAATCAGTGACTTATAAATCAAACACTTGCAATTCGGCTCTTTCATGTTAGATTGACAACTATCGCAACAATGGATAGTGTTGAAATAATGATAATAATGAAGTCACCTTGCCTGAGAAGTTAATATTGACACGTAAGTTTAGACGTTTACAGAGCAAAGTGTTTCTTTACATCACGTCCCTGCAGAGTTAACACAGGATTTAAGCGAGCCATGATGTCCTTATGAAGGTTTTCTGTCCGATAACTCCATAACCCCTCCGAACCACAAACGAGGCTGCGTGCTACCTCTTCCTCGACGGAACGTCCTCCGCGGTAGAGAGAGGGCACACTGCAGACCGCCGGTCAGACAGACCCCTTAGTCGTTTGGAGAGACGTTGCTGGTGGTGCGGGGGTCTAAATGGCTGTGTCGTCCTCCGCCACGGGGAGGTAGCCGCGTTTGTTGACGGTGCCGCCCTCGTCGTCGGGGGCGAAGATGGCGAGGAGGTCCTGCTGCTCGCGCTTTGTCTTGGGCAGGTCGTCCGCCGGAGTCACCAGGAACTGGATTCTCTGAGGAAGGAAAGAGACCATCACCGGGCCCGGGTTAACTGATGTATCTGACCGTTGGCTAAGAGTTTAATTGATATGTTTATCTTTGGATTTGTAACACCCTTTTTACTGAACAACATTTTGAGGGTGTTGCCATTATGATACATTTTATGAAGTACTGTAGCTCTAATTTGTACTATAGACATAGATCAGCTTTAACTTTGGAGCAAAGTTGTTTTTTTCTCAGGTTCATCCATATAGTCTGTTTCATCGTTGGCTGTATTCAACGTGTGTCACTGTGGAGTGTGTGTTGAGGCTGCACACCTGGGATTGGTTGTGCAATCGATGCGCAACAGGTTCAACAAGTCATCACCCAACACCCTCAAGAATGCTTTGGATCAGCTATTCTGTGTGTCATAGTGCTCGGATTCTACAATAAGCCGGTTATAGCAGCATTCAACTTTGTCTTGGAGTCGGAGGAGCCCAGTATAGCCACCTAGGTGTGTGTTTGCCAAGGGAGTACTGCTAAAGCCATCATACTGAATCAGAATGAACATTTATGGATCTATTGGAAATATTTTATTAATGTGACATAACTTTAAAATGTACTACTTTGTTGTTTGGCCTGGACTCAGCCCCCCCCCCCCCTCTCTTCATACATTTCCCAGTTCCTTTATGATAGTCGTTAAGGAGGTTTGCATAAATGTCGATTTGTTCAACACATGGTCCTCACATTGTGCAGATCACCATGCGGACGTCCCTGAATTACGGAGCTTTTTGTGACTTTTGGTCGACAGACGGAACCGTGGCTGCGAGCACTACGGCTATTCAAGGCAGTAGTACAAGTTGGCCTTTCCAGCCGAGTGTTTACCTCTCTCATTGTTCCCTTGGTGGTGCTGATCTTGTAGACCATCCAGAGTGGGATGCAGACGATGGAGGCGAGAGCCAGCAGCCAGCCCAGGAAGTAGCCCCACCAGGGGTACACATACACGTTGTTGTACCTCAGAGGGGTGTACTTGATGATGGAGAACAAAAAGGTGCCCTGGAAATGACAGAAGAACACACTATTATGTAACACTGAGAGAAGAGGAGGAGAAGGGATGGCACAGGGGGGGAGGGGAAAGGAGAGAAGGGAGAAGAGGATAGAGGAAGCGAGAAGATATAGGAGGAGAGAGACGTGAAGAATCGAAAACAGATGAAAGAGAACTAGGAAAGAAAGAGAGCAGTGGTGATGAGAGAAACCAGTGGAAAGGAGAGAAGAACGTAGAGGAGAGCAGAGGAAAGGTGAGAAGAAAGGAGAGAAGATCAGAGGAGAGGGAAGGAGAGCAGAGGGGAGGGGAGGAGGCGAGCAGAAGAAAGGAGAGAAGAACGTAGAGGAGAGCAGAGGAAAAGAGAATTTAGAGGAGGACAGAGGAGGGGAGGAGAGATGAGGAAAACTTGGAGGCGAGCAGACGACAGCCGAGGTGAGGAGTTGAGAATAAAGGAGAGGAGAGGGGGGTGGAGTGAAGAGGAACAGAGACAAGAAAAAAAGAGGAGAGAGGTGAGGAGAGGACAGAGAAGGAGAGAAGAGTTCAGGGGACAGCAGAGGGCAGGAGTCTGCTGGTTTGTTTATGCTCACGATGCAGGTGGCAGGGGTGAAGAACTTCCAGCAGTACTTGATGTAGGGACCCGGCCTGTAGCCGATCATGTCCTCGATGTTGTCATAGAAACGGTCCGCACCTGCAACAACACAACCTCACAACTGAGCGGTCATGACGACGCAAAAACATCCACTTCCCGCCTGTGTGTGTGTGTGTGTGTGTGTGTGTGTGTGTGTGTGTGTGTGTGTGTGTGTGAGAGTGTCTGAAATGACTACATTGTAACTAGTAAGGGGTAGATTCACTGAACCATGTGAGCAACGCATTTCTTCAGTGTTTAGTTTTTGTTTTGATTCAGTTGCGAGTTTCGTTTGGAGCTTAGATAGTTTAATCTAAAGCCTAGTTATAAGTTAAATTGGTACCAGCTTTCAACAAGGGTTCATAAATAAACATTAATTAACCATGATTTATCATTAGTGAATGCAGTAGTAAACATTAACAGTTAATGAAAATTTAATTAATGATCTAGTAATCATGTAACAATGGTGTTCATGTTTTAAATTTTGCTCATGTTAACAGAGGTATAAATGTATCAATTATTGAATAGGATTAGGGTTAACCCTAACTCTTGTCATTACCCACTAACCCAGGGCCTTAGCCCTATGCTAAATGCTATATCATAATGCTTATGACTGCATTAACTAGTGGTTGAACCTAGCCTCATTGTTAAGCATTGGTTATCTTGGCCTCACCGTAGACCCAGGCGATGCAGACCGTCTCGAAGATGGCCATGAAGAGGAGACACATGCCGCTGGCAGCGTAGTAGTCGAAGAGCTGGAACACGTACATCCCCCCCTGGTGGACACACACGGGTAACGCAACATGTTACAACGTGTATTAGAGTGTCTATGAGTCTAATTATAGTGGGAAGCATTGTTTATTATAGTGTGTAGTACAGTGTGTTCCATTAGTGTCCAAGTTCAAAATTCACCCCTGTCCCCAAGGAGAAATTTGACACATTCAGCACATAACACAGCACCCAAGAAGACAAGACGAGGATCCCAGCATGAGCTTTGTCTGTAAGACCGGTTCTAAGTGTTCCTTTATGGCCCTTTGAAGCCCCCGTCCCGGGGGCGGGGGGGGGGGACCTGCTGACAGCCCAGCATGGACCTTTCTGAGCACATTCAAAATGTCCTTAAATGGGTTCTGTCCAGCCCCAACGATCTGACCAGAACCAGGCGGCAGATTAAATGAAAGCCTTTTAAATGCAAAACAGACATCATAACATTGACCCCAAATCCTCTCGTTCTGTGTTACAGCTGCTGCAACTTCTTGCGAGTGGTGCCAGTGTTGGCTTCAAAACTGAGTCAAGAACAGTCGTCCACCATCCCAGTATGAGCCCAGTATCACTGTCCCTGATCCCAGTATCACTGTCCCTGATCCCAGTATCACTGTCCCTGATCCCAGTATCACTGTCCCTGTTCCCAGTATCACTGTCCCTGTTCCCAGTATCACTGTCCCTGATCCCAGTATCACTGTCCCTGTTCCCAGTATCACTCTCCCTGATCCTAGTATCACTGTCCCTGTTCCCAGTATCACTGTCCCTGTTCCCAGTATCACTGTCCCTGTTCCCAGTATCACTGTCCCTGATCCCAGTATCAGTGCCATCCCAGTACCACTGTCCCTGATGCCAGAATGCAGTGTAGCAGAATGAAGTCTAGTAGTGTGTATTATAATGTGTAATGGTGTGTTAGTGTCTATTATAGTGTGTAGCAGTGCGTATATTAGTGTGAAGTAGTGTTTCAGTGTCTTTTAGAGTGTGTAGCAGTGTGTATTATAGTGTGTAGTAGTGTGCCAGTGTCTATTAGAGTGTAGTATAATATGTAGCAGTGCGTTAGTATCTATTAGAGTGTGTGTTAGTGTCTTTAATAGTGTGTAGCAGTGTGTATTATAGTGTGAAGTAGTTTGTTAGTGCCTACGTATGAGTGTGTAGCAGTGTGTATTATAGTGTGTAGTAGCGTGTCAGTGTCTATGAGAGTGTGTAGCAGTGTGTATTATAGTGTGTAGTAGTGTTTCAGTGTCTATTAGACTGTGTAGCAGTGTGTATTATAGTGTGTAGTAGCGTGTCAGTGTCTATGAGAGTGTGTAGCAGTGTGTACCTCCGTGAGCATGATCAATCCGACCAGGAAGGAGACAAAGGCCACGGCCAACAGGAAGAGCTCTCGTCGGTTCTTCCTCCGGAACACGCTGGGGTACATGTCCACGATGGCCGTCACCAGGCTCTCCACGCACACAAACTGGTTCAAAACGGAAATTACAGAGATATAAATATTAATCATGTCAACGATGGCGGTCGCCAAACTCTCCCACAAACTACCCAGCGAGAAGAAGATATAATATATGATAAAACAGAAACTAGATAAAGGATAAAGATGTTAAGAATGCCTCGATGGACGTCTGACACACAAAGAGAGAAATAGCAATTAACACATCTAATAAACAACATTCAAATTAGAACAATTACTTTGAACTCCACTAGGGAGCGAGCAGGGAGGTGGGGGCCAGCTTTTTCCTAAGGGGGGCACTGCACTCTCTTTCCTATCCCGTTATGGTCAACGGGAGTGTTCTTGCTCAAGGCTGTCTCCATGGTAATCAGGTGTGCATGTGTGTGTGTGTGTGTGTGTAGGCATGTACCTGGCTGTCAAGGCCGAGGAAGACGATCATGATGAAGAAGAGGGAGGCCCAGACGGGAGAGAAGGGCATCATGGACACGGCTCGGGGGTACGCGATGAAGGCCAGACCGGGACCTGATCCCAGACCGCCGTTCATCCGTTCATAAAGGGGGTGAGGAAAACACAGGGAAAGCATGAATGCATCGTCAAGGAAGACCCCGGAATACAGCGTGACTTTATCTCGTCTGGTTCTGATCAGACGAGTCGTTTGAGCTTAGCATCTTATCCCAGCTATCTGTGTTGTATACGGGGAATGGGTTAACCTAACGATTGTTGGTGCTTGGTTCTTGGTTCTATGAAAATCCTTACTGTACCGACTTCTTTCTTCTGACAAATGTACTTATTGTAAGTCGCTTTGGATAAAAGTGTCTGCTCAATGCCCTAAATGTAAAATGGAAATGGAAATGTGAGCGACTTGACCCGTTCCGCCTGCCTCTCTCTGCTTTTGTCTGATGTGATTAAGCTTTGTTTTCCTCCTCTGGTGTCTCGGTTTCGGGGCTAGGTTTGCAGAGGGGTGAAGGTTCAACATTATGTCCTCGGTCCGAGCCTCATCGGTGGATGCTATGAGCTGCTTCTCTAGCGTGCTGCGGAATAGTACGATTTTGGAAGCGAGGAAGTGCTATGACTTGACTCTTCATCACGCTACTTTCTGCTTTAACGTTGCGTCTGTTCGCACTACTTCCTGTCGGCTCACGCTACTTCCTGCTCTAACGTCGCACCAGTCCCAGCACAAGTCTCAGTCCATGCTACTTCCTGTGGGGACAGGGGCTCACCGGAAGCCGCCACTTCGGAGATGTCTAAGTTCTGCTCGTAGGCCATGAAGCCCAGGATGGAGAAGATGGCGAAGCCGGCGATGAAGCTGGTCGCGCTGTTCAGGAAGCACAAGTACAGGCAGTCCCTGGAAACAGGAAGCACAGCACACATCAGAGTATGTCAAAGATTAGATGAGACCTTGGATTACATGTGTCACATCTCGTCCCCCTTCGTTGATTATTTCACTCCCTGTCCTTATGTTTCCCTGATTGCCCTCACTCACCTTAATTGTTTTCACCTGTCCCTAATTAACATTCCCCTCCAAAAGTGTATTTTGTCAGCGGTTTTTTCCCTTCCTCTGTGCCAGTTCGTCTTTGTTCTTTGCATCAAGCGTCCCAGCATTTTCCTAGCGATATTTTACGGTTCCTGGTTTTCTGATCCTTCCCGTTTACGCCTTTGTCTTCTCCCTGCAGGATTGTTTGCCTGATCTGATGATTTACCAATCATTTTGCACTGCTCTGAACCAATCAGAGCACAGCCACCTTTGCTTGTTGCTGCACTAACGTTAACAGATAAAGGGAGACGGTACCTTTACTGTATTATAGTCTTTAATATTGAACAGTTACGTCTTGTGCTGGAACTGGACGTACTTGTAGCAGTTGTTGTTGTACTTGTTGTAGCTTCCGAGAGCCGTCAGAGAACCCAGACAGATGGCGTAGGAGAAGAAGATCTGGGTACCGGCGTCCATCCACACCTACAAACAAAGGCATTACAAACACAAACATTACAACACAAACACAATACATTACAAACACAATCAAAATCAGTAAACAAGAGTATTTTTAACAACAGAACGTCAATAACAACACATCACACGCCACTTATTTTAACATGCTTCCCTGATTGGCTGTGTGTTCGTCCATAAGGTATTCATCTCTAACCCTGTTACTTTAAAGGTGTCGTGTAGGCGTAACAGTAACAGGGTAACTGTTACACCTACCCCATCCCTGGGCTAGGTGTCTGATATTGATATTGAAAACAATGAGACGTAGTGTACATGTCTAACACATTTCAGCTACAACACTGATTAACACTTGGGAAAGCTGTGTGTGTGTGTGTTTCATGACCTCCATCATAACGCCTGTTGTAACAGAGTCTCGTGATGCTGATCATCGTGGTATACTGTCAGCTATTGGAATGAGCGGGTGGCTGAGTTCACTGAGCCACAGGACGGGCAGCCCGACATCCGCCTGGGTCCATGTTTTAATCACTTTGAAAGATTAACAGGAGTGTTTAATTTATCAACGCACAACCTTAATCCTGGAGAAGCCAGTACTTGTGTGCATGTGCATGTGCCTGTGTGTGTGTGCATGTGCCTGTGTGTGCGTGTGCGTGTGTGCGTGTGCGTGTGCGTATGTGTGTGTGTGTGTGTGTGTGTTTGTGTGCACGCACAGGTACGCCCGTGCGTGCGGGGCGTACCTGAGGGTCCGCCAGCCGGCCCAGGTCCGGGTAGAGGTAGAACTTGATCCCGATGGCGGCGCCGGGCAGCGTCAGACCTCGGATCAGCAACACGATCAGCATGATGTAGGGGAAAGTGGCGGTGAAGTACACTACCTGTGCACGCACACACGCAGGCACACACAAAAGTCAGACCTCGCATCAGCAACACGATCAACATGAGGTGGGGGCAAGGTGGGGGTGAAGTACACTACCTACACACACACACAAGCACACATACACACACGCACGCAGCACACAGACGCAGACACACATACGCACACACAGACACACACACACACACACATGCAGACACACACAGGCACACACACACAGACAATGAGATCATCACATGATGTGAGTGTGATGATGGGGAGTGTAGTTTGAGTCACGGTGGTCAGGTTCTGCTTCAGGGGCGGTGTCAGGGCGGAGTCTGGGCGGAGTCAGGACAGAGTCTGGGCGGAGTCTGGGCGGGGCCTGGGGGGAGTCTGGGCGGGGTCTGGGCGGGGTCAGAGGGAATACCCACCTTCCCTGTGGACTTGACGCCCTTCCAGATGCAGAAGTAGCACATGATCCAGGCGATGAAGAGGCAGAGGGCAAGGTCCCAGTTCAGAGAGCCCATCTGCTCGATACCCGGGGAGATCCTCAGCACTCTGCGTCTGGAAGAAGGAGGGGGAGGAGGAGCTGTTAAAGGAGAAGGAGGAGGTAGAGGAGGAGGAGGAGGAGGAGCTGTTAGAGGAGGAGGAGGAGGTAGAGGAGGAGGAGGAGGAGGAGGAGGAGGTGGGGAGATCCTCAGCCCTCTCCGCCTGGATGGAGGAGGGGGAGGAGGAGGTAGAGGAGGAGGAGGAGGTAGAGGAGGAGGTGTGGATGAATTACTCACTCCCAGAACTCGAGAACGGGCGAGGTGGCATTGGGGTCGACGGTGGTGTTGATGAGGTCGTTCCTTCTCTGGAACTCCACACAATTCACTGAGGAGCAGAGACACCTTCTTACTGCCTGTCTCCCTTTGACCCTATATGTCTGTCTGTTACTCTGTCTGTCTTTCTGTCTATTTGTCTGTCTGTCTATCTCTCTGTTGGTCTATCTATTTGTCAGGTGCTTTGTTAACATCAGGACTTTTCTCTATGCAACCTATTATTTCTTAGTAAGATGCTTAGTATATGGTGTGTGTGTGTTTGTGTATGTGTGTGGTGTGCGCGTCCGTGTGGATGCCACGTATCGTTTCATCTGTCTATCCATCCATCTCCCTCCCCATTTGCCTATCCCTCTCCATCGTCGGTCCATCCGCCCATCTCTCCCTGCGTCCTTCTGCGTTGCCATGGCTACCTGTGTTCCAGGTGTTGTTGCAGGTGGACCAGGCCAGGTCCCAGGAGAAGGAGTAGGACAGGTAGAATATGCCCCAGGCCAGCACGATGATGTAGTAGAAGTTCAGCAGGGCCACGATCACCTGGGTTCCGTAGCCCAGGCCTGACCACAGAGACGTTTAATGCTGTCGTTAATACTTTTAAGGAGAAATGTTCATTATTATGCATTCACTACCAGTATTCTTTCATATTAACATGTTATCAATATTCAATATTATCTTTAAGTTATCTGATCAATATTCATTATTATTCATTCACTACCAGTATTCATTCATATTAACACATTATAAATATTGAATGCATTAATGTTAAGTTATCAGATCAATATACATTGTTATTGATAGGTTAACAACATGTTTTGATCAAAGTGTTTAAATATATAAATCAACAGTCTTTTCCCTCTTTCCTGCCTCCTGATTGCTAGTTCCTATCTTCTGTCTCTTACCTCCTATAACCTACTTCCTATCTCCTATTTTTGAATAGAGGGCCGATCTTTCTGCCCCCTCTGTATCTTCTCTCCTATCTCCTCCCTCCTACCTCCTCCCTCCTAGCTCCAAGCTCCTACCTTCGAACAGGGGGCTGATCTTCCTCCAGCAGGTGATGCCCCCCTGGCTGGTGTACTGGCCCAGGGCGATCTCCAGGAAGAACACGGGAACGCCGCAGGTGAACAGGAAAATGAGGTATGGCACCAGAAAGGCACCTGGAGCAAGTAGAGGAGATAGGAGAGAGGGGGGAGGAGAGAGGAGAGAGGGGTTAACGCTGTTCCCCTTTCGGACCGTATCGACAGTATCAGTAAGTCACAGCTGTCGCAGTATGTCACATTAAACAGTCCATTCTCAGCGTTTTTTATCCAAGGACCAGATTGCAATTACCATTCGCCTGTTATCATTATTTGTCTGATCTTGGTCTGTATTGTACACAGCTGGTCTATTCATAATAACAGTTACAGTTTGTCTTGTATCACAGTTAGTCTATTTTTGTCACTGCCACAGTCTGTCCTTTATCACAGCTACAGTCTGTCCTTTATCACAGCTACAGTCTGTCCTTCATCACAGCTACAGTCTGTCCTTTATCACAGCCTCAGTCTGTTCTTTATCAGAGTTACAGTCTGTCCTTTATCCCAGCTACAGTATGTCCTGTATCACAGCTAGTCTGTCCTTTATCACAGAAACAGTATGTCCTTTATCACAGGTACAGTCTTGCCTGTATCACAGCTCTAGTCTCTCCTTTATCACAGCTACAGTCTGGTCTTTATCATAGCTACAGCGTGTCCTTCATCATAGCTACAGTCTGTCCTTTATCACAGCTAAAGTCTGTCCTTTATCACAGCTACAGTCTGGTCTTTTCACAGCTACAGTCTGTCCTTTATCACAGCTAAAGTCTGTCCTTCATCAGAGCTACAGTTTATCCTTCATCAGAGCTACAGTCTGTCCTTCGCTCCAGTTGCAGTCTATCCTTTGTCCCAGTGCGTCTCAAAGCCTCGTCTGACTGATAGCTTCCTAAACCACTGGACGCGACACACATGGTTCTGCACGTGTCCTTGCATGTGGGCTGTTTATGTTGTGGGTTGTTGCAAGGAATGGAAAACAGAGAGGTCGGAGGTCGCCGTCAAACATTGAGGATGAATCCCTGATCAAAGGTCAACAGAGTGGTGGACCGCTTCAGTCAAGGTGGGGGGGGGGGGGGGAAGTTGACGAGATGTTGGAATCTTTCAGAATTTGTGTCTGTCACTAACGAACTTAACCGGGAGTTCAGCGCACAGACAAATGCACAGTCCTTTTCAGCATTAAGTACCACTATTCACTAAGTGAGAATCATTTATTGTAGCATGTATTCTTTTAACAAGGTTTTAAGGTTCATACAAAGCGCCAAGACACCCTTATTTCCTACCTGCTCCTTTTGAGGTGTGTCTGAATTCACTGAAGAGTCTGTTAAGTCATAACGTTTTACATTATTACAAATACAGATCATTAGAGAGGAGCTGTGTTCTTCATGCGATTAACACCCACTTCTCAAATCTCTCTGATTGATTGATTTTCAATTAGGTTTCGATGGACTTAACTAATAAGACCAAACAAGCATAGTATAGTATGGTACTATAGTATAGTATGATGATAATATTGCCTACATGCTATATGAATGTTAATAATTGTTGAGTTCTTAAAGGGTGACTCTCTCCAGATAGCTGTGTAAACTCAGAGCCACAGAGATCCCCTCCTAATGGGTAACTGAGAGGTCACGAGGAAGCTTCTCAACTGCTGATTGACTCCAGACTGTATGGAGCTGAAGAGAGGAGGATGGCTCCACCTCTCCTGGGTGTAGGTTAGATGGGTAGGGTGGTCTCGTGTCGTACCGTATCACTAACCCTTATAGTTTACTATTGATTATACCTGTGCGCACATGCCTGTGCATACAGCTCCTTGTCCGAGAGCCATAAGGCTTTCGATGAGAACATTGATCTTCAACGAAGCTCTCCTATTGGGCGTTTAACAGCACTGGAACCTCTGTAAGATTGTGTTCAGGGCTCCTTCTGCTAGAGAAGAGCCTTAATGTATGCATCAAATAATCCTGTATTCTCCAAGACATTAGTGTTGTACTTTCCACCACAAACGTATGCTAAGACCCCCGAAAGACCTCCATAAGGATCTTATCTTACATCCTCTTCCACCTCTGCTCCTCAGATGATATGGATACTGTGTGTTTTAATGATTTAATCTGAGCCAAAGATAGTTTTCTGTCACAGTGTTGATAGCCAATAAGGTTTTCTGAATCTTAGTAAAGTTGAACGCCCGGTGCATCAACATGTGAAGACATATTCTAGAACTACACATGGAGCCTGTTTTAGAACTGTGATTAGAGCCTGTTCTCAAATCAAAACTAGAGCATGTTCTAGACTCAAAACTAGATCCTGTTCTAGAACTACACATGTAGCATGTTCTGGAACTACACAGAGTGCCTGTTCTGGAACTATGACTAGAGCCTTTTCTAGAACAAAAAATGGAGCCTGTTCTAGAACTTCCACCCAAGCCAGTTCTAGAACTGCAAATATATCCTGTTCCAGGACACTGACACCAGGGCACCACAACACTGGCCTGTTCTAGACCTACAAATATAGCCTAATCTAGAACTAGTCTACCACTATACCCTGTGGTAGGACTACAACCAGAGCCTCATCTAGAACTACAGTTAGAGTCCATCTTTATAGAGATAGAACCTTCACTGCTGTCCGTCGGACGAGTCTTGGTTCAGAGTCCACTCCTCTCCACGGGACCAGCTGTTTCCGGGCCGCGATGAACCAGCAACAACAGCTGTCTGACCCCCCCCCCCTTGACCCTGCGACCCCTGACCTTGGCCACCCTGTAGAGGCTCAAGAGGGGGTAGGGCAGCTACACAAGCACGGCCGCACACAACGTCTCAGAAAAAAGACTATGGATTAAACACTCGGGACAGGAGACAAAGTGATGGAGCTCAGGGAACCACTATTTACTCCTCAGTCATTCAGCAGACGCTCCAGTCCGACTCAACGGTAAATGGTCTGCATTTATACCGCGCTTTTCTAACCAGTGGCCACTCAAAGCACTTTTTTTTGAATTTTTGTGAATTGCATTCACAACATTCACCCATTCACACACACATTCACACACCGACGGCGGTGTCAACCACGCAGGGCGACAGCCAGCTCGTCGGGAGCAGTCAGGGCAAAGTCAAACTAGCAACCTTCCGGTTACCAGCCAACCCCCTCTACCTCCTGAGCCACATGCCACCCGACTAATTGATTCAGATGAGATCTAACACCCTGACCACCAGACCGTCCTGGATGGGTGCGTGTTTACTCATGAAAGAAAGTCACTACAACAGTGTCAGGAAGGGGAGCTGAACGCTCGGATCCCTCTTCTGGGTTCCTTCTCAAGGTCTGTTCCCCTGGGGTGCTGGGGGCGTCTCTCCCTTTGTCCTTTAGAGGGCTTGGGGGGGTGGGGGGTAGGGGGCGTCGCATTATGTGGTTCCTGAAAGGCCCCTTTCAGACTTCAACAACGATGAACGGCCGCTCTAATCCAAAGCCTGTTCTTGAACTACACATATAGACTGTTCTGTAACTACAAATAGAGCCTGTTCTAGAGCCACATATAGTGCCTGTTCTAGAACTATAACTAGAGCACGTTTTAGAACTATGACTAGAGCCTGTTCTAGAACCACATATAGTGCCTGTTCTAGAACTATAACTACAGCATGTTTTAGAACTATGACTAGAGCCTGTTCTAGAATCAAAACCAGAGCCTCTAAACCAGAGCCACTACACATGGAGCCTGTTCTAGAACTTCAACTCAAGCCAGTTCCATGACTGAAAATGTAGCCTATTCTAGAAGTAAACTGAAACCCTGTTCTAGGACTACAACCAGAGCCTCATCTAGAACTACAGTTAGAGCCCATCTTTACAGAGATAGAACCTTCACTGCTGCCCGTCTCGGTCGGACGAGTCTTGGTTCAGAGTCCGCTCCTCTTCCCGGGACCAGCTGTCTCCAGCGTGGATGGACCTGGAGGTCTGGGGTTCTGGGGGCTCACCTCCGCCGTTCTTGTAGCAGAGGTAGGGGAAGCGCCACATGTTGCCCAGGCCGATGATGGAGCCGGCCACCGACAGGACGAACTCGATCTTGTTGCCCCACTGGCCCCGCTCTTCCATCTTCTCCTCGCTCTTGTCCTCCATCTTGTCCTCCGCCCGCAGACCGCCGGCACCCAGCCCCTTGGACAGCGCCGCTCTAGAGGCGTCACCTGGGGGAGACACACACGTTGCACACTGCTCGAGTAACACACACGCCATACAAACAAACAATAATACACACACGTTACAGACTGTACGAATAACAGACACGCCATACAAACGTTACAGACTGAACAAATATAAACACACACAGATTACAGAGTGTACAAATACAAACAATAGCACACACACACACACACACACACACACACACACACACACACACACACACACACACACACACAAACACATTACAGACCGTACAAATATAAACAATTACACACACACACACACACATCATGCAATTATAAAGAAACACACACAAACACACAAATATAAACATAAACACACACAGACACATATATTACAGACTGTACAAATACAGACAATAAAACACCCAAACAAATTACAGACCGTACAAATATAAACAAACCACACACACACACACACCATAAAAATATAAACACACAGAATACAGAGTGTACAAATACAAACAATAACACACACACACACACACACATAAACACATTCCAGACCCACAAATATAAACAATAACACACATGTAGACCTTACAGACTGTACAAATATAAACAATTACACACACACACAAACACACACACATCGTACAATTATAAAGAAACACACACAAACAAACAAATAAAAACATAAAGACACACACACACACACACACACACACACACACATATATTACAGACTGTACAAATACAAACAATAACACACACACCACACAAATATTAAAAAAAAGTACACACATTACAGACAATTACAGACAATAACACACCCAAACAAATGACAGACTGTACAAATATACACAAACCACAAACACACACACCATGAAAATATAAACCCACACAGATACACATTACATATCATACAAATATAAACAACACACACACACACATTTTATACCATACAAATATAAACAACACACACATACCCACACATTATATACCATACAAATATAAACAACACACACAAACACATTACATACCATACAAATATAAACAACACACACACACACATTTTATACCATACAAATATAAACAACACACACATACCCACACATTATATACCATACAAATATAAACAACACACACAAACACATTACATACCATACAAATATAAACAACACACACATAATATACCATACAAATATTAACCCAGACGGACACACACACAGAAAGAAGCGACAGCAGAACACACATCACTGAGCTACTCTCCAGCACGACGTACGGTTCGGCTCTGGGCTCCGATTGGCTCGATGGACGTCATGTTTACATAAAGCAGAAACATTCTGACAAACACAGGTCCAACGAATAACCGGAACAATCCCTAACTCATGCTGTACCAAGGCACGCTGTTCAAGACTTGTTTCAATACAAAACAATCTAAGACAACAAATTATAATAAATATATTAATTAAGTAATGGCATCAGATATATCATGATAAAAAAATGTATTGCTCTAACTCATGCTGCACCAAGTCACGTTGTTCAAGGCCTGTTTCATCAATGTAAAGCAATCTAACACAATTACCCATTGGTAACATGATAAAAAATATAAATAATGGCATTAGATATATCATGATACGAAATGGTATTGCTCTAACTAATGCTGCACCAAGTCATGTTGTTCAAGGGGTTGTTTCATCAATATAAAATAATTGAAAATAATATAATAAATAATATAATATATTCATTAAATAATAGTATCAACTATATCATGGCACGAAAAGGTATCGCTAAATGCATTCTTCGTTTAAGCGTGCTTGCAACATACTACTCAGTTGTTATAAATAAATATTCAAAAGCAGATAAAATCAAGTTCAAAGATTTGCATAATATATAAAAAACCATACTATACAATATAATGAATGCAATCTTGCACATTTCATTATTCTTTTATTTTCTTAATGTGAATTAACAGCAGCAGCCAAAGGCTGCGACTTACCATTCATCGTGGATTCTCTCTCTCTCTCTCAGACGTCTGTGGTCTTCTGCCTCAGCATATTGATTGCTGATCTGGAGGTTTTAGTATTTAACCGGCCCACGGCGGGAGGGGGAGGGGCTTCATAGTACTGACTCTGACCCCCTGCTGTCAATTCCCCCCCCTCCACCCTCCCCCCGGCCTTCCCCGTTTAGATCAAAGTCTCTTTCTCTGCCCTATACCAGGAGGAACAGGGGACAGGGATAGAAATAGGATGCATAGAATCCCCACATCCACCAAGACATCGTAGAAGGGACCATCAGCAATGCTTTACTCCTCTGAGAATAACATGCATACAAAGTCTCACCTGTGAAGTGTGGATGTGATTTTATCAGTGGCTTCTGTCACCTCCCCCCCCTTGAATCAATAGGATTTTGACGAAATCCCACTCTATCTTTAAATCAAGTCAATTGCCACCGCTCACCTCTCAACTCAAAACAATGATGCAGATAAAATAGCACTTCATTGACCGCAGATGTTAAAAGTTTATGCTTGAAAGCCTAAAGCCATCTATCTTCAGTCTGCTGAGGTACGCTTCGGTCCCTGTAGGTCCTATCAGGTTCTTTATGAACCAGGAAGGCCAACAGGCAAAGCAAACTGCAGAGTGAAGACACGGCTGTTGTGGTGTTTATGGAATCGGACATGGTCTTTATTCAACTAGTGGCCATCTTGGGGGTATCTTGGTAATTATGCACTTGGACTTGGGAATAAAGCCCATGTCCTGTAAGGAGAATGAAGACCGACCGGGAAGTTGGTTACGATAGAGAGAGGGAATGCCACACTGGGAATCAAACCTGCGGCCACTACAAGGTGCATCGCCTAGATCAGGGGTCTTCAACTAAAATTGAACAAGGTCCAGTTACTAAAAATTCCTTCCAAGAAAGGTCCGAACCTCTAACCTACCTCGTCCTAATAGCCTACTTTTGTCAAATACAATCAACACGACATATTTCCTTATCATTTCAGATGTATTTATTTTCAATTTCCAAATAGCTTACTTTTAACCATGAAAAACAAGTAAGACAAAGTAACGCATATTAACATTTTAAGTAAACAAAACAGGTACATTAAGCCTGCATTTCAAGTAAACACAAAGTGCATTAGGCCTACATTTCAAGTAAGCAAAACTGGTACACCAGGCCTACATTTCAAATAAACACAAAAAGAGCATTAGGCCTTCATTTCAAGTAAGCAAAACAGGTGCACTAGGCCTACATTTCAAGTAAGCATAACAGGTACACTAGGCCTACGTTTCAAGTAAGCAAAACAGGTACCCCATCTGTAGTGACTGAGACAACCTTTTTTAGATCAATCCCCCTCTTTGACAGCATCTCCTTAATAGCCTCATAAATATCTTCTCTTCTTGTGTGTGCCTCAAGTGGTGTTAGACCCAACAGGTCCTCACTGATCTCTTTCTTGTCTTGATGAAAAAATCGCACATAAACCAAAAGCTGGGCATTATCAGTTACATCTGAAGACTCATCAATGGCTAAGGATATGCATGGGGCACTCTGAAGTGAGCCGCATCGAGCTGTGACAGTGCATCATCGGATAACATTTTGGATTTTCTGGTTGTGGTTGCAGCTGACATTGGGATTTGCTTTATTTTTTCACACAATTCATCCCTTTGTTTTTTTTGTTTATTTCAAGTAACGTCTCGGCAGCGGCGTTCAAGCACTCCTTCACAACAGTCGCGTCACTGAAAGTTTTTTATGTGGCCCCAAAATCCATGCAATCTTAAGTGAGCATTCATTTGCACGTTGCTGGCCTGTAAATGATTGTGTGAAGACTCGCGTAGACCTCTCATACTGAACTCTCAGCTCGGATATTTTCCGCGCTCTTACTTCTGACTTCTGGGGATACTTTTCCTGGAAGGATCTGTGTTTGGATTCGTAATGCCGCTTAATATTCCCGCTTTTCATCAGCGCCACGGTTTCAACACATAAAAGACACAACAAAGGTTTAGTACTGCCTTGCGGGAGAATGAACATGTATTGGTCAGTCCCTTCATCTTTAAAATGTCTGTTTTCGTGGTCAACTTTCCTAATTTTCGAGCAAGCCATTTTCTCATTCCAAATTGCTCTTACGGTAAACAAACAATTTGATTATTATTTTTTTAATGACGCTATTACGCACATGCCGTGACAGACGGAGGGAGGGGGGGAGTTCGGTGAGAGCATGATCTCCGCTCTGTGAAGATCATTACTTTTTGCTGTTTTTATGCTGTTCTACGTAATATTCTGCCTTTCAATTTGTATTTCAGTGAGAAATGTCTTTATTAACATAATCATGCTTTGTATAGTGAAATATAAAAAAAACATAAAAAAAAAAAATCAAAAAAAAAAAATCTCATTTAAATTGGTCATGGGTCCGGATAGGACGTCATTTGGTCCGGACCCGGACCGCGGTCCGCCGTTTGGAGACGCCTGGCCTAGATGGTTAGTGCACTGCTGAGCTACTGTGGTGTGTGTGTGCGTCTGTGCGCACGCATGCACGAGCTTGTGTCTGTACACGTTTGTTTGCGAACGTGTGTGTGCATGTGTGCGTGGTTGAGCGTGCGGCGTCTGTGTACTTTTGTGTGTGTGTGTGCGTGTGTGTGCACGCATGTGTGTGCACGTGTGAATGCGTATGTGTTTGTTTGCGTGTGTCTGAGATCATCATGTATCCCTTGTCTAATTTTTGTATCTCCTGACATCCCTGATCTGCACCACTTAGTTGAAATCCTGGTGTTCCTAATATACTCCCCTCCCACCGCCGTCCGCCGGAATCCTGCCCTCATAACACACCTGAACACGAAGCAACATGTTCTCATCACACAACAGAGGACGAATAATGACAATGAGTGAAGGATTACGACAGCGGTTAGCGGGTGTTAATGATACAGTACGCTCGGTAAAATCCCAGTCATCCTCACACCACCTTGTGTCTCACTTCATCAGCACAATCCCACAATGCACTGGGGCCTGCGTCGGTTGGGGTCGGTTTGAAGCGGTTGCGAGGGGGGAAATAGATGAGCTGACAGCTACATAATAACATGTCACATGATGGGATTATGAGATGGTTGGTATTCCGTTGAACTATTCAAAAGCAATAATCACGCCGAACACAAAGTTAGGTTAAATTAGTTATATTCTGTCTTCCTAACCCTGATCTAGTGTTTTCTAACCTTTTGGGTCGTGACCCCTTTCCTTCCTGTCGTGTTCGGGTCAAATCTGACCGATTTCCTTTTCGATCAATCATAAATATAGTTTTTTACATTTATTTGTCTCGAGGGCTTATGATGTCCTCCACACTAGGCATTTGAACATATACAATTGCTGATCACTACTTTCATTGAATTTTGAGTTGTTTAGTCAACTTTGTAACACCTGTGGTGTTCCCGGTCAAAAATGACCGCCATTGGAAATGAACGGGTGACCCTAGATTGTGTTCATCCATCAGATAGTACACTACCACAAATCCACCACCACCACACGCACGCACACACACAAACCTGCGCGCACACACACCTACATGCACACGCACACACATACACGCACACACACGCGCGCACGCACACACACACACACACACAAACACACACACTCCACCCCACATGAACCCCTTTCAGACTGAACAATTAGGTGTCCTCTCTTTCCTGTGCTTATGTGCCTATCCCCAGCACTCGAGTTGAGGGGGGATGGCATTCCCCTTTGGAATTAAAATGATCAAAATCATCCCCCTTCTGAAACAGCCATCCCTCCTTCCCATCCCGTTATGTTATCAATTAATGTGGAAATATTACCGCTATTACATTATAGCGGTTTCCTTTTTCAATTCGGCGCAACGTTACTTTTCCCAGGGACAGATTTGACAGCGATACTGCATTCTCGGACAGTATGCTATTGCGCAAGTACGCAGGCGCGCCGCAAGCGTGCCTGCGTACTTGCGAAATAGTGCCTTAACAAGCTCTCATTCCACACCGTAGAGACAGACACTGGTAGCGCAAAGCTGTCTCTGCATCTCAGACATTGCTTCCGCAGACAACTCTGTCCCCTTTTCTCCCTTTCATTCCAACCCGTGAGCAACGCTAGTCTCCCTTCTCTGCCGAATGCATTTTTGAAAAAATAGAATAAGAATCAGTTTTTAAAATCCTTAAATGTGATGCATGCCTCCGAATCGTGTGATGCGTCCGATCAGCTGCGTTTTTGGGGATAAAATATATAATAATAATAATAATAATAATAATCACACCGTTGGTCTCCCACCATATGCGCTTTCATCAGCACAAATGATCTGTCCCTAAAAGTTAAAATCCACCATCCTCCCTGGCTTTTTTTTACAACTCGACCACTGCCTATCCCCCTACTTGAACCACACCTTCCAGACTAAACGTACAACTCCTATTCCACATTTCAAAGTTACCAATTAGGTGTTTCTTATGGGAACCCGGCTCTTTCCCAGGCTTATGTGCCCATCCCCTCACGTGAACCACACTTTAGATACAAAATGTATGATATCTTCTCACAGATATCCCCTATATATAGCTTGCTTGTGCATTGCTCTTATTTTGCTCTGAACACAATGAGTCGGTGCCGGATCAGACGATTTTCTGTCAGAGGCTCTTGACCTTTTTTTTCAAACTGATGAAGAGGGGATTGAAGTTGAACCAGAAATAGAGGAGGATGTCTCAGGAATAGAAGACAACGATCCTGATTTTGATCGAGACCATCATGAGACCGAACAGTCAACAGATGGCGAGGAAGAGGCCCCTGAGGTAGAAACCCCTGAGGAAGAGGCCCCTGAGGAAGAGGCCCCTGAGGAAGAGGCACCTGGGGAAGAGGAACCTGGGGAAGAGGCACCTGAGGAAGAGGCACCTGGGGAAGAGGCACCTGAGGAAGAGGCACCTGGGGAAGAGGCACCTGGGGAAGAGGCACCTGAGGAAGAGGCACCTGAGGAAGAGGCACCTGGGGAAGAGGAACCTGGGGAAGAGGCACCTGGGGAGGGGGCATAAAAACAAGGCCAGAAACGGAAGAGATGCGAGCTCTGTGCCCCTAGAGACAATAAGACAAGTTTTACATGTTTCAAATGTGATGCCTACGTTTGCAAGGCACACTGCGACCTGATTGCATGCCACTCCTGTGTGTGCGCACACACACACACACACGATGTGTTCATGTTGATGTTCTAATGATCTGTGAATTTGTTCTCCGTTTCGATTATTCTGTCACTTCCTGTGTCTATTCACTGCAGTTATTCATGTAAACCAGTAATCTAAGACATTGTTTAGAGGTTAAAAGGGAGTTCAATAAAATTTGGTGATTATCAATGGTTTTTGTGTTAATGTAAGGGCAGTTAAAACAGGCCGGTCAAATTTGACCGGGAGCACCAATGTAATGGGGGAGAAACGAACACGACACAAAGGTTAAACTCAGGAGATTCTCGTGACTTTAATTCCTTGCGTTTCTTTGCATGTTCCGACATCAAATTCATAGGATATCAATGTGCCAGTAAAGGTACTCACACAACACGCATGGCTGAAAATCATGTGTCATTCTGTTCAGAATTGACAGGGCATTTATTTTATTACAACTGTTTTTTTGGCGGAAATCAGTTTTGTGTGATGTGGGAAAGTATTTTGTATATAAAGTTGGGAACCAACGATCTAAAGACAGTGGAGATGCTCAAAATCGGTCCCACGAAGAAAGACCAAAGACTCCTAATCCAACTTGTTTGAATAGGAATAGTTTATTAAAGGTAGTAAATAAAAAAAAGCCACAATCCAATTAATTGCCATAAACATATATGTACATTATAAATTATTCACTACGTCACAGCGGTTTGTCGAGTAGTGAAGCGGGCGTGTTCAAGCCTAACTGCTTTAGGGTGAATGGGGCGGAGACGGATCCAAAATGGCGGATGGATCGGTCCACCATGGCAGATCTATGGGTCTAAAACGGCGCCAGGAGCGGAGAGAGCTGCTCAGAGGAAGAACCAGAAACAATCCGTGATGTTTACTGAAGAAGACGAGAGAAGTTGGTTACCTGTAACAGGGGGTCAGAGAGATGAATAAACACAGACAGACGATCGATGGCGATGATTGGTTCTGCTCTCCACTGGCTTATGACATCACTTCCCCCTTCGGAGTTATGAGCAGCTCGGAGCTCAAATGATCACCGTCATCATCACCCAGGAGGAAGGTGGTGAGTCCTCCCTCTCTCGCTTTCAGAGTCTCTCTCTCATCATCAAACACGTCCTTGGGCTGGAAGGGCTGGTTTTTGCTACATTTAGTGTTTGTGTTATTATTGGATGGACCGTACAGTCTGCATGTGTCATACGTAAGAGAGAATGTGTGTGTGTGTGTGTGTGTGTGTGTGTGTGTGTGTGTGTGTGTCTGAGTACTGTCCAACTATACAGTCCTCAGAATATTAGCTAAAAAAGACAGCTAGCGAGCTATGTCTGCGGTCCTCCGGGTGATAGTTCATGGGTGTTAGCTCCCTTGCTAGCCAACCGGTCTGCAGTCCTCCGGGTGTTAGCTCCCGAGCTAGCCAACCGGTCTGCGGTCCTCCGGGTGTTAGCTCCCGAGCTAGCCAACCGGTCTGCGGTCCTCCGGGTGTTAGCTCCCGAGCTAGCCAATCGGTCTGCGGTCCTCCAGGTGTTAGCCCCCGAGCTAGCCAACCGGTCTGCTGTCCTCTGGGTGTTAGCTTACGAGCTAATAGCTCATAGCCAACCGGTCCGTGTGTCACTCAGAGTGTTAGCTCCCCGGCTGGCCGCCGTGCAGCGCCGCGGCGGCCCCCGGGAGGAGGCTAGCCACGACCGTCTGCGTGTGGACGGCGGACGGGAGGCCGCCGCACGCCGACGTCACCAGCACCACCACGCTCTCCTCCACCGCCGTCGCCAACGACGACGCCTCCACCCGGACCACCGCCGCCGCCGCTGTGGCCCCGCCCCCGAGGATGCCGCCCGCTGCCGACACGACCACATGGGCCTTGCAGGTGCAGTCGACGCAGATGTAGTCCTCGTTCTCCGCCATCTCGCAGGACACGCCCACGCACACCTGGTGGAACCAGCCATCGCAGCCGCCGTCGCACTGCACCCAGTCAACCTGAGGGCGGGGGCAGGAGGAGGAGGAGGAGGAGCAGCAGGAGGAGGAGGGAGAGTGTTAAGAACAGCTAGAACCCCCAGAGCCATGGAGAGGGAGAGTTGCGTCATCTCAGTCCACTCCTTCAGACCGGATCTTTGAGGGGTCTCACTGTACTTCCGGAAGGCAAGTTCAACAGAAGCACTTTCACTTTCACTTTATACTTTTTGAGGTTCACTTATTTTGATTCAGTTAGCAAAACATGTTTGACAGCATCGTAGCAATTATGATTGTGATTTGTTGCGTCCCCATGCAGCGCAACCTAGTCTGACAGAAATCATGGCCAGGTGGGGGGCGGGGTCCAAAGATGAGTCTGACCAATCAGCACAGAGCAGGACTTGGAAACACGACTGGCGTCTCGAGTGCGATAAAGCTTCGATCAAGGGTTCATTAGCTCCATTGCTTATTTATTCACAGATTAAGAATAAGAACTGAGTTACTGAATGTACAAACCTGGAAACAATCATTAATGATAATGTTGTGTCGTGGGGTTCGAATCGCAGTCAGATTCAACCTCAAGGACTGTCTAGTCACTGTGATTTGTAGTCTTTTTCAGCCAACTTTGGGAAAGAGCTATTTGTATTAGAGTAGAAAGGGATAGAACAGATCTGTGGTGTGCAGAGCCCCTAAACCAATCAGAGAGGTCATAGCATAGATGATGGTTATAGCTTTGTGACTAATGTGGTTATGAATAAAGTTCTCTGTAAGGGTACCACCGTCCGTCTTATGTTAATGGTATGTATTTATTTGTTACATTTTGTTTGCCAAATAAGGGCCTGTTTCCACAAACTTTGTCCTGAAGTCGCTTGACGATTGTGACTAGAAGCTGAAGTGGCCCCGCATTTGCTAGCACTTCAACCTGTCAATCTTAACGTGCCATAATTATATAAATATGAAATACCACTGACAGGCAGGTTGGTTTGCAACAATCATTGCACTTCATTGTCTTTGGGTCTCTCTCTGTGGCCCTCTGCTGTGATTGGCTGAGCCGGGAGTAGGCGGCGGCCAGGCCAATGGTTAACTCGATGGCTGATTGGCGAGCAGCCTGTGCTGGGGAGGCGGGGCCCGGTTAATACGTGATGTGTAACTCTCTTTAAGGTTTTCCAGTGCGGTTACCCCGGGGAGACGCTCCGCAACATTCCATGATATTTCTCACAAGACGCGTGGTGTTCCTACTGCGGTGTTGGTCATTAACCCGATACTGGGCGGGTGAAGTCACGGACCAGAGGGCCCAACCAAGCCCTGCAGGGCGACCCCCGCCCCCCCCCCCCCCCCGCCCACCACCTCTGCAGACCCGAACCAGCTTACACCGGTATTAACACCTTCTAATTCATTATTCCATCTGTTTAAGTGAGGGATGAGACTGGACGCCTGCATTCTCCTTACGGTTAACCGGCCGGCAACCCATCTCGATTTAAAATGTTGGTACGTATGTTTGTATTATGCATGGATGTCAATTATGGCCCCCATTCATCCCTGGTCACTCCTGGTCATCCCTGGTCATCCCTCTCTGCGTTCCTTCGCAAGATGTCTTCCTTGCTATTTAAGGGAGGTATTTCTTGCTCTCTGGGGGGCTAGGGTCAGGGTGGTGTCACACATATATGGCCTGTTAGGGCCTTTGAGACGGTAGCTGTAATTAAGGAGCTATACAAATAAAATTGAATTGAACACTGCCAGGGTTCAGCGTTCGATTCCCACTGGATGCACTGTTGGTATCGCTTACTATTCTACACGATTATGTAGATGTAGAAGAATTCTTCTTCTATGGAAAGGGCTCCTGCGATTGAACTATCAAACAACGCTTGTCTTCTTGCCTCAATGTGTCTATCAGTCTGCAAATAAATGATCACGCTTCATTTCCTGTTGTCTCATAAAACATTAAACTAGTTGCCGTACAGAGTGATCACGGCAAAGTAGAGACGCCCATGCTATGAGAACAAACTGTTCAAATGCAATGTCAGAAAGGGTCAAACTCTAATAATCTATGTGCTGGCGATTTGGAAACAAAATCCCACTGGGTTGCAACCCGACACTGGATTACGACCCAATCAGTGTGACCACAGGCCATGTAGTTACACTGTGTGGCCGACTGAAACACTGCCCTCTGCTGGCAACACACAGCACTACACTTAAACTGGGAGCTCTCCAAACTAGAGATGGGACTTTGATTCGATTTAGCTCCCAATATCTGGACAGGGATCCAGTATTTGGGTTGGATGAGACCAGTTGAGAATACAGAGGAACCAGCAGGTGGATTAACATGTGTGTTAGTCCCCCTGGTGGTTCATGTGGTGGGTTACCTAGTCCAACTAATACATGGACAAGGTCAGCAGAGCAGGTCATAGACCAGGTCACCCAGGTCATAGACCAGGTCATAGACCAGGTCATAGACCAGGTCACCCAGGTCATAGACCAGGTCACCCAGCAGGTGGACCTGGTGGTGGTGGTGGTGGTGGGGGGTGGGGTCCTCACCTTGTCCTTGCAGGGCCGCTGGCAGTTCTTGGCGGCGCACACGGCGTTCTCGTCGTTGGAGTCCTCGGCGCCGGACCAGTCGTACTTGGACGGGATGTCCAGGATCTTCTTCTCCTTGCGCTTGTCGGGCGCCTCCCTCACGCCCTCCACCTTGGCCGCCGCCTTCTCCTTCCTCTTGCGCTCCTTCTCCTCCTTGGCGAGCCGCTTGGCCAGCTGCTTCAGCTCGCGGCTCTTCTCCACGCCCGCCTTCAGCTTCTTCTTCTTGGCCTTGCCGGCCAGCCCCAGCTCCAGCCCCGCCCTCTTCAGCTCCTTGCTCTTGGCGTGGCGCAGGTCGCCCGTGGTGACGGCCGCCATCAGCATGTGGTGCTGCTCGGCGCGCTCCAGCTTCCGCCGCCGCTTCCGCTCCGACTCCTTCAGCTTGAGCTTCAGCGGCTTGTCCAGCAGCGAGTCGCCGGGCTGAGGGGGGGGGCGCACAGTGGGAAACAGCACCCCCTTATGGTCACAAACTGGTACAGCACTCATCGTTTATATTTACATTCAGGGCGTTTAGCAGACGCTTTCACCCAAAGCGACTTACAATAAGTACATTTGTCAGAAGAAGAGCGAAACAATACATCGCTGTCGGTGCAGTAAGGATGTTCATAGAACCGAGTGCCAAGCGCTAACAATCGTTAGCTTAACCCATTTCGCCGTACACAACAAAGATAGCTAGGTTAAGAAGCTACACAATGCTAGGTACTGCTTTTAAGTACAAGGACGTACGACATACAATAAGTGCACACATTAAGTGCCAAGACGTACAACAGGCAATAAGTGCGTAAGAGGGCTGTTTTTAGGAGAAGGGGCGTTGGGGGTTAAGGGAGGAGGCTATGCAGAGTCCAGGTGAACCCTGAACATGGCATGCATGATAATAGAAGCCCCTGTTGGCGGGCCCTGCGTCTGGCTTAGCGGGCGGAGAGGACAACGGCATTGCTGAGGCAATACCGTGCAGGCTCCCAAACACACCAGCCCGCGTTCTGAGCAACGGCAAGACACCAACTCACGGTCCACGGCCTGCTACCGCTCGCGCGTTCTCCCCCATGCCCCCCGTCCTCTGTAGGACCCCCGCCCCGGCGGCCTGTTCGGGGGGGGGGGCTGTCATTACCTCCAGCACCTGGAGGAAGCGCTCCTCCGAGGGGGGGTGCGTGGCCTGCAGGATCCTCCAGATGTGCAGCGTCTCGTCCAGGGAGACCTCCAGCAGGTCGCCCACCATCATCAGCTCCTCCAGCTGGGCCTTGGCCTGGGGGGACAGCTCCAGCACCGGGGGCTCCAGGCTGCGCGGCACCAGGGGCGTCTTCCGGGGCTGCTTTCTGGGGGTGGCCACGCCTACAGCGGGGAGGGGGGGGAGAAGGGAGGGGGGGGACAGCCAGACAGACAGAGAGAGGGGGAGGGGGGAGAGACAGCCAGACAGAGAGAGAGAGGGGGGAGGGGGAGAGACAGCCAGACAGAGAGAGAGAGAGAGAGAGGGGGAGGGGGGAGAGACAGCCAGACAGACAGAGAGAGAGAGGGGGAAGGGGAGAGACAGCCAGACAGAGAGAGAAAAGTACAGACAGACAGAGAGGGGGAGGGAGAGAGATAGAGACAGACAGACAGAGAGAGAAAGGTACAGACAGAGAGAGGGGAGGGGGAGAGACAGCCAGACAGACAGAGAGAGGGGGGGAGGGGGAGAGACAGCCAGACAGACAGAGAGAGGGGGGGAGGGGGAGAGACAGCCAGACAGACAGAGAGAGAGAAAGGTAGACAGACAGACAGAGAGGGGGGAGGGAGACAGACAGAGAGAAAGGTACAGACAGACAGAGAGGGGGAGGGAGAGGGAGAGAGATAGACAGACAGAGAGAGAAAGGTACAGACAGACAGAGAGGGGGAGGGAGAGGGAGAGAGATAGACAGAGAGAGAGAAAGGTACAGACAGACAGACAGAGAGGGGGGAGGGAGACAGACAGACAGAGAGAAAGGTACAGACAGACAGAGAGGGGGAGGGAGAGAGATAGAGACAGACAGACAGACAGCGAGAGAAAGGTACAGACAGACAGACAGACAGAGAGGGGTAGGGAGAGAGATAGAGACAGACAGACAGAGAGAGAAAGGTACAGACAGACAGACAGACAGAGAGGGGGGAGGGAGAGAGACAGCCAGACAGACAGAGAGAGAAAGGTACAGACAGACAGACAGAGAGGGGGAGGGAGAGAGACAACCAGACAGACAGAGAGAGAAAGGTACAGACAGACAGACAGAGAGGGGGGAGGGAGAGACAACCAGACAGAGAGAGAGAAAGGTACAGACAGACATAGATGGGAGAGAGAGAAAGGTACAGACAGACAGACAGAGAGGGGGGAGGGAGAGAGTGATAGAGACAGACAGACAGAGATGGGAGAGAGAGAGAGATAGAGACAGACAGATATGGAAAGGGGGAGAAACATAGTGAATCAGGGATGTAAAGGGAGAAGGGGAATGAGAGAGAAAAAACCTCAAAGTTAACTTTATACTTATTCTGAAAATAGAAGCAATGTTTGGAAAGGTATCACAAACGAGGGCGAACACCTCCTCACTGCCCTCACCAGTTAGCATCTCATTCTATTTACCTCCCGCAGGAGAGAGCATATTTGACAAATGAGGGGAGGCGGGACAACCGAGCGAGATCGACCAATCAGACTTACTCTGGACGCATGTCTTGGAGGCGGAGGAGTAGGCGTGTTCGGCGCAGAAGGAGGGCGTGGCCGCGGGCCACATGTGACTGACCACCTCCTCAGACTTGACGGGGATCTCCTCGTCACAGAACAGGTAGGGCTTCACCTCCCCCGGATCCTGGGGAGACCGGGCGACAACCACATCAACCACCAACCACCTGTACTCTCTCTCAACTCTCAACTCATGCAAACGCATTTCCCATGATGTTTTTCTATAGCGCCGAGACGAGGTTCTAAACTTCGGTCTTCACGACCAACGGCAGAATGCGTTTGTATTCTGTTGAAACCATTGTGAGTGTGTGTCTTTCTGTGTGTGTGTGTGTCTTTCTGTGTGTGTGTGTTTGTCTGTCTCTCTGTCTGTCTGTCTCTCCGTCCGTCTGTCTCTCTGTCTGTCTGTCTGTCTCTCTGTCCGTCTGTCTCTCCGTCCGTCTGTCTCTCAGTCTGTATCTCCGCCCGTCTGTCTGTCTGTCTGTCTGTCCGTCCGCCTGTCTCTCAGTCTGTCTCTCCGTCCGTCTGTCTGTCAGTCAGTCTCTCCGTCCGTCTGTCTGTCTCTCCGTCCGTCTGTCTGTCTGTCTCTCCGTCTGTCTGTCCCTCAGTCTGTCTCTCCGTCCGTCTGTCCCTCAGCGTGTCTCTCCGTCCGTCTGTCTGTCTGTCTCCCCGTCCGTCTGTCTCTCCGTCCGTCTGTCTCTCCGTCCGTCTGTCTGTCTCCCCGTCTGTCTGTCTCCCCGTCTGTCTGTCTCTCCGTCCGTCTGTCTCCCCGTCTGTCTGTCTCTCCGTCCGTCTGTCTCCCCGTCCGTCTGTCTCCCCGTCCTTCTGTCTGTCTCCCCGTCCGTCTGTCTCTCCGTCCGTCTGTCTCTCCGTCCGTCTGTCTCTCCGTCCGTCTGTCTCTCCGTCCGTCTGTCTGTCTCTCCATCCGTCTGTCTCTCCGTCTGTCCCCCTGGCCGTGGGGAGCGAGGGTTGGCCCTCCATACCTTCATGTCGTAGCCGTAGGTCTCCCTGATGTCCTCGTCGGAGTCCGTCTCCTCGTCGTCGTAGTCGGCGAACGGCGGCTGGCGCGCGGCCGGCACGCGGCTGAAGCCCGCCTGGTGGAAGGTCTGGATGTGGCCCTGCAGACAGACGCGGGTTTAACACTCTTTAAACACAAGAACCACCTCATTGGGCAGTAAGGAGAATAAGATAAGATCATCCTTTATTAGTCCAGTGGGACTAATCAAGACATCGGGGAATCGTGCAGGTGTGCATGGGGTGGTGAAGGTGACTGAGGGGTTGTGTGTTTACCCGTGTGAATGTTTATGGTTTTGTGTGAGCGTGTGTGTTTCTGTGTGTGTGAGTGCATGCTTGTGTGCGTGAGCATGTGCGTGCGTAAGCACGTGTATGTTCACGTGTACGTGTGTGTGTTTGCGTTTGTGTGCGTTACCTGCAGGTCGGGGTTGGCGGCGGCCTTCTGCAGCTCGGCGGTGATGATCTTCTCAGTCTTCTCGCGTGCTGCCTGCTCCACCATCCGCTGGCTCAGCACCGACAGCTTGGCCAGCGCTGACGACAGCTCGTCTGTGGCCAGGGCCTGGCGGGCGCGGTCCTGTGCACACGCACACACACACACACACACACAGAGTTAAAGAAAGGGTATTCATCCATGTTTGTATTTCTTTAAATTAGAATTTCATTGAAATGCCATCACACGTTACATAAGGGCCATTGAGGTGTCCCAGGCTGTCTTTCAAGGCCAAAGGGACGTTTCCCTGAGAGAGATCTTATCCTTCAATGGGAATCTGTCAGACGGATTTTGTGCAAGAGGTGGGACTGAGTTTGTCCCTACCAATGAGCGACAGCGCCACGGCAAAGCGTGCGTGACCCAACCATGGATGCATCAATCAAGTCGTAAATGAAGGACAGTAAAGGGTAAAAGGGCAAATAATGGTCCCTCGTTCACGCAACGCAAGGGGGTTACGGACCCCTTACGCCCTTGCGGACCCTCTTGCGTCCAGCGCAAGGGCCTGGCGTGAGCCTCCCAAAAATTGTAACCTTCCGTCGAGGCGACGCAGCAGCAAGGGCTGTGATTGGTCCACTTACTAAAACCCGACGCAGAACCATAAAGGTTCACGACTGCGTCGAAGCGTCTGCGGGTTCATTGCGTTTCGTGGCGTGGAACCATAATCAGCCGTTATAGGGCAGTGAGTAAACAGAACCAGACTCGCACGCACACACACACACACACACACACACACAGGCGCACACGCACACAGAGTGTCGCATCGCGTCACCCTTCGTGCGCGGACCACCCTCTCCGGGGGGAGGGGGGGGGGACCTCACCTGCCAGCCCATGGCCCTCTCCGTCAGGCACTGCAGGGCCTCCCCCTCGGGCAGGCGGACGGGCAGCTTCTGCAGCGACACCAGCAGCGACAGGATGGTCTCCAGCCGCGGCCGCCGTGACCGCTGGCACAGCGGGCACAGGAACTTGGTGGAGTCCTTGGCGTTGCCGTGCCAGCCGGCGGCGCCCACCTTCTTCTGCGTGCCCGCCTTGGGCAGAGGCACGCACGCGCCGTGGAACCAGTCCTTGCACAGCTCGCACTGCAGCATGAAGCCGCTGGCCGTCTTGCGGCACAGGCAGAACTTGACCTCCTCGATGCGCTCCGCCAGCGCCATCTTTGCCAGGTTGGCGGCGCGCAGGGCGTGGATGGACTCCACCTCCTTCTGCTCCTTGGCCTTGAAGCGGGCCACCACCGAGGCCGGGTCGCGCCCCTCCTCCAGGCTCTCGTCCAGGTCGCTGAGGGCCTCGCGGTCGAAGCCCCCGCCGCCGCTGCGCTCCTTCTCTTGCTCCTTCACGCGCCTCCTCTTGCTGCGGCTGTTGCCGTAGACGCCGATGTCCCCCCGCGGGCTGAGCACCTGGGGGGGGGGGGGGATTGGGATTGTTGCTGTTGTCTATTCGTGTGTAGATGTGGTTCAAAACCAACCCTTCTAACCATCATTTGATATGTTGCCGTTAAACTAGGGGCGGCATTTAGCTCAGGAGGTAGAGCGGGTTGTCTGGTTCGATCCCCGGGAGTGTCGGGGTGTCCCCGAGCGAGACGCCTCACCCTGACTGCTCCGGACGAGCTGGCTGGCGCCTTGCATGGCTGCCACCGCCGTCGGTGTGTGAATGTGTGCATGAATGGGTGAATGTCAGGCAATGATTGTAAAGCGCTTTGAGCGGCCACTGGTTAGAAAAGCGCTGTATAAATGCAGTCCAATCACAATGGAGATGTGTAGTGTTGCTGTTGTCTACCTGTGTATGTGTAACCTCGGTTAAAATCCACTCTCTCATTTTCATTCGATTTGTTCAGTTAGCTTGTGAAAGCACTTGATTGTCAACTGAATTTTCATGCAGAAAGATCAAGCGAGTCAATTGTTTTAATCGACATTTCTCTTCATCTCTCTCTCTCCGTCTCTCTCTCAGGTGTGCTCACCTGCAGCAGAGTGTAGGTGGAGTTCTTCTTCAGGAAGGTGCGGGCGGTGCGTTCCCGCCAGGCGCGGGCCGAGCCCACCTGGGACTCCACCTGGACGAAGGGGTCCAGCCGGATGGGGATCGATCGGCCCCGGGCCAGCAGGCTCTCCAGCTGCTCCAGGTAGGCGTAGCTCGACCCGTTCTGGAGAGAGAGAGAGCAAGAGAGAGAGAGAGAGAGAGAGAGAGAGAGAGAGAGAGAGCGAGAGAGCGAGAGAGCGAGAGAGCGAGAGAGCGAGAGAGAGAGAGAGAGAGAGAGAGAGCGAGAGAGAGAGAGCGAGAGAGAGCGAGAGAGAGAGAGCGAGAGAGAGAGCGAGAGAGCGAGAGAGAGAGAGAGAGCGAGAGCGAGAGAGAGCGAGAGAGAGACTCATTTGATGGTCCATCATGGTAGTTGGGCTAAACACTCATTAGATTGAATCGAATTATAAACAGCTACAACCGTGTTTCCCAAACTGGTTGGGCTACAAACTACAGTAGTAGCGCTAGCTTGATACATAGCCTTGTATTATTGGTATGATAAGGATTTGTTTTGGAATTATAAGTAATAGAACAATTAAGTATCGAGGTATACTGTCGGTGGAGGCCTCATGGCCATCCCTACCACTAACTCGTTGGGGTGCCCCGATGACAGGCCTTCAAGGCGTTGAATGGGGTTAGAAACACTGAAGGTACCTGGATGGACTCCACCTTGGCCGTCCAGTCCTTGGCCTTGTGCAGGGCGTCGGCCAGGGCCAGCACGTTGGGCAGGTAGGCGGGGATGCTGCGGGCCTCCGTCACGATGCCCTCCAGGGTCAGCACGCTGTGGCGAGGCCTGGGGACGAGAGGGGGAAGGGGGCAGGGGGAGAGCCAGGGGGGGAAGTGGGCAGGGAGAGAGCCAGGGGGGCAGGGAGAGAGCCAGGGAGACAGGGGGGCAGGGAGAGAGCCAGGGGGGCAGGGAGAGAGCCAGGGAGGGAGCCAGGGGGGCAGGGAGAGAGCCAGGGAGGGAGCCAGGGAGAGAGCCAGGGAGAAAGGGGGGCAGGGGGAGAGCCAGGGGGGGAAGTGGGCAGGGAGAGAGCCAGTGGGGGAAGGGGGACAGGGGGGTTAGGGCCTGAACACCTCTAGGGACAAACTATGGCTTTGTGTGTGTCTCGAGTGTGTTGCCTTCTTCTGTGTTTGATTGAGTGGTATAGTGATAGTGATAGAGTGAGTGAGTGATATAGTGATAGAGAGATATAGTGAGTGAGGGATAGAGTGAATAAGCGAGAGTGAGTGATAGAGTGAGGGATAGAATGATAGTGAGTGAGTGAGTGAGTGAGTGAGTGAGTGAGTGAGTGAGTGAGTGAGTGATACAGTGAGTGAGTGAGTACCTGGCGTGCAGGCAGGCGCGGGCCTTGTCCTCCCATCTCTCGGACACGGTGAGGACCTCCTGGAGCTCCGCCATGGCCTTCTCCACGGCGTGGTGGGGGGCTAGCCCCACCCCCGAGTCGATCAGACGCTTCATCTCCTCCAGGGTGACCCGCTGGGGCTCCGACAGGGTCAGGCGCACCTAGGGCCCGGGGCTCTGGTTAGACTCTAGCTTATACAGGCCTAGGACTGGTTAAACTGTAGCTAGCACAGGGCTAGGACTGGTTAAACTGTAGCTAGCACAGGGCTAGGACTGGTTAAACTGTAGCTAGCACAGGGCTAGGACTGGTTAAACTGTAGCTAGCACAGGGCTAGGTCTGGTTAAACTGTAGCTGGCACAGGGCTAGGACTGGTTAAACTGTAGCTAGCACAGGGCTAGGACTGGTTAAACTGTAGCTGGCACAGGGCTAGGACTGGTTAAACTGTAGCTAGCACAGGGCTAGGACTGGTTAAACTGTAGCTGGCACAGGGCTAGGACTGGTTAAACTGTAGCTAGCACAGGGCTAGGACTGGTTAAACTGTAGCTAACACAGGCCTAGGACTGGTTTAACTGTAGCTAACACAGGCCTAGGACTGGTTAAACTCTAGTCTAGCTAACACAGGGCTAGTTCTGGTTAGACTCTAGCTAACACAGGGCTAGTTCTGGTTAGACTCTAGTCTAGCTAAGACAGGGCTAGTTCTGGTTAGAATCTAGCTAACACAGGGCTAGTTCTGGTTAGACTCTAGTCTAGCTAAGACAGGGCTAGTTCTGGTTAGACTATAGCCAACACGGCTAGGTCTGGTTAAACTCTAGTCTAGCTAGCACAGGGCTAGGTCTGGTTAAACTCTAGTCTAGCTAGCACAGGGCTAGCTCTGGTTAAACGGAAAAGTACTCTGAACTGAGCCATCCACGGGGCTCTTCAACGTAGAGTTAGAGGAGGAGGCGGCGGCGGTGGCGGCGGCGGCGGTCGCTCACCTCGTCCAGCCAGCGCGCCTGCTGCAGCTCCTGCTTGAGGCGGGGCAGCTGGGGCAGCTCCACGTCCAGCCTGCTGCCCAGGTCCAGCAGGGCCTGCAGCCTGGAGGAGTCGGGGAGCTGGTCCGACAGAGCCACCTGGGCCCGCTCGTGGAAGTCCTCCACGTTCTCCAGCAGCTCCTGGCCGGGGGACGGGGGACGGGGAACCGAGGGAACAAGGGTTAGGGAGGTCACATGGGTGTGTGTGTGTGTGTGTGTGTGTGTGTGTGTCAGTAGTAGAAGTGTGTGTGAGACAGGCGGAGGGGCTGACCTGGACCTGCGGCGCCTGGCTGATGACGCAGGGCAGGATGAAGAGCTGCTCTGCGAAGGCCTTCAGCTCCTCCACCGTCAGCTTGGTACGGCTCCGAGGGCTCTCCACACGCAGCCTGCTGCTGTAGGAGCACAGTGTGTACACACACACAACCTTAGCACACAATATATACACACACGCAGCCTGCTGCTGTAAGAAGAGAATATATACCGTTAACACACAACCTTAACACACAATATATACACACACGCAGCCTGCTGCTGTTAGAAGAGGACATATACCGTTAACACACACTATACACACACAACCTTAACACACACGCAGCCTACTGCTGTAAGAAGAGAATATATACCATTCACACACACTATATACACACACAACCTTAACACACACGCAGCCTGCTGCTATAAGAGAATATATACCGTTAACACACACACACAACCTTAACACACACGCAGCCTGCTGCTATAAGAGAATATATACCGTTAACACACACTATACACACACAACCTTAACACACACGCAGCCTACTGCTGTAAGAAGAGAATATATACCATTCACACACACTATATACACACACAACCTTAACACACACGCAGCCTGCTGCTATAAGAGAATATATACCGTTAACACACACTATACACACACACAACCTTAACACACAATAAATACACACACGCAGCCTGCTGCTATAAGAAGAGAATATATACCGTTAACACACACACACACAACCTTAACACACAATATACACACACACACACGCAGCTGTAGGAACACAATGTACACACACACACACACACACACACACACACACACACACACACACACACACACACCTGGTCCTCTTGCGGCTGAGCAGCAGGGCGGCGGCGGAGGAGCAGGTGTCCGCCTCCTTCACCGTGTCGCGCAGCCGGCGAAACAGGAAGTTCTCCGGGTACTTCCTGTCCTCCGCGTCCTCCAGCAGCACCTTCAGCTCAATCAGGTCTGCGGGCGACGCAAACACAGTCAGGGTTCAGGGACCACCGCAAGACCGCCACTGAACGAGACCCTGACCATCTTTGGGTCCCTCCCCTCCAAATACAAAACAAGGTACAGACCCCAAAATGATCCTCTGTCCGTCCAAATGTGACCCTTTGTTGACCTGCGATAGTTCTGAATAAACCCAGACACATTCAGATCTGGGGCCGACCTAACACAGGAAGGCCATGCCCTAAATAAAACGCCTTTAGAGTCCACAGGGCTGAAGGTCACAGTTGTGAGACACATGTCGTTGACCGTGTGTCGAGCTCTAAGCCGGCGGTCTCCACACACTCTCGGCCCACCTTTCTTGTTCTTCTGGTCCGCGGACAGCGCCTCGGAGACCCTCTTGGCCCACGTGTCGTAGGACTGCGCGCGGGTTCGAACCCCGTGGAGCATGGAGGGGAACTCCTCCACGTCGTAACGGTACCTGTAACACAGAACGGGTGCTCTATAGAGTGAGCGCATGACGATAGAGAGACAGAACCGGCTCTTCAAGAGGGAGAGAACGAGATCACGACGGAACCAGAGGATAACGTGAAGAGGAAACCAGAGTTCTACAACAGACAGATTAAGAGCTCTACATGAGACAGAGCTCTACTTGAGACAGAGCTCTACATGAGACAGAGCTCTACATGAGACAGAGCTCTACATGAGACGGAGCTCTACATGGGACAGAGCTCTACATGAGACATCGCTCTACATGAGACATCGCTATAATGGAGGGAAAAATTGGGAGCCCTGCATGAGGAGACAAAACAAGAGCTTCACATGAAAAGGGAACGAAAGTACTACATGAAGAGAAAACTAGAGCTTTACAGGCGAAAGAATGAGATCTCTACATGAGGAAGAGCTCTAAAGCTCCCCAAGAGACAGAATTGGAGCTCTACCAGAGGAGACCGAAAGAGAGCTCTCCATTGGGAAGAGAGAATGAGAGCTCTACATGGAAAGCATTGTGAGCTCCACTTGAGGAGACCGAGCAAGAGTTCTACATGAGGCCAAAGAACAAGCTGGTCGAGCATTGAGGAAGCGATGATTGGTTCATGCAGGGAGGGGGCGGGGCACTCGTCTCACCGAAGACACTTGTTTCCCATTGGGCAGCTGCAGAGGTCTGACGCGTGGTGCAGACACACAAGGTGGTCCGGGCTGCAGGGGCAGGTCAGCGCAGACAGGAAACAGGTGGTCTTACACTTCTGGCACTGCCGCTCATCATCGGGAACCAGCTCAAACACCTCCTGCTCCGACGACAGCACCCCCTGTAGGCAAGGCAGAGAAACAACAGGGAGTCATCCAACGTGGTTGTACGGAAACATTCGTTTTATGTGTGCCCCTTCGCCATCTAACCATCCCTCGAGAATTCTTCCCTCTGGATTTGGATTTTCCTTGCCCATTAGCGGTATTAAGATTAGTCTTGTAATGACCGTAAGGTTGCTAGTTCGATCTCCGGCTCTTCCTAGCTGAATGTCGGGGTTTCCCTGAGCAAGACATCTCACCCTGACTGCTCCCGACGAGCTGGCTGTTGCCTTGCATGGTTGACACCGCTGTTGGGGTGTGAATGTGTGCATGAATGGGTGAATGTTAGGCACTATTGTAAAGCGGTTTGATAAAAGCACTATATACATGTAAATGCAGTCCATTTACCAACTACCATGTGAGCTAGAGTTCTCAGTGGGTCTGAACTCTGACCGGCCCAGCCATTGGATTATGTTTAAACTCCTGGGGACTGGCTTGTAAAACCCCACCCCCTCACCATCTCCTGCACGGCCTGACGTAGGCGTGTCTCCTCCTCCATCATGTCCCCCATCTCCTTGAAGACGGCGGCCGCCAGCTCCACCGCAAGCCCCTCGGCATCGGCGGCCATCTTGAAGAGCAGCTCCTCGTGGGAGAACACGCAGTAGCGGTGGAGTCGCCTGTAGTGGGCGACAGACTGCATGCCCATCGGAAGCTGCACGGGGGGGGGGGGGGGGGGGGGGGGGAGAGAGTCAGGCATCTACTTTTAAGTCGCTTTCATCCAGCGACTTGCACTTGCGACTTGCAATAAGTACATTAGTAAGAAGAAAGAGAAACAATATATCGCTGTGGGTACAGTAAGGATGTTCATAGAACCAAGTGCCAAGCATTTACAATTGCTAGGTTAACCTATTTCCCGTATATAACAAAGATAGCTAGGATAAGATGTTACAAGCTGGTAAGTACTATTTTTCAGTGCAAGGACGCACAATTAGTGTGTACCAGTGCCAGGACGTACAACATACAATAAGTGTGCAAAAGGGGTGTGGGGAGGCTATGCGGAGTCTAGATGAACACTGAACAAGTGAGTCTTGAGTCCTTTGTGGAAGCTGGTGAGCGACTCTGGGGTCCTGAATTGATCGGCAGGGAGCTCGTTCCACCACTGCGATGCAAATACAATTCTGATTGTATATTGCTGGGTCTTATTCAGTCAAAATTCGGGGTCTTCACACGAGGATTTACTTCTATAAGCCCAGAGGACCCAAAAACTAAAACTCAGACCCACCGCCACAGCATCACCTCTGGTGAACTTCGGTACTGCAGCTGTTCTATGATTGTCTGAGAGTGCGCAGGGTGATCTCGTCAGCTCGTACTAGATATGAACCCTCTCTGCTCACCCAGTCCGCCGTGCAGAAGTTGACCGCCTCCGCAAAGTTGTAGCCCTGGTTGAAGCCGCTGTGATAGGCCCTGGGGAAGGTCACCACAAACTCTCCAGCGCACTGATTGGTCCTGTACACCTGAAGGGAAAGATAGCCATGCCCACAACAATAATAAGCAGTTAAAAAGAGTACATATTAGATATTCATAAGCACATATAACATATTCTTCCGAGGGCAGGATAGGCCAGTGGCCAGGGCGATTGACCCTCGTCGTAGAGGTTCTGCGTTCCAAACACAAAGTCCACATTCTACCCATAGGGCTAGTCAGCTATAACAAATCAGCGCTATATAACTGTAAAATCAGGAGTTTAACACGTTAACATAACCCACACACTCATTATTAAAATAGAATACTACTTTAATAAAAGTACTTTTGCAAACAAGTCCCTCTGTATCGATTTAATTAAAGATGATTAGTTTATGTGTAGTGCATAGCTTGGGTTGTGTTTGGAGGTGTCATTTTGGGATGACTTTTCCTCGTCCAGAAATGCAGTAAAACAAGCTCTATTAAAAGAATAAATTCTGGACCACTCATTTCTAAACTCTGTCTACGGCCCTGATCTAACTTTGGCATCCTTGAGCAAGATGCTCCAACTCCTACCTGCTTCTTAGAGACATATTAATAATAATAATCAAGCCTCTTCCAGGATTCTTTTGCATTCTGGCGATGCAGCCACTCCGACCCACTCATGTATTGCACTAACGTGAATGGGTGGTTTGCACAAAAAAACCCCACTGATTTTGCTCCGTGCCCATTTGAAAGTCCTCCCTGCCTTGAAAACCGCGAGGTTTCCCCTGAGAGTGCTCACACCAGCACCGCAATACAGCCGCACAATACCTGCCAGCACTTCTCGAAGCCTTGGCTTTGTTTTACAGTGCCATCCATTACCACCCATTATACTGAACACAAAACAAGAACTTAAATCCCATCTGCTGACGTTTGTTGTCCATTCTACTACACGTCACGACGCTCTGTGGCTCATCTGGTCTAAATGGTAAATGGACTGCATTTATATAGTGCTTTTATATCAAGGGGCCACTCAAAGCGCTTGCCACTGCTGCCTATCATCCACCCAATCATGCTCACATTCACACACCGACGGCGGTGTCAGCCACGCAAGGCGAGATCCAGCTCGTCGGGAGCAGTTAGGCTGAGATGTCTTGCTCAGGGACCCCTCAACACTCTCACGCTAGGAGGAGCCGGGGATCGAACTAGCAACCCTTCCAGTTACCAGCCAACCCGCTCTACCTCCTGAGCCGCATGCTGCAAATGGTGTGCCACCTGCCCATTTGACCTTTGCTTTAACCCCTGCCATAACCGAGTCAGACTCAGACCAAGAATGGATCCGAATGCCGATACAACTTTTATATGCTTTGTTCAAATGAAACGTGTTTTTAACCCATTGAACCGTTTGATAAATGGAATGGGGGGGGGGGGGGAAACGATGATGTCAGCTAAACGTCCACGTGGCGACAGCCCTATCGTCAGGTGGCCGGGGTACGTACGGGAACGCCGTGCTCCATGAGCACGTTGGGGTTCATGATGGTCACCAGCTGGTGGAGGAGGTCGGGCTGGGAGTCGAACAGCTCCGGGGCCAGCTTCTTCATCACCGCCTCCAGCTGCTCAGCGGCTGAGGCAGGGACCCCGTACCACGTCTTAGGCTCCCCCCTGGAGAGAGAGAAGGAAAGGGAGAGAGAGTCACACACACACACACAAACAGACAGAGAGAGAAAGAGAGAGACACACAGACAGAAAGAAAGAGAGACAGACAGACGAGAGAAAAAGAGAAGGATGAGTTGGTGATGAGGAGCATGGAGATGGATGCAGAGAGCATGAGGGAGACAAGAAAGGATGAAGACGGGGATCAGCATTCAAATTACAACGTCCAGTTTGGTGCTTTCAAAGTGAAAACTGTCCCTCACAGTCTTATTAAACCCTGAAGACAAAACGGTGATAAAAGTATAAGACTGCATGTTATAGCCTTAAAGAACAACACATATCTGGGTGATCAGACCACATCACGTCACTCCCATTGTCCCATTGAGCATTTTTGTGTGTCAACATCGGCAACTAGCACCTCCGTCTTTTATAATCAATGTTTGTCATGGCAGAGTTTGTAAACAAACTTCGGCAAGTAATTGACAAAGTACAAGGTACAAAGTAACTGGATATCGGTAAAGGACGTTTGAGGGAAGCCAGAAGAGTTTGCTCTCATGACCGGTATTGTCCTTTAAGAGCGTGCATGTTGGCACCGTACGAGTGGGCACGTGGGAGCTCACCAGTGCAGGAAGTTGATGGAGTAGCTCCAGTGGTCCTCGATGTGCCAGCAGAAGGAGGAGAAGCACATGCCCACGTAGAGCCAGGGCACCTTCATGCCCGAGATGTCGGCGTTGATGTGGGTCAGCACCGACTGCTCCAGCACCGGCAGGTTGGTCAGGTTCCAGCCAGAGCTTGCGTACTCCTGACAGAACAGACCATACCTTAGTTTAGCCTGGCTGTAGCTTAACAGAGGGAACTTGCAGAAGGCCACTGATCAGCTTTTAGGTAGAGTTGTTTCGATACCATTACCATCGTCGGAAATTCCTCCGATAATGCCTAAAATGCAGTATCGGGAATCGGCGAGTACGCAAGTCAATGCGCCGATCCGATACCATCACATGACTCATTTATTACACAGGCATAGAACACCACAAACAATACGATGTTATGCTGCGTTCGTTAATGGTCGGAGGTGGAAAGTCGGAATGGGATACGCGTCATCTGACGCACCGACATCATCGAACGCACCGACCTACGTGCGTTCTACGAAGCTACGAAGTCGGAAAAACAAGGATGCTCACGCTCAATTACAAGGACACAAATGTATTACTATAATCATAGACTCTAAATCAAAAATAATCTAGTTCTGAAACAAAAAAAAGTATATACTCGGTATCGGCCGATACTTTTAGGAATCGGCATCAGGAAGGATAAAATGGTATCGGAACATCTCTACTTTAAGGTGCTATCATTTATTTTCTTGTTTGCACGTTTCTGTCCTGCTTCCTTTATGCAGGTCTCATCGTACAGGCGATAAAGTGTTCAGAATCATGAATACATGAATCATGAATGCATGAATCTGAAGATGCCACTGCGTCCTCCTCACCTCCTCGTCTCCCAGCAGCCGTCTCTTGCCGTCGCGGACGGGGAAGCCGCTGCCCACCTCCTTGGAGCTGATGTCCGCTCCGTACTCCACGATCACGTCCTCCTCGATGCTGCTCACCAGCCGCCAGAACTCCTTCTCCACCAGCTCTGTGGGAACCATCTGGGGGAGAGAGGGACAAGTGTCTTCATTCACAAACAGGACTTGTCTAAAAGAGAGAGGCGGTTTTAGGATAACGGTCTATTCATCTTCATTCATAAACAGAAAATCTAGCCTAAAGGACAGAGCAGTTTCTAGCATAACGGTCTGTTCATCTTCATTTATTAACAGAACATCTAGTCGGAAGGAGAGAAAGATGGTCTCCTCATCATCATTCATTAACAAAACATCTAGTCTGAACGAGAGAGATGGTTCTAGTATAACAGTCTGTTCATCTCCATTCATTAACAGAAAGTCTAGTCTGAACAAGAGAAATGGTTCTAGTATAACTGTCCATTCCTATTCATTTGTAATAAAAGAGCATCTTATCTCCATCTTATCGGGACGAGAATGAGAAGGTAGCAGTACAAAGATGTCCATTCCAGCTCACCCACCACTAAAACAAAGTAGTGCCACCACAATACTAGACCGAGTGGTTTAGCACTACAACAGTAAACCACTTGAACGGACGCCTGGCTAGTCCGTAGCCCGCTGGACCTCACGTGTACGTACATGAACGGGCATGTTGAAGTAGTCCGACTTGAAGTGGTCGGCCATCTCGCCGAAGCTTTGCAGGCTGTATTCCCTGACCGCCTGCTCGAACCCAAACGCCTCCCTGGGCTTACTGCACTCCTACAGTTCAGGGGGGCAAAGACAGACATTAGCTTACACTGAGGCTCTTTAACTAGTACTGCTGAGAGGTGCAGTTGGTAGGATTGAGTGGAACTTGTTTGAAATGGAAAAAGATTATGAATTCATTGCAGTCAATTTTTCTGATAGCTCAGGCCGGCAGATAAATCCTTTTAACCAATCACAATCAAGTAACGTCGCAGTCACCATTGTCACTGTACAGGATGTACACTATAAAAAAGTGAAAGTGTTTAACTTAACTTTCTTAAGTCAGAACACAGACAAGTACTTTGTCCTGGTGTTTGGTGCCTTCAAATCATAATAAACATGGTAAAAAAAAAATACAAACAGAAAAACAGAAATAAGGGTAAAGCGCGAGTACGATACCTCGGCCACACACTTGGGGCAGCGCCAGTCGCCGCGCGGCACGTCCTGGAGGGGCGGGATCAGGCAGAAAGTGTGGTAGCTGTCGTCACAGCCGTCACACAGAAGGAGGCGCTCCTCCTCGTCGCCACGCCCACACACCAGGCACAGGTACAGGTCGATCTGAACCGCACGCACACACACACACACACACACACCAAGTGTGGGTCAAACACAACGCCATTCATAACACCCATACATCGTTAGCCTTATAGCTTAATTGCTATGAGGCTCACTCTGGCTGTCTTCTTGTGACAGCCAGGGTGAGGGGAATCTAGATCCAATGCTCTAGAAGACAGCCAGAGGGAATATAGATCAGCTCTAAAAGGCCCTCACTCTCTGGCTGTCTTCTAGAGCATCAGCTCTAAAAGGCCCTCACTCTGGCTGTCTTCTAGAGCATCAGCTCTAAAAGCCCCTCACTCTGGCTGTCTTCTAGAGCATCAGCTCTAAAAGGCCCTCACTCTCTGGATGTCTTCTAGAGCATCAGCTCTAGAAGGCCCTCACTCTCTGGCTGTCTTCTCGTGACAGCCAGAGTCTTCTTCACGTGTCTTCTCATTGTACAAATACTCACAAAGTTGACCTCCAGAGAGTCCTTGCGGGGCCTCATCTTGATGGCGAACGCCTGGGCCTTGAGGTGTCGTTGCCTCTTGTGGAGCCCCTCGTCTGTGTGGAGGACAGCAACACACCAGGGTCAAAAGTCAGAAGATTGATTTACACAGAAAAAGTCAGAAGACTAATCTACAAAGGACAAGTCAGAAGACTAATCTACATAGGAAAAACCCTGATTTCACTTACAGAAGACCAAATGCCAACTGGACTAAATTTTGCACACGTGACTAAAGTCACACAGATTCATCACATTGGCACAACATTCTTTGGTGGTCATATCCTCAGCTGGGTATATGGAAACCCAGATAGGATCCCATGAGATATGATCAAGGGTTGAGATCTTCTCGCCCCTGGTCGTTTATCTAACCCTGCGTCAGACTCGTTTCCCTACCTGCTGGCACGATCTCCAAGCCCACCATCCTGGAGTCCACCCCGAATATCTTCAGGGCCTTGGGCTTCTTGTTTTCTCTCTGGAGGAGGGCAGAGAAAGCACTCAGTGTGAGGGACAACATCTGGGGAGGAGCGCTTATACACGCCGGGCATTTGTTGACCCCAACTCGCAAACGAGCTCATCCTATAATGTGCTGCGTTGGTTCTTTCCCTCCGACTGTCTTGTTTGGTTGATGCACAGGTGTTTAGATTGTCCTGGCAACCACGTCAAAGGTTTTTTCTATGCACTTCAACACTTCTGAATTGGATCCGTCTTATTATATGGGAGATAAGGAGAAGGAGAGATGTGTTGTGTCTACCGTTACATTTGCAGATTGACCGGTCAATCTAGATTGACCGGTCAATCTGAAACATGAGTGTCCTCATTTTCCCTCCTATAGGTTTTACGTTAGATTATATCGAGGGACAAAGTACAGCGGAGGGAATTTTTCCCACGAAGACCCTTACTCTTCCTCTAACCAACCACCTTATGAAGGCCCTTATTGACAATTTTGTCTTATAGAAAGTCATCAAGTCATCAAAACAGATTCTACCGTGACATCACACGTGGAGCGTGTGATGTCACACTGAGATTTAGGATAGATAGATTAGCCTACCAACTGGTGAGTTGATCCATCTATCATACATCTGGGTCTCCCACCTGTATGGCACTAATTGATAATTTTAATATGGCTTTTAATGGCATTCTAACTGCCCACCAGCTGGTAGACTAGAGGTCCTCTAATTTAAATTTTAGCGACGTCATCATTTACCTCGGATTTCAAACGTCGGGAGCGACGCTCTGGCAGGAGGGAATCTTTGCTCTGCGGCTCGCAGCCGTCCCTCTCCCTCTCCTCCTCTTCCTCCTCCTCCTCCTCCTGCTCCTCGTCCATGCCCGGCTCTTCCCCCACGCCCTCGTCTGCCTCCTCCAGCTCGTCCCCCTCCTCGTACAGGCGCTGGATGCCCTGAAAGCACAGAAGAAGAAAAAGAGTAAAAATAGGGCTATATTCATTTGAACAAATCGAAGCGAATTCCAACTGGTTTTCTAAACTTATTTCTCTAGTTAATACAAGAACCGGGGCATACCATTAAGTCCTACACTTGTATAATAAAGAAATATATATGTATAATTAATAGATGACTTTGACCTGAACCCTAAAGAGCCAATGTACGAATGTGTGCATGAATGGGTGGGCGTTGGCCACTGGTTAGAAAAGCACTATTTAAATGCAGTCCATTTTCCATTCATACATGAAACAAAAACACACAAAGGAAAAAATATAACGGTTTAGACCTGCCTCTTTCTTTGAGGTCAGTCCAACAAGACTTTTTTGTCTTTGATCAATACCACCAGCTCTGGTGACGTGAAACCTGACATGCCATGCGGACAAAGGGGGCACTGTTTCCATGCAGTTTGCACTTCAGCCTCCCCTGTGGCCATCAGAGACGTTTCAGAGGTTTTAGGGAGACAAGCCAGAGTGGACCTGCAACAGCCAGGGGTTAGATGTGTTTGCCCTAAGAAACAACATCTCTATTATAAATTGCGATGGACTATTGTTGTGCTATAAGAAAATGGACCGGATTGAAGAAGGCCAACGAGTGTTTGGTTTTAAACCATTAGATTAAACACCATGACTTTCCTTTGCAGAATTTATTTAGGATACCTACCTCTAATAAAGTACCCTTTGTAAAACAGCCCAGTCCGTTTCAATGCCAGGGTCTCTGCTATAAAATGTTTTCTCTGGCATGTAACAGGTTGACAGCTGTAATCTCTGTCAGTCAGCTAAAGGCCTGTGGTAAGATCAACTAACATCAAGTACCAATCAGAAGGTAGTCAGACTGATAAAAGTAGATATCATCGTATAATAACGGAAGTACTGTCAACTGTGTGTTTGACAGTTGACAGTTAGTGTTAGGCAGAAACACTTTGAGTTCAACCTCTACTGCTACCTCAGACTCCTGTCACTTTCTAGCATGCTGGCAAGTTTGCAAAACTGTCGCTTTCTCATTTCCTCACAGAGTGTCTCTCACTGGCAGAAAAAACGTATCATACAGATTTGGCGGTACAGGTATGTTATCGTTCTCCACTTATGGTACAGCGTTCAGAAACCTAGACGTGCACGTTGTAGGGACGGAGCGGCTCATCCCATGTGACCACGTCCGTGTCAGCCAATAGAATGTCATTGCTCATGTGAACGAGCCAATCGGGCCATCGCCTACATTTACATTTAGGGCATTTAGCAGACGCTTTAATCCAAAGTGACTTACAATAAGTACATTTGTCAGAAACAACAATATATCGCTGTTGGTACAGTAAGGATGTTCATAGAACCAAGTGCCAGGCACTAACAATTGTTAGCTTAACCCATTTCCCGTATTCAACAAAGATAGCTGGGATAAGACGCTACACAATGCTAAGTCCTATATTTAAGTGCCAGGACGTACAACATACAATAAGTGCTTACATTAAGTGGCAGGACATACAATATACAATAAGTGCGTAAGAGGGGGTTTTGGAGGTGGGGGGGGGGACTATTCAGAGTCTGACTCTGAACAAGTGAGTCATCAAACTCAGGAGAACATTTTGGAAGTCCCTGGACAAGAGCAAGCTGTACAGGGACTACAGAGACGGATGGTACAGTGAGTACCGCTGACGGGTGCACGTGGGTCAGGGGTCACTCACAGTGAGCGAGGCTCCGGACTGAAAGAGTTCGTAGGGGTAGAGGATCTTCTCGTAGTGGGAGCGGAGCAGGGAGCCCACCCCTCTGCCGGGGGGGAAGCCCATGCGACTGGCCACCTTGGACCACCACTTCTCCTTACACACCGTCACAAAGCCCCCCTCGGACGACACCATCTGAAACACACACAAAATGCAAAATGTTACACAGGACATAAATACTTGTCATTAGTATGTACAGGTCATGATGCAGTATACAAAGAGACTAATCAAGGGTACAGATAGCAGCACCTAGCACCTAGGGGGCGGCATGTAGCTCAGGAGGTAGAGCGGGTTGGCTTGTAACCGGAAGGTTGCTAGTTCGATCCCCCCCCACCGAGTGTCGAGGTGTCCCTGAGCCAATTTCACAAATTTAGCAATTTCAATAAAGGATCTAATGTGCCAAATGTACTGACCTTAATCATAAAATACCACAATATGTCATCATAGCTTAAGGAAACATGCTGGGTCGAAATACCGGCTTCTCCGACAACATATGCCACAGCCGGTGTGTTTTCTCACGTTCTGGGTTTGACCGTTTGTTTTCCGTTCGGTCCGTGTGTTATGTTTCACCATTCCCAGAGTTCCCCTGGTTGCCAAATATGAGACAAAGTGGAACACAAACACAGCGCTATGGCCGTAGAAGGAAGCAAACAAACTGGATCAACTTGGATTCAAATAGGACAAAGCTTTAAAGCTCTCCTCTTTGGAAAAAGCCCCATGACCAGAGAACTGCTAAAACACAGGTGAACCACTGAGATGCATCTGAAAGACAGCTGAGCACCCAGAAAGATCTCAAGACGGATGCATTAATGAGGCCCGTGAGACGGTTTATCATTTGCAAACCATTAATAAATTGTAACCGGACATATTAGCCGATGAACTTACTAACTGTGTTAGCAACAGTTATAGACTTTTAACAGTTAGTAACAGTAACAGAATAAAAAGCCTTGCTTTCTCCCATAAAGAGAATAGTTCATAGAGTACAATCTAAACAAAAAATATAAAGAAAAGCCCAACCGAAAACAGAAGATCATTGGTTTAAGTCAAGCCTAGAAATAAAAAGGCAGTAATGAATAAAAACAGAGTTCCAAAAAATGAAATGGATAACTAATCGTTGTCAAAATAGAATTATTCATCTCGTCTCAAATTAATATCTTGTGCTGGGATCGTCTTGTGATAAAAGGTGTGACATCCGTGTCCTTGACCTCTTTCCCAAGTGAGCTTCGAGTCAGAGACAGTCATTTGAACTGCAGTACCCATTTTAAATGCTGAATGTTTTATATTATAATAACAATAAGGTACAGCAGGCCTCCAAAACTTTTCAGGGCTCAGCAAAAATAAAAAAATCAGGGGTGTTGGTGGTGATCTTACATTATCACTCCCTTTTATTATGACTGATTTTGAATTTGCAATGTTTGGGCATTTGTATAAAGGGGTCAATAGTGGCTGTGATGTCCTTGGTTACCAACTATCTTGTCGCGCCGGGTGACGTACAGGCCTTTAGAAACAGTGCAGCTGTTCAGAATACGGACGATGAATTCTGTTATCTGTTCCTGATCGGCTCATGATCCTGATGAATACAGAGGGGGTGGGTGTGTCAGGAGACCAGATGGAAACTGCTTTGGCTTGGTAGGAAGGATCTGAAGTTTTGCTTTAATGGTGAAAGGGATTATTATCTTGGAGCACCTATGGTCCAAACACCAAAATGTAGGAGCAATAGCAAAAGAAAACAGGAGCAGTGGAGAAACTTTACCTAGAACCCAATCCCCCATTGTTGGTTCTCACCCTAAGAATATTAGAGTTGATCCGATATCAATACCAGTATCGGAAATTCTTCCGATACTGCCTAAAATGCAGTATCATGTATCGGCGAGTACACAAGTCTACGCGCCGAACCGATACCATCACATTGACTAGCTCATTTACTAGAGGCAAAGAACATCACAAACACGTGCGTTGTTATGCTGTGTTCATTAACAGTCGCAGGTGGAAAGTTGGTATGGGAAACGCGCCATCTCCGTCCTACGTGCATTTGAGCCAATAAGTCGGAAAAACATGCATGCTCATAACCACGAGAATACAAATGTATTATCATAATTACAGTTTATAAATGTAAATGACCTAGTTCCTAAAAGAAACAATTGTCGACAGAAAGTAAACCGACTATACATTGCTGTCATCGTAAGAGAACCCTTTAAAAAGGAAGTGCAGGAATCTGAATCGTATCGGAAAGGAAGAAAATGGAAACAGAACATCTCTAAAGAATATGGACTTATGCTTTCGGTGTGTGTGTCACCTTGCTGAGGCGGTAGAGGTCCAGTATCTTCCGCTCCACGTGGGGGAACCGGATCTTTGAACCCTGCAGCTCCCAGAACTTAGCGATCTGGTCAAGGAAGTTCAGCCTCACCCTGGTTAAGGCCTGGACACGCGCAAACACACACACACACACACACACACACACTTATGAGATCGACATTATTACCATGGTTATTAATATGATTACTACTGCTCACAGGTGACACTTACCTCCAGTTCATTGAGTCTTTGGACTCGCGGCGTGAAGCGGAAATTATGAACATCACAGGCAAAAGGAGGCTGCCAATCCTACCAGAGAAATACAAACACATGTTAACCCATCCCCTAAATCAATGTATAGTAAAACTTGAACAAATAGCACCAACAATACAGAGTACACCACAGTTTAGCCAGTGGTTCTCATTAAACAGATTATGATGCAAATTCAGCAACAATCCGACATCACCGACACACGTCTACAAAATAGAGCATGGATGGTAGTTTTGTAGGATAATGATGCATTTGTCCAATATTATGTGTGTTGGATTAGGTCATTCATGAGGCATAACCATCGGCATCTATTGGTCACAGAGACACTACAAGGCCAGACGGGACACATTGTTATTCTTATTAGATTACTGTTCTCTGTAATCCTGATTGGACAAAAATATGTGCAACAATAAAGGATCCTCTGGTAACAATCATCTAATATGCATCTGTTGAGCTCCATTCATAAATTGCATTGAGTTAAAACAAATGCCGGAATCAATGTCAACAATCGCTTATTGTGAGGACAGAGACACTACAGGCCTGACAGTCTCGAATTCTTCCACACAAATAACGCACACGAAAAAGCACTATTTTTTATTTTCCTTCTGGAGCACAAGAAGATGCATCATGTAAATATCCTAAATTATCAGTACTATTGCAACAAATGTCCTCTATTATCAGTATGCAACTATTAACCAGCGATATCATTACACAACACAACATGTAGGTAGGCCCCAGATCACACACACACACACGCACACACATAACAGACAGAACCCCAAAACGTCCACTGTTAGGGGGGGGTCGGGGTCAAGTTAGAAGAGACACTAAAGTTCACCTCGGGGGGTCTGATCTTGCAGATGCCCGTCTTCTCCGCGATGGGTCGGATCTTGTTGATGAACCCCAACGGGTCGGAGAAATCATCCCAACTAGGCTCGAAGACTGGACATTCAGGGGGGGGCACAAACTCTGCGAACCCTGACATCTTCAGCTGCGCTATAATATCCAGAAGCTATCAGAATGATTGTCTTTAGCTGAGATCGGAATCTGGGTAGAAACAAAAAGAGAGCAAATGCGTCAGTGGATCAGGATCAGCCTGCTGCACCTCCGGGTCTCTGGGTGACTCCCGCTGGGTCTCTCGTGGTTTTCCATTTTGAAATCTCAGAAGAACCAACAGCCTCTGAAAACGATCACGGGAAGGATCCAGACAGCGGCTTAAAACAGTCCAGTAGAAAGGGGAAGACTAGTTTCAAAACAGCGACACGAGTCGTCCATCATCTGGGAGTCCCTTCGCCCGATTCCTGGCACTTCTCTCCTGGGCTCTGAGTCCTTCTACCAAGCACCCTGGGTGTACCGCGACCCGGGTCGCAGGGAGACGAGATCAGTCCAGATCACATCCCTTCAGACCCGCACATGTCATGGCACAGGAGACCAGAAACGCCTGGGACCTCTTTAGCAGGGATCCGGGTTTTCGAAGTCCCGCTGGGTCCTACTGGAGGGGGTGTACTGCGATCCTTCTCCTCGCTCAGTAGAGCTTCACTCATTCAGTCCCAGTGTCGGAAAACGTGTAGTGAACTACTTAGCAGTCTTGTTGACATGGAGCCACCTCGTCCATCCGTGTCCTCAGAAGGTCTCGTTAGGCTCGTTAGCCAATGTGCGGTCACTGATCCGAGAACAGTCCCTGCAGCTGTACACAAACAGCCCCGATGCGAGCCTTTGAATCACCAGCAGCCCCTGTGATAAGAGCTGCGATGGACGTCAGGGAGCTAGGAGCTAGCTGTTGGCAGCAGAGAGCAGCTAGCTGTGTAGGTGGCTAGCGGAGAACAAGCAGCTAGCTGTGTAGTTGGCTAGCAGCTAGTAGCATCCTACAGGGATTGAAGCATTGTGTCTCGGTCCTCCGCCCCAGTCTCCGCGCCGGTGGATCTCAAAGACCTTAAAGACCACTGAACGCGAAGTGGTCATGAATGGAGGAGTGTAGTTTGACTTGATCTCTGCTAACCGCTGCTAACGCTAGGAGAGCCTCATCACAGACATAATAACATAACCTTCCGCGACCTCCGCCGGAACACAAAGTAGACCATCATTGTAGGAAGAGGTGTAGGAGGGTAGGGGGCATGAGAGAGCCTGTTTACTGTATTAGACTAATGCATAGTGTATTAAGTTATTACTGCACAATAGATGTGAGTGAACATACAAACATTCCTTTTCACGGATTTTCTATCTCCTTGTTTCAGATTTACATTTCAACCACTTGTCCGTTTTCTCGATTTTCTATTTACATCCAGCTTTCAGAATTCAAACTTGTTCAGGGTGAACAAGGAGTACCCCCTGCAGTACTTCAAAGTACCCCTGGGAACCCCCCAGGAACCACTGACTTAGAGCATCCAGGAAGTCCACCCACATCACTCATTTTACCTTTTGATAAAATAAGATCAAATACGTATTAGGTCTAAGGGACAAGTGCACGATCACCAAAAACAGATCACACCGGGTCAAAGGTCAAATCGGCCGCACCAAGTTTATGAATCGCAGGTTATGACATTTTGTCACATTCATTATTCAGATTCGCTCCCTTGTCATCCGGTGTCACACCCAGGGTCCATAAATTGTTGGATGTTTGGGGGTCAGATAGCAATATTAAAATAAGCGCTGAGCGGTTAAAGGGTACAAATGAGTTAATGATTAAGTATCTAGTAAACTGTCAGGGGATGACTGCTTTAATTTCGTTTTTTCAGTTTCTAAAGATTTCAAAAACTGATAGAATGTAAGCAATAGTTTGTTTGTTGTTATGATTTATTTGTTTTGGTTTGTAGATGTTGTTCAATATAAGTTATATATAGTACTTCTATCTTTGTTGTATTCAGGGAATGGGTTAACCTTGCGATCGTTTGTGCTTGGCCCATGAATATCTTTACTGTACCGACAGCAATATATTGTTTCTCTTCTGACAAATGTAATTATTGTCAGTTGCTTTGGATTAAAGCGTCCGCTAAATGCCCTAAATGTAAATGTAAATAAGAGTATAAATCAGGATAAATCAGGATCCCTGATTTATACTTATTTTCAGACGGCTTAAGAGGTTAAGGGCCACATGTAATTAATATTATTCAGCACTCAGATTTTTTCTGAGTTCTGACTTTAATCTCAGAATTCTGAGTCTAAAGTCAGAATGAAAAGAGTTCTGACTTTAAAATCGCAATTCTGAATTTAATCTCAGAATTCTGATTTTAAAGACATCGATTTAATTAATTAAACATATTTAAATATTTGTACATTTATTTAGGAGCCAGTAAATCGAATGATCTCCACTCCAGTCCAGTGGGAGGCGGTAACGTGCCGATATTATGGGTGTTGGCCACCAATTAAAACAAGAGAAGAAGAAGAAGAAGGAGAAAACCTCTGTTTAGAAGTTAGCATTTCACTCATCAATTATTAGATGAAATATCGACTATAACTTCAATAATTAAACACTCGGCGTGGTTCCAGTTAAACGTACAGCATAGAAGTACTATAGAAGCCCGAGGAACGTGGTTTAAGGTGATCGATGTGCTCGTTATTTCAAGTTTTAAAGAAAGCTAGCGAAGCTAACGTAGCATCTGAACGGAGAGAAGTGGCTGCTATTATTCAGAGGTATTAGATGTTATTTCTGTTATCTTTCACGTTATTATGTTGTTCAGAGACAAGAAACGTCCGCAGGTGATCCCATTAAGGCGTCAATTATGGGATCCATAACGTGTTCATTTCGTCATATTGTTTAGCTTTGTAAACAATCGCTTGTTTCCAAAGGCGACGTACAGCCTCATTGATTATCGCTGGAAAAATAGTCGATACATCACAGGACACACAACATCCATCAAAATGGATGAAAACTCGGAAAATGTGGACAATGACGACATTGTGATCATCGTGGAGAACGAGGCGGAGAGTCTGCCGGCAGAGGAGGAGAGGCTGAAGCAGCTGGGGGCCAATTTCGGGCTCATGGACACTTGTCCCATCTGTAAACTGAGTCTGAACAACAGAGAGCCCAAGATCCTGCCCTGCCTGCACTCCTTCTGCAAGAGATGCCTACCGCCCCCCTTCAGGACCGCAGACCCGAGGCGGGACCCCCAGTTCCAAGTGGACCACAACAAACCAAGTAAAACAGAATAAGATTGACTCTTAACATCTTAAGTATCTTAGGCTTGGTTCCTCCACAGCCACACAGCAGCAACAATACAAGATACAGTAAATAAATATTAGTAAAAATAAGTAGCAGCATAGCATAATAAATAATAATAACAAAATAAATTAAGTAATAATAAGAGAAACCAAGACAGTGGTAATAAATAATAAGTAATGAGCTGTAGTAAAGTGTTTGAGTGGTAGTGGTAACAGCCACGGATGATTCAAGTGCAAAAATGCTATGAAAATTACAGAAAAAAAAGTATTTGTTTTAGTGTGTGTGGTTGGTTTGGGGTAGTGTATTATTAGGAAGTGTTATTTCTGTGGGTCAAATATTAGAACGAATCACCTTTCACACCCATCAACATGTTAATGGAGATGCTAGTATCTGTTCTGGGCTGTGTCTATGCATTGCCTTCCCCTAGTCAGATTTTGCAGACGCGAATTTAAAGGGGAAATGGATCTATTTCATTAAGAAGCAGGTTGAGGCGTTTATTTCTTTCTGAAGGTTGCCTTACGGTAGACTGGACAGAGGGCAGTCAAACGCTCTGACCAACTATCTTGACCCTGTAAAGTTGTTGTACAATTCATGTACGACCGCTGTAACAGAACGACTTGCTATAATGAATTGCATTAAAATGCTTGCAAATCAACTACACATGTGACCTGCCAACAGCCATTGGATGATGGAATTGAGCATTTGGCAGAAAAAAAAAAAGCAAAACCTTTCATTGATCAGTGGATTATCAAATCCTGCATGTTAAAAGGCTACATTCAAGAAGGTAATTTTGTAGCCTGACTAGGGATAGAAATAAGATGGTAGCAGCATCACCATCTACACCACCAAGAAATACCCCAAATAACCAGTTTTTTGGGAAATGTTTTTCCATTATTTTCTCAGGACATCTTCCACAAATGTACACATTTCACAAAATCTGCGAGGGTCCCCATGGGGTCCTCTCCCATGGGGTCCTCTCCCGTGGGGTCTTATCCCATGGGGTCCTCTCCCATGGGGTCCTCTCCCATTGGGTCCTCTCCCGTGGGGTCTTATCCCGTGGGGTCCTCTCCCGTGGGGTCTTATCCCATGGGGTCCTCTCCCGTGGGGGGTCCTCTCCCATGGGGTCCTCTCCCGTGGGGTCCTCTCCCATGGGGTCCTCTCCCGTGGGGTCTTATCCCATGGGGTCCTCTCCCATGGGGTCCTCTCCCGTGGGGTCTTATCCTGTGGGGTCTTATCCCATGGGGTCCTCTCCCATGGGGTCCTCTCCCGTGGGGTCTTATCCCGTGGGGTCTTATCCCGTGGGGTCTTATCCCATGGGGTCCTCTCCCATGGGGTCCTCTCCCATGGGGTCTTATCCCATGGGGTCTGCATTGTTGCTCCGCCATGTTTGTACAGAAGCCCAGAGTGGACAAACGGCTCTAGACAGAACATTTAAAAAAAAAAAGTGTTTTCGGTTAATGGTTCTGTGAAAGAGGTCCGTAGCCATGTCCCAATGGCTTTGACTTCTTTGTGATTCTTTTTGAGTACCGTCGTTGTGCAAGAGTGTTGTAATGAGCATTGTTGTATATGGGATGCGTACGTCTCCTAGATGCTAGACCTTCTTGTAGCAATGCCTCGTAGAGCCTAGTCGAGCTTTTCACACTTTTTAACGCAAAGTGTAAAGTCGTGTTGTGAATGGCAGTTGGGGATGAGTGGGATTATGATGAATGGGGGTGTGCGGTCTTAAATACATCCATGCTTTGGAGACTTGCATTTTTCGTTGTTTCCCTTTTCAATCACTGAAAGTAGGCTGTCATTCTTTTGGTATATAAATGTAGTTCACCATTATGGATCCAATAAGAGGACTGTGTGTTAAGAAACATAAATGGGCTGTGACTTTGGCCATGTCTTACAGCATACAGTGTCCATGGTGACTTTGACAAAGATACATGATTGTGATTGGTTGAATATATTTATTCCCTTAGTAGAACTGTTAAAAATTGAACTTGGTGCAAATTAATAATTAGCAACATTCATTTAATTAATAATTAAATGAATGTTGCTTTTTCCCCAAACAGAGCTCTTGTATGTGTTTTAAAGAACCATTTAGCCCTATGATTTGAAATAATTTTAATGAAGTTGAAAAAAACAGCAACAAACAATCGTCTTCAATGTAGAAGGCTCTTTACTTTTATTAAGCTTTGACCAATAGTTTTACATTTACACACTAATCATAACTCTATAAAGGTATCTTATCCCTTGACACTCTATGCTGTCATTGACGATGTCATCCTTTGGGAAGTACCGATTGGCACACACAATACAGGCCACAATCTGCAACCTCACCGCTAGTTGCTTGTAATTCTTACACGTAAAATAAAAATACGTTGATCTGTATTTTATATAATCCATATGCTGTTCACCGAGGCTGGAGCTTCACTGATAAACTTATTCTTGCACTGTTTTGGCTGTTTTTAGAGCTTGCAGGATACACTTCCAAACAGCCATTTAAATGTTGTGTCCAGTCGAATTGCATTTTCGTGAGGCTGTTGTTTAGGGCAGGGCAGGGTGCTTTGTAATTAGCTGGCTTTGCTTGGAAGCCCAGACTCTCGAGCTAGTTTGCCCACACTGCAAGACACACAGGATACATACCGGCCCTGCCCAACTTGAAGAAAGCTCTCACACTTCACCACATGTGCCATCGCCCAACCCCCCCTCTCTCTCTCTGTCTCTAGGGACCCTACTCCTCTCTGTCTCTCTATCTCCACACCTCTAGAGGCCTTAACAGATGGAGGCCCCGTGGTTGAAGCTGCCTCAGATTCTCTTTGTATCGGTCACGTTACAGTTGCTCTGGTTGGATTTTACAATGTTGTCGTGCTGCAGCCATGAAAGGATATCTCCAAATCAAAATGGGAAACTGCGTAACTCCGGCGGTGCTCTGGCTGGTTTCCGATGTAGGCGCTGTGCGATCTCGCCCCAGACTTGGCTTGGCGTTGTCGATCCTCTGGATCAGAGATGACCAGTCGTGAGATCTCCCCCCAGACTTGGCTTGGCGTTGTCGATCCTCTGGATCAGAGATGACCAGTCGTGAGATCTCCCCCCAGACTTGGCTTGGCGTTGTCGATCCTCTGGATCAGAGATGACCAGTCGTGAGATCTCCCCCCAGACTTGGCTTGGCGTTGTCGATCCTCTGGATCAGAGATGACCAGTCGTGAGATCTCCCCCCAGACTTGGCTTGGCGTTGTCGATCCTCTGGATCAGAGATGACCAGTCGTGAGATCTCCCCCCAGACTTGGCTTGGCGTTGTCGATCCTCTGGATCAGAGATGACCAGTCGTGAGATCTCCCCCCAGACTTGGCTTGGCGTTGTCGATCCTCTGGATCAGAGATGACCAGTCGTGAGATCTCCCCCCAGACTTGGCTTGGCGTTGTCGAACCTCTGGAACAGAGATGATCAGTCGTGAGACTTCGTTTCCAGTAAACCATTCTAGTAATGGTGTGTGATTGCGTGACGAGTTCTTGTTCACTTAAGTATACATTTGCATCCTGACGGTCTTAGTGTCGGACCAGTTAGACACCACAAAGTCCAAGGATTTGTTTCCCATTGAATCAACCCTTTTGAATTGTAATCAACAATGTATAACTGTAAGCACGAGAAACACAAATCAAATCAGTAGGGCTGGGTATTGCCAGGTACCTCACAATTCAATTCAATTCTTTTGGTCTTAAATAGATTCGATTTCGATTTGATATTGATACAATTGCTTCGATATCGATTCAATAATACATGCAGATGACAAAAATACCTACATTTTATTTAGAATTAACCATTTCAAAATTAATTAACCATTTAAATAATCATAACATGGACGAATGTAAAAGGACATGTACATTTAGGCATACTCGCTTCTAGATTACAATGACTGAGTATGTTTCTTTTTTTTTGTGGAAATAATCGATTTAAAAAAAATTCTGACTCGAAATTGAATCAAGAACAAATAAATTGCAGTGCATTGATAAATCGATATTTTTACCCAGACCTACAAATCGGTTTATGTTCATCACTATGGTCATTATTGTAATCTTTGTATGCTGTGTGGCCACGGTCTCCTGTCCTCTGGTCTAGGAACAGTGGTTGTGGTTTTTAAATGGTCAAACCAGTGAGGAGAACACCAAGCATGTGACCAGCGAAAGATGTTCCCTCCGTGTCTCATCGTTTGCGCGTCTCTCCCTTCCACTAGTGGGCGCTATCCGCTGTCCGGTCTGCAGACAGGAATGCTGGGAGATGGACGTGTTGGACAACTTCTTCGTCAAGGACTCTGCGGAGATGCCGAGCAGCACGGTGGAAAAAAACAGCCAGGTCAGTCGGCCCTCGCCTGCAGTAGTTAGTTGGGGTGTTTACCTGGGTGTGGTCTTCACCTGGTTGGGGTCTTCACCTGGTTGGGGTCTTCACCTGGTTGGGGTCTTCACCTTGGTTGGGGTCTTCACCTGGTTGGGGTCTTCACCTTGGTTGGGGTCTTCACCTGGTTGGGCTCTTCACCTTGGTTGGGGTCTTCACCTGGTTGGGGTCTTCACCTTGGTTGGGGTCTTCACCTTGGTTGGGGTCTTCACCTTGGTTGGGGTCTTCACCTGGTTGGGGTCTTCACCTTGGTTGGGGTCTTCACCTGGTTGGGGTCTTCACCTGGTTTCCATGGTGACCAGGGGGCTGTTGAGACCTGAGGTGGGCTCACACCTGTTCCTCCGCTCCCGTCCAGGTGTGTATGAGCTGCGACGACAACACAGAGGCCACGGGCTACTGCGTGGAGTGCGTGGAGTTCCTGTGCGTCACCTGCATCGAGGCCCACCAGAGGGTCAAGTTCACCAGAGATCACACCATTCGGCAGAAGGAGGAGATGTCCCCAGGTAATATACCGTCAATTATCATCAATCGATATGTTCCGATGCAATTTTTCCTTCCTAGGACTGATTCCGATCCTGAACTTGAGTATCTGCCGATACGAGTATATCTTCTCGTAGCCAAGCGTGAGCATCCATGTTTTTCCGACTTGGTAGCTCGAACGCATGTAGGTCGGACATGATCTTTTTTTTTTCTATTCCAACTTTCGAGCTCCGACCATTAACGAACGCAGCACAGCACGTGTTTGTGATGTTCTTTGCCTGTGTAGTAAATTAACTAGTTATGTGATGGTATCGGATCGGCGCATAGACTTGTGTACGTGCCGATACCCCATTTTAAGCAGTATCGGAGGAATGCTGGTATCGGAACAATTCTAATAATGAACCACAACATCCCAAAAAGTGCCTGTCCCTAAGATAACCATTGTCTTAGCCACTACTGGCTATTTTCATTTTCTCAGTTGTGTCTTGACAGCAGGACTATGGAGGGATCGGGTTTCAATGTTGAAGTTGCCACCATCTGTGATATTCCCTAATAGACTCATTTTCACACAGGTGTAATCACAGGCTAAACACCTGTTGCTCATTATACCGATTATGGGTCTGTCCCTTTATCTACCAGGGCACAGGTAGTAGACTTATCTCAACTCAATAAGGTCACTTCAATTGAATTGTATTTATATAGCCCTTAATCACAGGTACAGTCTCAAAGGGCTTAACAGGCCATATATGTATGACACCGCCCCTGACCCTGGCCCTCCAGAGGGCAAGAAAAAAACTCCCTTACTTCTTGTGCCCTGGTACACAAAAGTAACAGACCCGTAATCCATATTGGGATGAGGCCTCTGTAAAGGGTCTCGACCCCCCCTTACGCATGCAAGGGCAAGGAACCCTCATATTCGTACCAGCGGTCCTCTTTCAATTGAACGGATCACAATGACGTCTCGCCGCCTGTTGATTGCTGTGTCTTCGACATGTCTAACCTTCTAATTGGCTGTGGGCTTCCAGAAGCGGTGGGGATGTCGACGCAGCGGCCCGTGTTCTGCGACGTCCACAAGCAGGAGCCGCTGAAGCTCTTCTGCGAGACGTGCGACCGCCTCACCTGTAGGGACTGCCAGCTGCTCAAACACAAAGACCACAAGTACGGCGTCCTCCGCCTGCATCTTCACACCGCGCCTTCACTCACGGGTCTATCTGAGCTGGGCCAAAAGGGGGGATTGTGTTCATCAGGGTCTCCGTGGGTCCTTAAAAAGTCTAAAATCCAGTCATCAGCGTTTTAGGCCCTCAAATATCTTAAATAGGATTGTGAATGGTCTTCAAAATGGATTGTTTTCACAACTTTTTTGACTCTCTGACAGTCCAGACATACAGCGGCCCACTGTAACAGTCAGATTAACCCCTATGGCATTTTATGTTGTTTACACTGGCTCTAGTAGGATCAACGTTTTGGTTTCATGAAGCATCACATATTATACTCTTACACGCTTACTCTTACAGTTCTTTTCAGATTTAAATTTCATATGTAAAATTAACGTTTTTTTTACTTTTTATTAAACCGTCTGCTCTTTAACTTCCCCTCAAGGATTAAGAAAATGCTTCATTCATTAGCTGGGTGTTGATCCATGGGGTGGTTCTGTTGATCCATTGGGTGGTTCTATGCAGCTACCATCCTTTATGTTTTTTAAGCTGTGTGTTGACACTTGGTGCGGTTCTCTGCATCTACCAGCTGTAATGGTTCCTAAGCTGTGTGTTGACACTTGGTGTGGTTCTCTGCAGCTACCAGTTCCTGGAGGACGCGTACAGGAACCACCGGCAGTACCTGGAGAACATGACCCAGCAGCTACAGCAGAAGAGGAAAGCCATCGAGGAGGTGTCCACCTGCATCAGCTCTGGGTAACAGACACCCAGAAAGACTCAATTCTCTGCACTTTGCAGCGTTTCCCCCCATTCATTTTATGCATGCAGTCATCCATAATCAGCCATGCACAAACTATTTCAAATTACTGTATTCAAACGGTTTTTCACGGCAAATGCTACCTCGTTCTGTCCAGATGTTTTGCGTTTTTAGAAACCCATTTTGAGAGCGTATGCAAAATGACTTCCTCTTAATAAGTACGTGTGCCATCTTCCGATATCAATACTTCCTTGTGTACACTTAAACGAAGTACACTATCCGCACTCACTAAGTGCGCTAATTTTCAGATGTCAGTGTTGTTCCAAATCGAATACTCCGTGGGGCACTAACCGGAAATCAAGATCACGACTGCCGCCGCGGCTCCTCCCGTGCAATAAACATCCCACTTTGAACGGCGAACTCTTTACGCCCAGCAGCTATAAAAAGCTATAAAAGCTATAAAAACTACAAAATGACTCTATTAATGCAGGCTATGTGGAAAATGCGCCGACTTTGGCTTAGCCCTCTTCCGCTACGTAGCTAAGATGGCTGCCGTTGAGTACGAAAAGTGTACATCGATCGACACTTTGCGATTTGACCGTTTTGAGTACACCATCCGGGTCCTTTCAGTACACTTACTTTCGCCCAATCTGAATCTGAACGCCCTACGTACTCAAACTTAGGCTAGTAAGTACGGATAGTATGGATATTGGAACACGGCAATGGTGTTAGAAGGACGTGTATTGTGTGTCTATATCGTTGTTTCTCTAACTTTTTCTACTAGTGTACCCCCTCCAACATATATTAGAGTCCTTAGAGTTGTTGTTTTTTTAAATACATATTTTTTTACAAGCATTTTCAGGAGGACCAGCTGCAGTACTGGAACTGCAGCTGGTACTCCTGAAAAGGCTTGTAAAAAAGATATCCCCCATTTGGGAACCATTGGTCTTTAACATATTGTTCTGCTCCCAGGCTGCAGCAGGTGGACGAGAACCGCAAGCTAGTGACCAATGAGATCAAGAAGTCCATCTGCAGTCTGATCATGGAGATCAACCGCAAGGGCAAGATCCTGGTCAACCAGCTGGAGGTCCGTCCAAACCTTTATTGACACTGTGACAGCTTTATTGACACTCACATTAAAGCATTAAGCAACACACAAGACGATATCCAGTCAGTTACATTACAACACTATGTCCAGTCAGTCACATTACAACATAACACAATATCCAGTCAAGCACATTACAACATAACACACAACATCCAGTGACTTGTATTAATAAAATCACACAATGTCCCACCCTAACTTCCAAACATGTCTAGTCATCCTACGGTTTTCTCAAACCATCCAAAGCATTTCCTGCTGTTTTGTGTCCCATGCATACATACATATGTATGGTATAAAGAACATTAGTATATGCTATACGTGAACCTCCTAAGATGGCGCAATTTGATTGGTTCGCTATCTCGGGTTATGGGTTAATATCCCATGATTGAGAACTCGGGATTATTGTTTTCCTGCGTGTGACGGTCGTCTCGTCACGCTAATAAAAACAAATAAATCCCGGCAAAAAGTGTTATCTTGTTTATTTTTGGAGCGTTCACGTGTAGTTCATACTAAAACAATCATTCAAAATGATTCGCGAGGTGAATAATCGTTAGTTAGAACCCGACTTCCTCCCCGCTGGTTAACCCCCACTGTAACGTCCGTGGTGCACGTTCTGCGGATGTCTTCAGACCTTGACCAAGGACCACGAGATCGGGCTCAAGAAGCAGCAGGACGAGGTCTCCTCACTGACCAGGCACCTGGACCACGTCATCCGCTTCACCAAGTGGGCCACCTCCAGCCACAGCACCACGGCCCTGCTGTACTGCAAGAGACTGGTGAATACACCCCCCACGTCCACCCCCACTCACCGTAGAGCTGCTGTCAGTCCGGTCAGAGTTCACCCCCACACCCCTCTTACGCACTTATTGTATGTTGTACATCCTGGCACTTAAAAACAGTGCTTAGTGTTGTGTAGCACCTTATCCTAGCTGTCTTTGTTGTGTACGGGGAATGGGTTAACCTAGAAATTGTAAGTGCTTGGCACTTGGTTCTATGAACATCCTTACTTTACAGACAGCGATGTATCGTTGTTTCTCTTTATTCTGCCAAATGTACTTGTTGTAAGTCGCTTTGGATAAAACCGTTGGCTAAATGCCCTGAATGTAAATGTAACATTGATATTACAGACGGATGTTGGATGGGTTGACAATGTTGGGGTCTCTTGACCTATGACCTATTAATCATGACCTACGACCTAAGAAGCGGTCACACACCATTAACGGGTTGGGAACCACTGCCTCGGTGTATAGTCATGAGGGGTGCGCCGGAGGTCCTGCTCTCCACCTCTGACCTTGCATGCTGACTGTAGTTTTCTCGGTCTCAGATCCTGTTCCAGATCCACTACCTGATGCGGGCCAACTGCAACCCGTCCATCGTGCCCCAGAGCTCGGTCCGCTTCCAGTGTCGCTCGGGCTTCTGGGCCTCCAACGTCGACCTGGGTAGGAACCGCCGCGTTTCACAACACGGGCTAACTCATTATCTCCGTTACACACCGGGCAAACTCATTATCTGTGTTACACACCAGGCTCACTCATAATCTCTGTGTTACACTACGGGCTAGCTCATTATCTCTTTTTCACACCGGGTTAAGTATCTCTGTGCTAACTCATTATCTCTCTGCCAACTCATTATCTCTGTTACGCACTGTGCTAACTCATTATCTCTCTGCCAACTCATTATCTCTGTTACGCACTGTGCTAACTCATTATCTTTGTGCTAACTTATTATCTCTGTTACACACTGTGCTAACTCATTATATTTGTGCTAACTCATTATCTCTGTGTTTCACACTGTGCTAACTCGTTATTCTGTGTTAAATAATGATAATGATAATAATGGTAGATTACTTGAGAGGTTGAGATGAAACCGGTGAGATAAAACGGAGACTCGCTGAAATGATTTGAAAGACGAGATGATACGGATGAGATTAAAGATGGAGAGAACTGAAATCAAACAAAGACCTGAACAGGTAAATCGGATCTGTGAACTGATGTGTACGGCGATCTTGACGACTAGCGATGAGTGTTTAAACGCGCGTTTCCCTCCAGGTTCTCTTCTGGTGGAGAGGGCCCCTGGCCGCCAGCCCGTGGCCAACCCCCCCATGCCCCCGAGAGGTGAAGGGTCGTCGGGGAGTCTGTCGGCCGCCAGCCAGCAGCAGCGCCAGAGCACCCTCGCTCAGCTGCAGATGCAGGTAGACCCCTTCTCTCTCTCTCTTTAGGCAGGGTGCTACCGGCCAGGCTGCTCTGCTTACCGGCTGTTCCTTTAGGCAGGGTGCTACCGGCCAGGCTGTTCTGCTTACCGGCTGTTCCTTTAGGCAGGGTGCTACCGGCCAGGCTGTTCTGCTTACCGGCTGTTCCTTTAGGCAGGGTGCTGCCAGCCCGGCTGCTAACTCTATAACTTTATAACTGTACTGTAGTCTGTGTATCCTGTACAGTATATAACTGTATATAACTATATAACTGTACTGTAGTCTGTCTCCTGTACAGTATATAACTGTTTATAACTATATAACTGTACTGTAGTCTCTCCTGTACAGTATATAACTGTTTATAACTATATAACTGTACTGTAGTCTCTCCTGTACAGTATATAACTGTATATAACTATATAACTGTACTGTAGTCTGTCTCCTGTACAGTATATAACTGTATAACTATATAACTGAACTGTAGTCTCTGTATCCTGTACAGTATATAACTGTATATAACTATATAACTGTACTGTAGTCTCTGTCTCCTGTACAGTATATAACTGTATATAACTATATAACTGTACTGTAGTCTGTGTATCCTGTACAGTATATAACTGTATATAACTATATAACTGTACTGTAGTCTGTCTCCTGTACAGTATATAACTGTATATAACTATATAACTGTACTGTAGTCTGTCTCCTGTACAGTATATAACTGTATATAACTATATAACTGTACTGTAGTCTGTCTCCTGTACAGTATATAACTGTATATAACTATATAACTGTACTGTAGTCTGTCTCCTGTACAGTATATAACTGTATATAACTATATAACTGTACTGTAGTCAGTCTCCTGTACAGTATATAACTGTATATAACTATATAACTGTACTGTAGTCAGTCTCCTGTACAGTATATAACTGTATATAACTATATAACTGTACTGTAGTCAGTCTCCTGTACAGTATATAACTGTATATAACTATATAACTGTACTGTAGTCAGTCTCCTGTACAGTATATAACTGTATATAACTATAACTGTACTGTAGTCAGTCTCCTGTACAGTATATAACTGTATATAACTATATAACTGTACTGTAGTCTCTCCTGTACAGTATATAACTATATAACTGTACTGTAGTCTCTCCTGTACAGTATATAACTATATAACTGTACTGTAGTCTGTCTCCTGTACAGTATATAACTGTATATAACTATATAACTGTTCTGTAGTCTCTGTCTCCTGTACAGTATATAACTGTATATAACTGTACTGTAGTCTGTGTATCCTGTACAGTGTATATAACTGTACTGTAGTCTGTCTCCTGTACAGTATATAACTGTATATAACTATATAACTGTACTGTAGTCTCTGTCTCCTGTACAGTATATAACTGTATATAACTATATAACTGTACTGTAGTCTGTGTATCCTGTACAGTATATAACTGTATATAACTATATAACTGTACTGTAGTTTCTGTCTCCTGTACAGTATATAACTGTATATAACTATATAACTGTACTGTAGTCTGTCTCCTGTACATTATATAACTGTATATAACTATATAACTGTACTGTAGTCTGTCTCCTGTACAGTATATAACTGTATGTAACTATATAACTGTACTGTAGTCTCTGTCTCCTGTACAGTATATAACTGTATATAACTATATAACTGTACTGTAGTCTGTCTCCTGTACAGTATATAACTGTATATAACTATATAACTGTACTGTAGTCTGTCTCTTGTACAGTATATAACTGTATATAACTATATAACTGTACTGTAGTCTGTCTCCTGTACAGTATATAACTGTATATAACTAAATAACTGTACTGTAGTCTGTCTCCTGTACAGTATATAACTGTATATAACTAAATAACTGTACTGTAGTCTGTCTCCTGTACAGTATATAACTATATAACTGTACTGTAGTCTGTCTCCTGTACAGTATATAACTGTATATAACTATATAACTGTACTGTAGTCTGTCTCCTGTACAGTATATAACTGTATATAACTATATAACTGTACTGTAGTCTGTGTATCCTGTACAATATATAACTGTATATAACTATATAACTGTACTGTAGTCTCTGTCTGTTGTACAGTATATAACTGTATATAACTATATAACTGTACTGTAGTCTGTGTATCCTGTACAGTATATAACTGTATATAACTATATAACTGTACTGTAGTCTGTCTCCTGTACAGTATATAACTATATAACTGTACTGTAGTCTGTCTCCTGTACAGTATATAACTATATAACTGTACTGTAGTCTTTCTCCTGTACAGTATATAACTGTATATAACTACATAACTGTACTGTAGTCTGTCTCCTGTACAGTATATAACTGTATATAACTATATAACTGTACTGTAGTCTCTGTCTCCTGTACAGTATATAACTGTATATAACTATATAACTGTACTGTAGTCTGTCTCCTGTACAGTATATAACTGTATATAACTATATAACTGTACTGTAGTCCAATGCTCTACGTCAGGTGGAGAAGTTGGCCCAGCAGCCCAACCGCCCGCCCGTCCCCAACCACTGGTCGTGGTACCAGAACGTCAGGGTCCCAGGCCCCCTCCAGGGGGCCCCCGGCCCGCCCCCCCCCACCAGGCCCATCCCGGGCGGCTCGTCCCCCTCCCAGATGCCCCCCAGCCTGGCCCAGCAGAGGAGCAAGTACGGGGGGGCCCACCCCAATCCGCGCAGCCCCAGCTCCTCCATGCTCCACAACACCGGGTTCCCCCCGCAGGTAGGGAGGCGGACGGACGGGGAGGGGGAGGGTGGATGGATGGATGGATGGATGGATGGATGGATGGATGGATGGATGGATGGATGGATGGATGGATGATGTAGTGAGGGACGGTTGGACGGATTGATGGGGTGAAAAGTGAATGTGCTGACAGGAGGACGACGGTCGGATCGAAAAATGGATGAATGGATGTGCACAATAGTCTCGCCGTGTCTGTCAAACCTAACCTTTGACCCCTGCGGTTCCGTTCCCTAGGATCAGAGATGAATGGATGATGATGGAGTGAGGGACACTTGGCTGATTGGATAAAGGGAACCTGGATGGATGGATGAATGACTAAGAAAGGATGATGATGGAGTGAGGGACAGTTGGCTGATTGGATAAAGGGAACCTGGATGGATGGATGAATGACTAAGAAAGGATGATGATGGAGTGAGGGACAGATGGATGAATGGCTAGGAGGTTGACTGCGGCATAGCAGGATCAGAGATGAATGGATGTGCACAATAGTCCCAGGGCGTGCATGTCAAACCTGACCTTTGACCTCTTTGCTTCCAGTCCCTACGGGAACTGATCCACAGCTCCGGCTTCCCGCCCAAGCCCATGGACACCATGCAGGGGGCCTCCCGATACCCCCCCACACTATCCTCGGGGTCGGCCACGCAGGCCCTGCTTCACCAGGTACGACCCCCCCCCCCCCCCCCATCATGTCCCATAGGTAGAGTATAACTCCAGGTGTGGTTTGTATCTGGCCTGTTAGCATGCTAATAATGCTAACAGGCAGGTAGCTATGCTATATGGAGCTCCATGGTGGCACTGCGCTCGGTCCGCTGACCCCCATACGCTAGCACAGGGGTTGATAGTCTTGCGTGCTAATGGGGCTCTTTGCTAGCGTGCTAACAAATAGGAGCTAACGTGCTAATGCATGTGAGCCTGTATCATCTGACGTCTGAAGTCCTATGCATTCAATGTCTTCAGTTTGATGTATTCCTTTTGCTAAATTGACACATTATACGTATTTTCGTTACTCGAAAAATGTTGAGGCACCGGGCGGGGCCGACATTTTGCACATGTGAGCTTGCACACGAGCTCCCACGAGTGGGTCTGCCGCGACGCCACAACGGCCCGCCTGGCCCTCAGAGCTCCATGTGTTGACGGCTGCCCTGGTGTGTGTGGTTCCAGCGGGCCCTGAGCGACCCGTCCTTCCTGAAGCGCAGCGAGCCCGGCGGCGCGCCTCCCTCCATCACCATCTCCATCCCCAAGCCCAGCTACAGCGACCCCAGCCACGCCTCCGCCGCCGCCGCCGCCGCCGCCGACCGCAACGGTACACCCCCACCCGCTCTCCACCCAACTTCCTCCTACGTTTACACTTTACGTTCAGGGCGTTTAGCGGATGTTTGTCGGAAGAAAGAGAAACGACGATATATCGCCGTCGGTACAGAAAGCATGTTCATAGAACCAAGTGCCGAGCACTTACAATTGTCAGGTTAACCCATTCCCCGTATACAACAAAGATAGCAAGGATAAGATGCTTCACGATGCCAAGTACAATTTTAGTACAAAGTACCAGGATGTACAACATACAATAAGTCCATACATTAACAGCCAGGACGTACAACATACAATAAAGCCGTACATTAAGTGCCAGGATGCACATCGCACAACTCCACACACACACAAACACCCACTTCTGTCCCGTGGATGTACACCACGCACAAAATACATCCTTTTTAACGCATAGCTGGTCACCCCTAACGATAGGCTCACAACACAACTAAGACTAGCTTGCTATGTCAGGGTGTGATTTCTCTAATGTACGACAGAAAGCTTTTAGCTAAATGCAACCGGTCACCAAACAGGCTAAAGGATCGATGTTCCAGAACCTACAGGAAAACCAACACACACGTGACACAACACATTAGCGGTGGTGAAGGTTTTGTGTGTTATCAAATGTGTATTATGTCAAACTCTCATTGAAGGTAAAATTCTTATGTCAAGGCGAAAGTCATCTACATAGCACACAACCACACGGTATTGATAATAAACAAAAAAACACAATTGCTGAGGTATAAAGGAGAGTGTGAGTGCTCTGTGACGATGTCACCGTTCATCTATTGACCTTTTGACCTTCTCTTCTTCTCTAAAGCACAAGCAAGACAGATCTCGCCGGCGTCGAAGCCCTCGTCGTCAGAACGGGGAGCGGGGTGAGTTCTAGAACGACCAACGCCTCCTTTCAATCACGGAACTGTTAATGTGTGCTTTATGGGTGTGGTGACACTTGCCCACTCTGCCGACTTTCAATGATTTAATGTGATTTTAACTTTTTGACGTTATTTGTGAATTGTTTTGGGTGGGTTTCAAAGCACCTAGCTCATAACTTCATGTCTTTTATCGGAACAGAAGCTGTCTAGTAAAGTACCCATCACCCTTGGTCTGGACTGCTGGGTTAATGCATCCAGAAACATAAGCAGCGTTCCCTTAGCCAACAAGCAGCGCTTGACTCTTATGAATCACATTTGTTACGTAAATTAAGCACATAAGCTGCATAGCCACATGGCAGCAAGATCAAACATATAAGCCGTAATAACTACACACAGCCACAAGGGAGCAGGATCAAACATACAAGCTGTAATAACTACTCCAGCCACAGAAGGCAGCATCTTTAACCCAGACGCGGAAGTCGGAGCTAATACGTCACATGGGCCACGCCTAACTCGCTCACACGCGTGCTGAATACAATTCCCCTCCTTTTGCTTCATAGTTACATACCGAAATACTTAAACAAATAAAGTGAGTTATAAGAGATCCGGATTAGACTACTTTCTTCAAGAACACGGCACATTTCATGTGCAAGTTGGCTACTCATTCGGTTACAGCAAAAACATCCCCTTGACCCTAATGCGCTGACACGCAGCACAAATGACGTAAAACAGCCAGCTACATTGAGTCTTCTAAATGACTGTTTTGGGGAAATATGGTGATCAGGACACCATCACATGAAATCCACTAGTCAAAGCGAATCTCACCGAATCTACAAACTAAAAGTGTGGTTCAAGGATCACATCCCGTGTGTCAAGATGCTTATTGACAGTGTTGGGAAAGTTCACTTTCTTCGTGAACTAGTTCAAAGTTCAGTTCACAAATTTTAAAATGAACTAGTTCAGTTAATTGTTCATAATTCAAAAATTTGAACTAAGTTCACAGTTCCAAAAAATGAACTAGTTCATAGTTCTTTTTTTCAATATGTTGCTGTGAGCTTTTCATTTTTTTCGGGATTTTGAACATTGAGCCCCCTTTGTCTAGGATGATATAGAGTGGTTGAATCAAGTATCGTAGCGAAATACAGTTTCTATCGTGTTTTATTGCACATTTAGCGCATTTTGTAAATCCCATTGATTTCTGTTGGAAGACTCATTGCTCATTGGCGGAAACGGAAAGGGGGGGTGTTCACGTTTGATTGTAGTCTTTTCGCTCGGTTCTAGCCCTACTGATGAGATGGAGAACCGAGCGAAAAGACTACAACCAAACGTGAACAGCCCCCCTTTCCGTTTCCGGCCAACAAGCAATGATTCTAGGAGGTATTCTACTCCGCTGAGCTATGAGCCAGAGAGCTAACGTTATGGATTGTACATATTTATAATTCGAAATTCGTCTGAGCCTTTATACCACAAATACTCTAGGGTCTATAGCATATAACCGCTTCGCGTTTCAATGGGATTCGCGCTGGTCTATAATTTCTAAATAAAGTGTACATATTTATAATATGAAATTCATCCCAGCCTTTATATGACAGATACTATAGGGTCTATAGCATATAACCACCTTTTCTGATTACAGTTTAATGTAACAGTAAGCTGGCAACACCTCAACTGCAAATGAACCGCACGGAGATTACCATGGCAACCGGTCAAACAACACGGCGATCTGCGCGCGCATCCGCCGTGTTGATAGAGAAATAACCCCCCCATTGAACGAAGTTAAACCGAGTGAGCGTGCCGTTCACTGACACCAGAATGAACGCGTTCACAGTAACGTTCATCAGGCAGTAATACAGTACGTTCAGTTCACGTTCGCCCAAAATATGAACGAGTTCATGAACTTTCGTTCAGTGAACGCGTTCAGGCACAACACTGCTTATTGAATCCTGCTTGGAAGCAGACATGCTCAAGCTTAATACTTAGGTTTTAATGCATAATACTAGTGTGTGGTTGTGAGTGTGTGGATGGTGTATCCGTGTCTAAGTATCAGAGTATGTAGTGTATTAATGTGTGCTGTCTTTATCTTAAAGGACCACTTCGTGGGCGAAGCCGTACGTGTCGGAGCCCGCGACGCCGCCGACGTCCAAGCGCCGCCGAAGAGCGTCCCCCGGGCCCATCATCATCATCAAGGACGAGCCGGAGGACGAAGACGATGTCCACTTTGTAAGAGAATAACCCCCCTCAGCTAGCCGTTACCTTGGTGTTACTGCTAGCGGTTAGCTAGTTAGTTGATGATACCTGCTACCTCATAGTTGCTGCTAGCTCGTTGTAGTGTCTAGACGCTAGCTACTGGGTTGTAGTTATCGTGGGTGCTAACTGGGTGGGACTGCTAGCAGTTGGCCTGTTGTGACTGTTAACTTGTTTTTACTACGAGCTAGATGCTAGCTCAGTGTGACCGCTACGTTGTAGCTTGTTGCTGCTCTTAGCTTCTAGCTAGATGGGACTGCCATGTGGTAGCTCATTGTGAATCCTAGCAGCTACCTTGGTCTCACTAGCTGCTAGCCAAAAATTTGCTGCTATCTAATTGTAGCTGCCAGGTGCTTGCGCAATGCGTAATTCTTTTAATAATATAACTTATAGTTTAAGTTGTACTTTTTTGGGCATGGTGAGATATTTTGTATACCGGAAAGATTTTTTACTAAATGCTTATGTTTATACAGACCTAGGCTATTATTACATTCTATTGTTTTTCTACTTATGTCATGTAAAAATGTAATAAATAACATCACCCGGATATTTGGCAATTACTATTTATTTATTCATCATAGTTGAAATTATACGATATTTTAAATCATTTTATAGTTATATGTCAGTCAGCCCTGAACAATAATGATACCAAACTATTGACAACCCAACACAAAAAATTAGATAGGTAGGTAGAGCAGTTGTCTTGTAACCGAAAGGTTGCTGGTTCGGTCCCCAGCGCCCCCTAGCTGGGGGGAGCTGGGGAATGTGTGTTGATGTGTCCCTGAACAAGACACTTAACCCTAACTGCTCCTGACGAGCTGGCTGTTGACCCTGCCGTCTGTGTGTCACTGTGTGTATTAACCGATGTAAGTTGCTTTGGATAAAAGTGTCTGCTAATTGCCCTAATTGTAATTGTAATTAATTCCAGACAGGGAATTCACTAAATTGACAAAATAGTCAATAGATTGACAAAACAAATTTAATAATATTTACCTACATATATGTTTCTAAACAATGTGGGTTCCTAGTGCACCACAGACATGTATATAATTATTATATATATTTGAATCTATATAATTATAATGATACAAGGTAATAAGTCAGATGGGTTCCCCTGGTTGACCGCAACCAATCTCCTAAACCGTCTACTAAAAATAGTCTCACCAGGTCGATATACTTGTGCATTGTGGTGCTTGCAGTAGCTACTTGCATTTCATCCTAGACTGGTGGATATTGAGGCCTTTCTCCTTCTTGGAGATCTTGCCGCACAAACACCTGGAACTCTCGTCGTTGTTTGTTCATCGCTGATAGTCGTCCCTCTTTGTATCTGAGTAGGAATCCGTATTTCCCCCCCTGGTGGCTCCCTGAGGGTATCTCCTTCTTCACAGAGGGTGTGGTTAGGGCTCCTAACCCATGGCGCCCCTGTCACCGTCTTTCTCGAGCTGCCGTCTGTCTCTCCGTATAAATAGGTTTAATATTATGGTCATGTCAGACTCCTTTTCTGGGTGGTTTAACTACATTACCCAGAATGACTTGCCCCACCCACCCCTGTCATTTGAGCTGCAACTAGCCTATTTGATGGCTCCTAGTAAAGATGTCAAAGTGTTTCAAAGGCCATCTTAGCTGTGACGGCAGGGCGGCATGTGGCTCAGGAGGTAGAGCGGGTTGACTACTAACCTGAAGGTTGCTAGTTCGTTCCCGAGGTGTGTGTCGAGGTGTTCCTGAGCAAGAACCTCACCCAAAACTTCTCCTGATGAGCTGGCTGTCGCCTTGCGTGGTTGACGCCGCCGTCGGTGTGTGAATGTCTGCATGGATGCGTGAATGTTTAGCAATAATTGTAAAGCGCTTTGAGTCGCCGCTGGTTTATAAATGCAGTCCATCCATCTAGGCAGTAAAAACCAACCGTAGTGATACTAAAAATAATATAGTCCAAGTTATGGTGCCACTTTTTGTACCCTTCTTGACGTCTTCCTCTCCAGTATCGGCGCTGCAGTCTCATGTTTGTATTTTCATCTTTGTGGCCCCCAGGTTCAGTCTACAGTGGGGGCCAGTTTGCCGGACAGCAGCACAGGGGCCCAATCCCAGGGCCCCATACAGCCGGACCCACCCCAAGAGCAGATCCCGACCTCCGACCCCATGACCGGACAAGAAGAGCCGCCCCGACCACAGGAAGTGGCGGCGGTGGTGGCGGTGGCGGTGGGGGAGAAGAGGACGGGGCCGGAGGACGACCCCAACGAGGACTGGTGTGCGGTGTGTCAGAACGGAGGAGAGCTGCTCTGCTGTGATAAGTGTCCCAAGGTGTACCACCTGGCCTGCCACATCCCCACACTGCACGAGTCACCAAGGTAACGCACGCACTGAACACTAAACGCACTTAACACTAAATGCTCCATACAAACTCAGTTACCCTCCCTCCCTCCCTCCCTCCCTCGGGAGCGCTATCAAACCCTCTGCCTCCCTCTCATCTCTTTCTCTCCCTCCCTCTCATCTCTCAAACCCTCTGTCTCTCTCTCTCTGCCTCCCTCTAGTGGCGAGTGGTTCTGCTCGTTCTGCCGGGACCTGGTCTCTCCCGAGATGCGGTACGACTGCGACGACACCGCCCCCCCCACAGAAGACCCCTCCCTCCCCCCGGTGGACAGACGGGTAGGCTAGAATCACCTCCTTCACCACGGCCGTCACATATAGTAGCAACCATTTAGTAAACGTTAATCATTTATTGGCAATACTGAAGAAGAATTTTTTTCTTTGTATTATTTTTTAATAACTATATACTGATGGAAGTATAGTATCTGTGTACTCCCATGGCCCTGTTGCATGTGCATACACACATTAAACATGGCGTAATATAGTAATTATAGTATAGTAATAACAGTTACTAGAATTATAATGTGTTGTTACTTATGTTATGTCTATGACAATCTAGAAAGACATTAGACTAATTAATTTAATGAATGTTCTCATAACCCTGACATTGTGATGTTCACCCCCACGGAGGTGAACCACCGAACCGGTCCTGACCTGTTCTTCTTTCTCCCGGGTTATTCTAGAAGTGCGAGCGTCTGCTGCTCCGGCTGTTCGTCAACGACTTCAGCGCTGACTTCCAGCAAGCCGCCGCGCCATCGGTACCACAGCCCTTCCGTTAGCGTTAGCTGCTTTAGCTAGGCACGTTAGCATTAGCATGTGTACAGAGAACTTTAAAGGTGACATATTATACCACCAGGTGCCATACCACGAGTGTGATTAGCCGGATAGTCGAGCAACGTTGGCTCCAGTCCACTGGCTAGGCTGGTAGACCGATCTATCCAGCATACATCTAGGTGGACACGCCCACTTGTGATGTCACGACGCAGAGTTTCAAAACGGCTAATCACGCTCACCTGTCTGGTGGTATAATATGTCACCTTTTAAAGGGACCTTTTACACTTTGAAAAAATAAATAAATCATTCATTGATATGTAAATGAACAAATATATAATTGAATAACTACAGCTTATAAGACACAAATCTCCCATGAACCCACATCCATTCCAGACAGACCCAAGAGGCTTCAGTGTCTATGGTTGGGGGAAAGCTCTCCTATACAGTATATACTAAAACACAGAGCCCCTGTCTGTGTCTTTCCCCCCCCCCCCCCCAGGAGACCCGGCGCTACAAGGAGCTGATCAAGACGCCCATGGACCTCTCCATCGTGAAGCGGAGGCTCGAGTCCCGGTCTCCGGGGGACACACGCTACGTAGCGCCCGACCAGTTCATCACCGACGTCCGGCTCATCTTCTCCAACTGCGCCAAGTACTACAAGGTACCGGCAGCCAACACAGTTAAGCAAACGGGTCGGCTGGATGGTGTGCACGTGAGATACTGTATCTATTTCAATTCTAAATGCTATATCTATAAGTACTAAGTACAATAAGTAATAAGTACAAACAGTACTTAGCATTGTGTAGCGTCTTATCCTAACTGTCTTTGTTGTGTACGGGGAAGGGGTTAACCTAGCGATTGCTAGTGCTTGGCACTCGTTTCTATGAACATCTTTACTGTACCGACCGGTGATATAATGTTCATCTTTCTTCTGACAAATGTACTTATTGTAAGTCGATTTGGATGAAAGCGTCCGCTAAATGCCCTGAATGTAAAGTGTAAATGTATATCGAGTGCAAGCAAAGTAGACGTACGAGAGCAGCAGAACAGCCCTCTATCTAAAATGGAAAACATGTCGAGCAGAATCCATTTCTTTAGACGTTGCTCGTCCCGGTGCGGGGGTCTTAGCTCCTCCTGCTCCCCGCTCCCCAGGTGACGTCGGAGGTGGGCAGCGCCGGCCTCTACCTGGAGGACTACTTCGAGGAGCAGGTGAAGACGGTGTACCCGGACACGCTGTTCCCCGGGGGGCGAGAGGAGCGCATGATCCCCCCCCTGGAGGACGAGATAGAGGAGGAGGAGGAGGAGGAGGAGGCCTCCGAGGGAGGCGCGGGCCCCGTCGCCGGGGCCGACGGCAACGCGGCCGCCCCGACCCAGCTACCCGCCGGAGATTCGGGGATTCCTCCCATGGAGGAGGAGGAGGAGATGATGGAGACTGAGGAAGGAGGAGGAGGAGGAGGAAGAGGAGGCGCAACCGCAACCGCAGCTGAACAGAAGGATGAGGGGAGCGGCACGGAGGAGAAGGTAGTCTCCAAGGCAACCGGCACCGGAGGTGGCGGGGCCCTTCCTGACGCGGTGAAGCAGGAGCAGAACACGCCTGAGAAGGAGAACCCTCCGACCGTCTGCCCTGAGGAGCCCCCCACCGGGGGCCCGGGGGACAACGGGGGCCCCCCGGCTCCTGAGAAGACGCCGGCCCTCGAAGACCTACTGGCCCCAGTGGATCTGTTTGCCCCGGAGAACCAACCGCCCCCGGCATCTCCAGGGGAAGATTTGGCCTCGGAGGAACTAGGGGCCCCTGAGGCTATAAGGGCCCTTGACAATCCAGTGGCCCCGGCGTCTCCTGCTGAGCTGCAGGCCCCAGAGGACCTCCCGCCCCCTGAGGTCCAAAAGAGCCCGGCGTCACCAGACCCCCCAGCCTCGGAGGAACCAGAGGAGCCAGCGGCCGCCACCTGCCCAGAGGAGGAGCTCCCTCGGGCCCCTACACACAGCCTAGCTGCGGCCCCTGAGAGCCAGAAGGTGGAGCCAGCCGGCACAGCCAAAGAGGAGGAGGAGGAGGAGGAGGGAGGAGAAGAGGTGGATGAGGAGGAAGGAGAAGAGGGGGAGAAAGTGGAGGAGGAGGGAGTGGAAGAGGAGGAGGGAGTAGGAGATGAGGGAGTAGGAGATGAGGGAGTAGGAGAAGAGGAGAAAGAAGCAGGTGAAGGAGAAGAGGAAGAGAAAGAGACGGAAGGAGGAGAGGAGGAGGAGGAAATAGGAGTTGAAGAGGGGGAGGAGGAGGAGGAGGAGGAAGGAGGAGGGGAAGAGGAAGGAGAAGAGGCAAATTAAGGATGGCAGCAAAGAGGAGAAAGAAGATGGACAGATGAAGTCTTCCACAGACCCGTTCCTGCTCAAATCTCCATGTTTTTTTTCTTTTTTAGCTTTGCAATAGAAATACTGCAATAATGAACTCTGGATCGAAGACAGGAACACTATGTGCTGTTCTGCTGGTCAAACGGTTACAAGCAGATACTTTTTTTCTTTGTTTTATCGGAAGCACATCAATTGTAACCTTGTGTAGAGGGACTTCCTTAAGTTATGTTGGCGACGTCTGGCTCTAAATGCACCCCTGTGCATTGAGGACAGAGAGGACACTTGCATTATATACTGCATGCAACACATATGATTAATTGTTCCTGTTTCTTTTCTGCTATGTTTATGGAATTATGTAACTAACATTTGCTATTTGGATTCTACAGTATATTTCCGGGTTGGGTTTTATGTACCATGCAAGCATTGTTTGTTTGAATTAAAGGAAATATGTGTCAAGACAAGAGATGTGTGTTGAAAAATGTGGTTCTGTTTCAACACGCATAGAGGAATATGCCGATGTTAAATTCTTTTCTTGCTGACACTGCATACTTTGTGTTGAAATCACCCAACAACACAACCTATCCATTTTTAACAGAGGAGCTGTAAAACTAAATAGTTTGGCAATATCGGACAATTTTATTGTGAAACCAAATGTGTGTGAACCCAGATGAATGTACTTTTTGGGCAGAAAAGTTGTTAGAAAAGACTCCCACCAGATCCTGGTGGGAAAGACAGGTTGCCAGATCTTGGTGTGGTAGACGGGTTGCCAGATCTTGGTGTGGTAGACGGGTTGCCAGAAGTGTATTCAGCTAAGCTGCAGACTCCTAGACTTCACTGCTACCTCCGCTAGTCCATTTCTTTTTAAATCCATTGGCGCCCCCATTATCCCCCTTTACCGGCTCAGCCTACTGGGCAGATATGTTGCCATCTAGAGCTTCAACAGTCATAACAGGCGTTCCTCCCATGCCTGCACAGCGATTGGGAATGTTGGTCCCATGTTGACCTCCTGAGTTCCAGTATGTTCATTAAAGACACTCCCACTCACTTCCTACTGACCGCCACGGTCAAGAACGTGGCCACATCGTATGAGGGATGGATTTCTAAGGTGAGATGTTGTCCAATTCTTAATTGAGATTCAAACGTGTGTTTCCCTCTTGATGCTAAGCAATGCTGTGCAGGAGGTCTACTGTTTGATTCCGACCTCAGCCAAACCTATTGTGAGACGGGGCACAAAATCGAATGCCGTCTTCTAGCTTTATATTATAGCAGTACCCCCCCCCGCGGGGACATTCTTTCAGCTGAGTAGGCCTACCCCTTCCCCGGCATCAAAATATTTTTGGGAGAAGCTTACAACATTTTGGTGTTTCTGGATGTGCTTTCTCTTGCACGGATTCTCATTGCTCCTTCTTTTCAGATTTACGTCTCAACCACTTTGAAATTGAAACTTGACTTTGAAATTGAAACAAACTGACACCTGTTGGTATAAAAGGGGCCGTGCCACCAGCCCCGCAACAAGGAAAATGGCTACAGACACATTTATGGGTGCATATTATACCATTATGATATATATGTAAATATTTTTTTACCAGTAGAGCATCCTTCCTACATTTCTTTAAATGTTTTTGTATTTAGTTAGTTTTAGCTATTGTATTTTTTTCTTTCTGTTAATAACACCCGAAAAGCTCTCTGAAGCGCACGGGGGCACGCTTCAATTGGATCCAACCGCGTCCACGCAGGTGAACGCCATCCTAATCGAGGAATGGTCCGATCGATCACTTCCCGAACCCCCTCGGATAACACGGAGATCCCGACCTCACACCGCAGATCCTCTCACCGTCAGAAGTCGCCGCGTGGGTCCCAATCCCAAACGTGAGTTCATGTCAAACCTTATTACACGGCTCTTCTCAATGCCGTGGAACCCACCGTTAAATATGCATGGGGCCTTCACAACTTCCGGCGGTGAATTAAATTTGATAATTCACAGTTGCTAAGTATAATTGACCGCTGTCAAGGAAAGTGGATGTTTACCCTCTTTGTATCATTCCGCAAGTATTCCGGGGGGGCGGGGGGGTAAAAAGGCAAAAGGTGAATTATCAAACGTTACATTAACAAAACATTCTCTAAGTTTTACATTACAATTCAGTTAGTTATATATATCTCAATTCTAATCTAGTTTGCTTTTGTTCGGATAAACACTTTAATAAGAGGCAACAAAAAAAACTAAGTTTGAAAGATAAAGACTTTATTATCAATTGGAATCAAAGTAAATAATTGACATATTTAACATTAGTTATATCAGAAGTAAGTCAGTTAGACACTCTGTGATTTATGATAAAGACAATATAATGTTCATAATTTTAAACCTATTAAATTTCTCCCATACTATTTAAGAAGTTTGTTTTGATTATCCTTCTAGGGTAATTGTCTAAAATGTGCTCTACTTGGAAAAAAATAAATAATGGATAGTGCCACTGCCATGCCATTCCTGAAAGGGGTTATCAAACATTCAATCTTTCGCAGTTGTCACAGATGGCTTCTGCGTTTCTCTCACATAAGTTGGCTTCAGCGTCGACCCCACCAAAGTAGGTAAGCAGCTGTCTTCTTCTGCAGACCTTTGTATTCTGGCAGTATTCCACCATGGGTTGTAGGTTGTCCAATTCCCTGTTCTTGGATGTTTCATTCATGTTTTCATCCTCTGTTAAAAACACAACAACCCGAAGAATAATGAGATAAATGAATACCACGACCAATGACCAAAATACTATGAATTCAAAATGGAGTAGGACATTTTTGGACCCAAAATCTGAGAATAATTAATGAGGGTCAATGGAGCAGTACACACTTCTGATGACATAGCTAAGGTCTGCTTCGTCGTTGTCGGAGAACAACAGGACGCAGTGGGACACGTTCCCGTCTCTGCCGGACCGCCCGGTCTCCCGGTAGTAGCGTTCCATGGACTTGGGCAGAAAGGTGTGGATCACGTACCGCACATCCGGCTTGTTGATGCCCATGCCAAAGGCTACGGTGGCACAGATGACCTACCGATGAGGTTTGTTAGTATTAATTAGTCATCTAGCAGTAGCGATTGTCCAAAGCCACCTACAGCACATTTTAGAATGGAGGCGGATATGTATTGGACCCTCAGCCAAAAGGTTATGAACCCCATTTTCTGCACTGCTGCAATTGTATACAACCTTGAGCAAGATGCCTAACACGTACCAACACTACCACCACTCTATAAGTAGAGGTGGATAGGACATGTTTATGAAACCCCAATGCACCAAACCATCCTCATTACTTTTTATAAAAGAAAGGTAAATAAAGCTACCTGGCATTTATTTTCATTCCACTTGTTCTGCACAATTTCTCTGTCTTGGTCAAACATCCCTGCGTGATACGAACATGCCAGCAGGCCTGCCTTGTTCAGGCTCTCTGCCATTGAGACACAGTCCACACGTTTCCAGCAGTACATGATGCCCGCGTCATCTGCAACAAGTAAAGCCCGGCACAGAAAAAATATCAGCAGTATGTTGTGCAATGGAAAACGTGTGATATTTTGAAGTTCTCTTCTTGGTCTGAAAGGACCCGAGAAACATGTTCACAGACATACGTGGATAGTGCTCCTTGATCCAGTTAATGCAGTCCATTACCCAAGACTTTGTCCTGGTCAGCACGGCATACTTTAGATTTGTTTGGTTAATGTTCACGGTGAACCTGCAATCAGGCCGATCATGAATATAATGCTCTTGTGAATAAACAAAACAAAACACGACAAGCAGGAACAATTAGCAGCAAGGTTCTGTTGCTGTGAGCTTAATGAGCGCTGGAACACCTACACCTGAGGGTTGGTCATCTGCAGCTGATTGAGGATGTCCTCCTGGATGTGGGGCGCGACGGGGCCTGACAGAGCAATCATGGGCACCTCCGGAAAGTCCTGCTGCAGCTTTTTCAATATCCCGTAGGCCGGCCGGAAGTCGTAGCCCCACTGTAAAACGAGGACATTGGTTACCCCGTTTGCTGGGATGGAATGCCTGAACCACGTAGTGTTACTACTTCTAACACTTAGGGTAGTGTTTATACTTAACACACCTGACTGATGCACTGGGCCTCATCGATAACAAACCGAGCCAGAAGACCTTGGACTAACAGGCTGCTCAGATTCTTGATCAGTGGACGATTCATTTTCATCTAGACAGAGCACAGGCAAACAAGATCAATGCTTTAAATTATGCTTCAATACAGTTGTAGCCAATCAGCAACCAGCCGGTCTTCTGTTGATTATGCATTCTCTACCTTCTCGGGGGTGACGTAGAGCAGTTTGATTTTGGACAGCTCTTCGTAGATACTTTCTGCATCGCTGTAACCTTGATCACCCGAGAGAGTCCTGGCCACAATCTGAATAAGAAGATGACACCTTTCATACCTGGCTATTGTTTTCTAACTGAAGTGCATTAAAACTAATACCCCTCTTTCAACCCACAGAGCAAGTATAGAAATAGTCCCACTTACACCCAGTTCAGTTAGTTTCTGGATCTGGTCCAGGATGAGGGACTTGGTTGGGGAGATCACCACAGTGACTCCAGCAGACAAGTAGGCAGGTAGCTGGTAACACAGGCTTTTACCAGCACCTGATACAGAGAAAGGTTTTCATTGTGAAAGCTGTGTAAGATTGTGTCTCTATGGGTCTCTATGTGTTTATATTGGATCATGCAGTCTGCAGTACCAACCATTATCACCAACAACCAAGACATTTTCTTTCGAAATTGTGGCGTTAATTGCTTCACGTTGATTGACCCGATACTCCTTAAGACCAAATTTGTTCTTGAATGCATCCTCCATCTCTTCAGAGTGGGGGAATTTGCGTTGTTTGATGTTCTTGCCCGCAGGGTTTTCGTCCATTTTTCTTTAGTCAAAAAAACAGAAATAAGTCAACAACAAATGAAAATTGGCAACATTTTTAAAGGTCCAGTGTGTAACATTTTGTAGCAACTAGCGGTGAGGCTGCAACCAACTGAATTACACTGAATGACAAGCCAATGTTTACTTGCACTGCAGTACGGGAATATTGGTTGCATTTAATACCATAACGATGTGCAGTAGAATCGCTACAGTTTCTCAAATACAATGCCAAGGTGTGTCTGGATGTGTAGAGCTCTGTCTGTGCAGTGGTTGATGTTGATGTCCACGTCTGAGAAAGGGTTAAGCTTTGTAACCGAAATTTCCTGAAGATGCTGAAGATGCTAAGCAGTAGCGTAGCCAGGATTTTTCAACAGGGTGGACTTTTGCGAACTAGGGTGGGCCACTATTTATTATATTACATTATTTTGATTCTGATATAGGCAGTACAGCAATTGTCCCAAAATTTAACAACACGTGGCTTTAACATTTAACAAAACTCAACAAATTCACTCAACTTTTTGTCCCTTTTGAAAAAGAAGTGGAGAATTATCGCAAAACGGCTCTTGAAGATTCAGATAAAAACTGCAAAACAATGAACAATTTCAAAAGTGTCACACTGTTTATTAAAAAGGCATTAATGCTTTTAGAAATGAATTCGCCTATTTAAGTGAAATCAAAATCATGTTTTTTAACTTAAAACCTTGATGTTTCCTTTGTGCCCTCAAAAAAATTGCCCCGCTGCAGGCCAAGTGGCTTTGCCCCTAAAATCAGGAAATTCCAGCTTGCTACTGTTACGATCGTAATGTGAGGCCTAATCACCCACATACAAGGACAATACCAGGATGGATACTATGGGGAACATCACCGCCCCATTGTCGTGTATGTTTGTCAGGTGTTCGTTTATGTTTAAGAATAAATGTGCCTCCTGCGTAAACTGTGCATAGCTGAATAGGGCCGCAGTCCTACGCAACTGTATTTTGTTATAATTGATTACATTATTACATTATTGATCGGTCATAATGGTGGAACTTGGGGAGACAAATATTTTCTGAGGTGGTACACGGTATGAAACATTTGAGAACCACTGGTATAGACCATGGACAGTGACTAATATTAAAGCAGCTATGTTGCATCTGCAAAATACAATCTAGTCTATTGTTCACAAAAACTGACTGAAACTGGCTGATTGCCCACTTAACGGAGCGTAAGAATTGGCTCTACCAACTGAAATTTCTTTACTCACCAGCAGCAAGATACAAAGCAGCTCCTTCTTCTTTAAGACAAAATGTAACTAACCTAACAGTGTCCTTGTTCTGTTTTATAGGCAGCCTTAGCTCTGCGCTACAATCCAGTCTACAGTCCTGGTGGCTAATTGCCCACCTACTATCAACAGTGAGTCAGCAGCGGCTCTGGGCAAAGCGGTTTTCTATTATCTATTGCATCGCTGTGTGGGGAATTGCCAAATGGGCGCTCCCTGCCCCTGCTTGCTGAGAGGGTGCTGTGCACAGAAGCTGTGTGGGGAAGGGGGCGTGGGGGACAGTCCACCTCCCAAATGGAAAATATATATTTTGAGCTACATTAACCCTAACCACTACTTTGCGATGTCAACAGTCCAAAGCCTACAGAAACTATAGATACTGTGACGATCAAACCAGAAGCGGAGGCAGGTATCCGGTGTAACAGCCGGTTGGCTTTATTCCACGAACTTTGCAAACTTCACAACAGCTTAACAAGGTACACATGTATCGCTCTACACCCACATTTCACACACTCCTACTCGGAGCTCGCACAGGAAGACACCCACACACACTGCGCAACCTCCCCCAATCACAAGCCCCCATGTTGCTGGACCTAGTAACCCTGCTTGTGATTGGACTACAGCGCTGTCACTCACTAGTACACATACCAGGGTCGCTACAATACTTAATTTGACGATCACATTATGGAATTAGTGGGCACATTATGGAATTAGTCGACTTTCTTAATAATTCAATGTAAAACCGGCGTCAACGTGGTCGTTGTCACACCACGTAGAGAAAGCGCTCCACTTCACCATGACAAGGGCGGAAGAGGAAGGCGCTTAGGCCCTCTGGATAGTGTTGACAACCGCTGCTGGTATTGTCGGCCCTGCAGGATCAACCAATCCGAAGCCAACACCGACACATAGGGCGGGTGATGCACTGTCCCGTCCCGTGCCCTTGTGATAGTGCAACCAGTCTGACTGAGACCAGCCACGACACCGCTAGTTATGGAAACCACAGAGCTAGACGGCTCTCCGGGGCAACCGGAATGAGGGACAGATCTTCCTGTTTGACTCACTCCCAAAAGAGAATGGATCAATTGAAGCGACGGGAATGCAAACATTAGAGCCTTCGGTTTAGGAGGGCGCGCCATTGCGTCTAACCCTCAACGGGGAAGATCATGATGGCTGATAGAGAACCACAACCTGCAGTGCGTGTTCTCTTTGGACGCGAAAGGTCCACCTGAAAACTGTCCTCGCGTCCAGATCACCAGCTGCTTAAAAGACTAGATGAATACCGAACTGAATGCTGGGATTGGATATCTGTGCTGCCACGTTTGCATAAATTCACATCATTGGTAAAATGGGCGTGTTGAAAAGATCTGACTTGTAGCCAGAATAGCACTCAACAGCAGTAGTCGCATGCGGAAAGCATATATAAAATATAAGGATATATAACATATAGTATTTAATGTAGCCTACTGTAGTGTACTGTTGACATTGGCTCAAATCACAACTGGAGTACAAATGATTGCTTTATTTTAATTAATTTCTTCTTATTTTTCACGTTATTAAAGCTTAAAAGACAAACTTTGTATACTCACCCAGCAATGGTCAACTTGCTCTGAGCAGCGTTAAAATGCCTTGCAAGTTGTTCCTTTAGATTATTCCTGAAAGGCGGCCGTCAAATGAACTTCAAGCAAAGAGAGCTAGCTGTTATTCAGACAATTCAGATACAACTCTCTCCTGGAGTTTCCTGGTCTCTCTGTGGTTACAGTAGTTAAAGCCACATTACGCCCTTCTTTTTTAAAGCGGTTGTGGAAATTGCATTAAATGAAGGATACAATTTCGCACGTTGAGCACACGGTTGTGTGACTCGTTTATCTAGTTTTTGAAAACAGGAATCAAAACGTGCTGCAAGAGAACATATGCCGTATCGGGCTCCGCGTCATGAGAAGCTCGTAATCCTTAAAGGGACAGCGATCCCTGAAACACAGAGACAGTAAAAGACATGCCTAACACAGTGTAAAGAACAACACATAACAAAATACTGTAGGTGAATTATGTAACACTCACTACACATGTCCCCCCAGAATTCACCATCAGGAGAAAACAAAAACAAAACAGTCATCGCGGGGGCGGGCGTATTAACCGGCCACAACGGCTGCGTCGTACAGGAGGTCGAGGAGCCACAACTGTGGCAGGCGTCCCGCCATGACACGGGTATGAGGCCTGGAGTGTGGGAGTCCCGGGAGGGAGGGGAGCAGGGGGCAGGGGCAGAGCTGGAGGTCGTCCGCGTCGTGGGGGCTGAGCCAATTCAATGGGCCTGGCCACGTCCAAGTGAGCTGGCTTGAGGCGGTCAATGGAGAGTCGCTCCGGCCTGCCGCCCATGTCCACCACAAAATGTTTGTCCCCCGTCTCCAAAACCCGGAAAGGGCCCTCGTAGGGGGGGCGTAACGGTCCCCTTTGGGCGTCGTGGCGAATGAAAACGTAGTCAGCCGTCCGAAGCCCAGCGGGGATGTGCGACTGAGGGAGGCCGTGACGGGAAGTGGGGACAGGTGCGAAAAGCCTTGCATTGTCCAGTAGCGTGGACCGCTGGAGAGTGGCAGACCAAGGAACGGTGGTGCCAGGGACGAAATCCCCTGGAACCCGCAGCGGCTGGCCATACACAAGCTCTGCGGAGGAGGACTGTAGGTCTTCCTTTGGTGCAGTCCTGATGCCAAGCAGTACCCATGGGAGCTTGTCGACCCAGTTGCTGTCTTTGAGGCTGGCACGAAGAGCAGCCTTCATCGACCTATGAAATCGCTCACAGAGTCCGTTAGCCTGTGGGTGATATGCGGTCGTGTGGTGGAGTTTCACTCCGAGGCTCTGTGCGACAGCGTTCCACAGCTCAGAAGTAAACTGCGCGCCCCGGTCAGAGGATATGTCGGAAGGAGTGCCGAAACGGGCAACCCAGGTGCTGATAAACACCCGTGTCATTTCGACCGACGCTAGCGACGTCAGTGGCACAGCCTCAGGCCAACGGGTGGTCCTGTCAACCATGGTCAACAGGTAGGTGAAACCGTGAGAGGAGGGCAGAGGGCCGACCAGATCCACGTTCACATGGTCAAACCGTCTCTCCGGCACCGGGAACAACTCCAACGGGGCTTTAGTGTGGCGGTGCACTTTGGCCCGCTGGCACTCAAGACAGGTGTTAGCCCAGTCCCTAACGTCCTTCTTGAGGCCGTGCCAAACAAACTTAGCCGCAACCAATCTCTGTGACGCTTTCGAACCTGGGTGGGAAAGACCATGGATGGCATCAAAAACTTTTCGTCTCCATCCCGTGGGAATGATTGGGCGAGGACTGCCTGTGGAGACGTCACACAGGAGCGTGGTGCCGGCATCGCTAAAAACCACATCCTCTATTTTCAGCCCTGTTGTCGAGGTCCTCAGGAGTTGCACGTCTGGGTCTGTGGTCTGGTCCGCTGCAATGCGGTTGTAATCCAAACCAAGATGGACTGCTCCTACCACAGCCCGTGACAGGCAGTCCGCCACCTGGTTGTCCTTACCGGCAACGTGTTGTAAATCCGTGGTGAACTTGGAAATGTAGGACAGATGACGTTGCTGGCGGGCGGACCACGGCTCAGCCACCTTGGCCATGGCGAAAGTCAGCGGCTTGTGGTCGACAAAAGCGGTGAAGTGTCGACCCTCCAACAGGGAACGAAAGTGTCTGATGGCGAGGTAGAGACCAAGCAGCTCCCGGTCGAAAGTGCTGTACTTCTGCTCGTTGGGACGCAACTGACGGCTGAAGAAGGCAAGTGGCTGCCAGGCCCCGTCCACCCACTGCTCGTAGACGGCACCGACAGCGTAGTCCGAGGCATCCGAGGTGATGGCGATGGAGGCTGTGGGAGAAGGGTGTGCCAGCATGGTGGCGTTCGCCAGGGCTGCCTTAGTGGCAACAAATGCCTTGTCCCTGCCCTCAGTCCACTCTACAGCGTGCTTGGGCTTACCTTGCAAGGCCTCATGCAAGGGTCGCATGAGCTGGGCGGCTCGAGGGATGAAACGGTGGTAAAAATTCACCATGCCGAGGAACTCCTGCAGGGACTTGACAGTGAGCGGGCGTGGGAACTGTGCGACCGCCTCCACCTTTGATGGGAGAGGGGCTGCACCGTCCTTAGTGACTCTGTGTCCCAGGAAATCGATGGTGGAGAGACCAAACTGGCACTTGGCGGGGTTGACAATTAGCCTATGTTGGCTGAGCCGCTCAAAAAGCGTCCAGAGGTGCGCCAGGTGCTGGGATTTGGACGTGCTCGCCACTAGGATGTCATCCAAGTACACAAAAAGAAAAGGCAGCTCCCGCAAAACAGAGTCCATGAGGCGTTGAAAAGATTGAGCTGCGTTTTTAAGGCCAAACGGCATCCGCAGGAACTCAAACAGACCAAACGGCGTGATCACTGCTGTTTTGGGAACGTCCAGTGAGTGTACAGGCACCTGATGATATCCCCGGACAAGGTCCACCTTGGAAAAAATCAGCATACCAGCCAGGTGGGCCGAAAAATCCTGAATATTCGGCACTGGGTACCGGTCAGGCGTCGTTGCCTCATTTAGCCGCCGGTAGTCGCCACACGGGCGCCAGCCGCCGCCGGGTTTGGGGACTATGTGGAGGGGTGAGGCCCACGGGCTGTCGGACCGGCGGACTATACCCAGGCGCTCCATGTTCGCAAACTCAGCCTTCGCAACCGCAAGCTTGGTCGGGTCGAGGCGCCGAGCACGGGCGTAGACGGGTGGACCAGTAGTGGCGAGATGGTGCTCCACACCATGCTTCACGGCAGACGCAGAGAAAGTAGGCTGAGTGAGGGCTGGGAAACCGGCAAGTAGATGGTGGAAGTCATCTGAGGTGGAGAGCATGCTAGACAGTCGTATGGAGTCAGCCCCGCTGAGCGTGCACGCATAGGAACAAAACGTGACGGCGTCAATCAAACGGCGGTTCTTTACATCCACCAACAGTCCATGCGCACACAAAAAATCAGCGCCGAGGAGGGGAACGGAGACCTTTGCTGTTATAAAGTCCCAGCCAAACCGGTGGCCTCCGAAACACAACTCAATATACCTCGTTCCATAGGTACGGATGGGGCTACCATTAGCAGCTTCCATAGGGGGGCCGTGGCCATCGGTCACCATGTCCAAATCCTTAAAGGGACAGCGATCCCTGAAACACAGAGACAGTAAAAGACATGCCTAACACAGTGTAAAGAACAACACATAACAAAATACTGTAGGTGAATTATGTAACACTCACTACACGGTATTCTTTCTTTCTTGATCTTTCATCCGTTGCTCATCTAAGAAAATATATGATGGTCAATGAGCATTTAAAACACTGAATTTGCTTAAAGAATTGGGTTGAACTAACTACTGATAGATCAAAACAACTTGTGTTTTAAAAAATATATATTTATTCAAATAATAGTACATTTAGTACACAGGTTTACGTCGCCATCGTGAACCTCACCCCCCTTGCCCACTGCGTCCGTCTGTTGATGGATCTCATTGACTTTAGATGGGGCGATCCCGAAATACATTGTGGGTCCGTCCGTTCCGTTGGCTCCGTCGCTTGTGTTCAGAAGTTGAGAACATTGTAACTTCACTCCATTCTACACGCCTTCCGTCGTCCTTTGACGGGCGGATGCAGTGGGCAAGCTGCCTTAGCTGTCATAACGGAGTGATAAGATTGTTAAAGACATACAGTATGTTCCTGTTTGCGATTTTCTTTGTATTTGTACCACGTTGGTCATTTAAATGTCAATTTTAAATGCTCTTACACACTTGATTACATTGCTACTTTACTCCGGTCACCAATTGCATCGCACGGTCTTGCTGTGCGTGCAATACAATGTAAACTTGTGTTGTTTGTTTTCAAGCTGGTTTGCTAAAGAGGCTAATGTAGCTAACATAAACAACGACTAGCCAATTTCATGACACAATCACAAAGACGAACGGGATGCTATAAGTGCTCCGAGACCGAAATAACGTCACAAGTGCAACTCGGAAGGCTGGTGTCCGAGGCATCTGGATCACACCGTTATGCTGTCAACCAAACCTGGTCGGGAGAAGGTTTTCAGCTGAGACTATCGGGTTGGATCGGTAGCCTCCTAGCCCCTCCTTTGACAATGTCGTCACCATTTGTGGGTGTTCCCGTGGACCTCGGAGGCCGTATCGTAAAGGGTCTCTCCGACAGAGGGTCTTTCGGGACAGATCCCTTGGCATTGCCTGAGAATATTCTTAATGAGAGATACACGTTCTCATCAGAGGGTATTCGCTATTTGATCGTCCTTGTCGGACCTTATGTAGACAATTCTTACTGTCTCTGTGAGAGAGTGGTAGAGTGGAGGTAGCGCGTACGTCTTGAATTTCTGCTTGCAGGGTTCGTCTCCCAAGTGATGCGCATTTTTAGTCCCAATTCTTATGTCATATATACAATTCTTATGTCACAAATACTTATTCACTAAAGGTTATGGAATTATATTTTTGTGCTTATTTCGAACTTGAACCCATGTTCTCAAGGCCGTGCTGGCACCACATCTATGGGGGTAAAAGGCATGATGATGGACCGGCGAGATTTGAACCCTGGTCGCTGGCGTTCAGGTCTTATACTAATCCACTGTGACTACGCCACCGCCGCTACATCTCAGCAGTTAAAAACACATGCGATACATTTTTTACATAGAGTGTATTTAAAGTGATTTCCCTAAATTATAGAATCAGGCAGGTTGGATGTTGATTTTGCATTTTGAAATCATCATCACTCTATTGGGATTAATGGCGAACAATTCTGCATTTGGCATAATTCTTTTTTTAGACAATATGCAGAATCTTTTTACTTATGAATTTACACTATTGTTTGTTTTTCGTCAGCACACCCCCCTAGCCTTATTATGTGCAACTGTGCTGCCCCTAGCTGTTATGATTTTTGAACTCCTCATAGGAGTAAATTATGACTATCTGTTCCTCTTGAGTGAAATATACTGCTCTCGACCTATCCATTTGTAAAGGTGAGTAAAATGACAAACGCCCCTTTCACGGGAACGCGCATTGAAACTAAAGCGGAAAACCTGGATTGACAAACCGAATCCTAAGTGAGCTTCGTAGTACCATTTAACTCTGATTGCGAGTTGCGTCTCTGTCGATCCAGGTTTTCCCAAGAAAGCCTGGGTATGTTCAGCAAGGTTCATAGTACAGGGCACTGTTCAGGCTAATCTTTAGCTAAATTATTCCCATGGTTTTATACCTTGGCAAATCACCAACATGCATGACCTATATATTTTCACGCATGGATAAATTTGCTTTAACATATTCATTATACCTGATATGTTAATTACTTACTTTGACAAGTAAGTTCGACTAAGACTGTAACGCAAAACATCGAAAAAAGCAGAAAAAAAAGGAACTGACACACCACAGGCCCCGTTGCCGCACCACAAGCCCCGGCTCCGGGGCTGCAGCTGGATGATATTGGCTAGGCCTGTAGACTGATCTATCCAGCATACAGTAGTTGGAAACGCCCATGTGTGACGTCGCTGAGGCACCGATTTTATTAAAAGAATGGGCCAAAAATACGTAGGCGTGTCACATGTTTAGAGCCGTTATTGTAATTCATTTACGCTGTGGACCAACGCAGTTTTACTACAATCTGGTGTATTAATTATTATAACCATTTAGCCTTTATTTTCTTGGAGTTATCATTACATCCTTTCTCGATACATCAATATAAATTATTGTTACAACAAGATCTGTATCTGACCATTGACCGTCCTCTCGGAAATTCTATGAATGAAATTCATATTGACGGTATGGCACTACATCCCTATTCTTGACAACCCATCTTGAATTTAATAGACCCCTTTCGTTGCTTCGAGGAGGTCTGGTGGTCTCCGTATATAATAAATAAATAAATATATATATACATAATTATATATATAGATGTATTATTATATAGCCTACGGAGACCACCAGACCTCCTCGAAGCAACGAAACAAATAAATAAATAAATATATATAAATATCTATGTAGATATAAATGTATTTATTTATTATATACCAGACCACCAGACCTCCTCAAAGCAATGAAAATGGTCTATTAATTTCAAGATGCGTGCATGGGCAAGAATAGGGACATAGTGCCATACCGTCAATATGAATTTCATTCATATATATATATATATATATATATTTATATATGGTAATTTCACAGATCCCTGTGAGACCAGGTTGACTTGGTCGTTAAAAACGGGGATCTGTGTGTGTGCCACGGAATATGAGTGTCATCTACTTGCATTGGAGCGAATTCCGTGGCCATATCAAGGAAATATCAGCGATTCCGTGGGGCCACCGCGGATTTTGAGTTAAGTGTCCTTGGTCATTTCACGAATCTCTGTGAGACCAGGTTGACTTTTGACCAGTAGAGCAGCGTTTCCTGAATTTCATTAATTGTTTTTGCATCAAGTTTGTTTTTGATATTTTTTTATTTTCTTTCTGTTAAAACATCTATCAGACGAGCTCTCTAAAGCCCACGGACCTCCCCTCATTCTCACTGGCAAGGGCGTAGGAACCGGGGGGGACGGAGGGGACGTGTCCCCTCCAATATCGGAGACAGGCGCATTTGTCCCACCTAAAAATTATACCGGATCTGTCAGGTTTCCGATATGTGTCCCCCCCAATGTTAAACTCATTCCTACGCCCCTGCTCACTGGAGCAGAAAGTGAGCAGCACCTGCCTGGGAACTCATGGCTCCACTTCCTTCAGACTTGGAGATGGACGATCATGTCATTTATCCTTCTCTCTCCTTGAAATGTATCACCTTTTTCTTCTTTGGCCAGTGACGGACTGGGATCAAAAAACGGCCCTGGCATTTGCACCCACCAGCGGCCCACGCAGATACAACTTTTCACGTACGGAAAAAAAACAACACACTTTTGATTTAAACAACTGCACCATAACATGGACATATCAATGCACAACCCCAATTCATAAAAAATGAATAGGTCATCAGAGCCAGCCGCTCCATAATAAAAACATGTCTTACTTACTTCATGCAGTTAACAAAGTAGCCTACGAAAGAGCTTGCTCTTCTCCGCAACCCTGTCTATCACATCATCTGATCCAAGTTCATAAGGACCTCTTTCTCTGTCGCCAATAGCATTAGGGAATCCAATTGTGACGGGTTCTTTGGCGATTCTTGATGATTTTTGGAGTGGAAAAACTCCTGCCTCTACGCCAAATGCATAGCGCGTGTTTGCCGGTTTAGCCTACTCGATTCTGTCTTGAAATTCCCAGAAGTCATTGCCTCATTTAAACTTTTGCAAACAAATAATCAAACAAAAAAATACAGGTAGATTTGTTATATTTCAAATCATGCACATTTTTTAACATCTGAATAAGAAATTTGGCTACAAAACAATTTAGACCGATGTAAAAGTTGACAGTAACCATGACTGTTCCATAGAGACTCATATCTGATATAAATATTGATCAGATATCATGGAAAACTGGGGTGAGGGACTTGGAGAAATTTGCCTGTTGGATGGCCATAGAAAATTATTAACGCATGAAAGTGGGCCGAGATGTTATGGGGCCGCTGTTTGCGATGAAGGAGCCGCACGTCTTTGACAATCATGCCACTCTCTGATTGGCCGGTCGGCTCAAACGGCCCACGAGAGCCTTCGGCCCCTCTGGCCTTTGCCAGAATGACAGTCCGTCACTGTCTGTGGCACACGGAAGAAAAGTTGTACGGATTCAATATTGACACCGGCAAACGGGTTTGGTTGATGAGGTCAAATTAAAATACAATTGTTTGCTTACATTCTCTCTTTCGCAGTTGTCACAGATGGCTTCTGCGTTTTCCTCACATAAGTTGGCTTCAGTGTCGACCCCACCAAAGTAAGTAAGCAGTTGTATTCTTCTGCAGTCCTTCTTATTCAAGCAGTATTCCACCATTTGTTCTAGGTTGACTAATTCCCCATCCTTGGATTTTTCATCCACAGATTCATCATCTGTTAAAAACACAACAACATGAAGAATAATGATGAGATAAATTTGAGCAATGAGAAATCTTTGAACCCAAAATCTGAGAATAACGAATGAGGGTCAATGGAGCAAGACGCACTTCTGATGGCACGTTCGAGGACACCATGGTCGCTGTCGGAATAAAAGAGGATGCAGTGGGACATGTTCCCGTCTCTGCCGGCCCTGCCTGACTCCCGGTGGTACTGTTCCATGGACTTGGGCAGAAAGGTGTGGATCACGTACCGCACGTCCGCCTTGTGGATGCCCATGCCAAAGGCTACGGTGGCACAGATGACCTACCGATGAGGTTCTGTTTATTATTATTAATTAGTCATCTAGCAGACATGCTTCTCCAAAGCCACTTACAGCACATTTTAGAACGGAGGCGGATAGGTATTTGACTCTCCAAAAGGTTATGAACCCCATTCTCTGGACTCCAGCAATTGTTTACATCCTTGAGCAAGATGCCTAAGCCATACCAACACTATAACTACTCTATGAGTAGAGGTGGACAGGACATTTTTATGCAACCCCAATGCACCAAACCATCCTCATTACTTTTTGTAAAAGTAAGGTAAATAAAGCTACCTGGCATTCATTTTCTTTCCACTTGTTCTGTGCACTCTCTCTGTCTCTGTTAGGCATCCCTGCGTGATAAGAACATGCCAGCAGGCCTGCCTCGTTCAGGCTGTCTGCCATGTATTCACAGACCACACGTCTCCAGCAGTACACGATGCCAGAGTCACCTGCAACACGTAAAGCCCAGCAGAGAAAAATATCAGCAGTATGTTCTGCATAATTATGGAAAATGCAGAGCGTGTGATATTTAGAAGTTTTCCTCTTGGTCTGAGAGGACCTGAGAAACTTGTGCACAGCCATACGTGGAGAGTGCTCCTTGATCCAGGTAATGCAGTCCATTTCCCCATACATTGTTGTCCTGGTCGGCACGGCATACTTTAGATTTGTTCGGTTTAAGCTCATGGTAAACCTGCAATCAGGCCGATCATGAATATAATGCTCTTGTGAATAAACAAAACAAAACACGACAAGCAGGAACAATTAGCAGCAAGGTTCTGTTGCTGTGAGCTTAATGAGCGCTGGAACACCTACACCTGAGGGTTGGTCATCTGCAGCTGATTGAGGATGTCCTCCTGGATGTGGGGTGCGACGGGGCCTGACAGAGCAATCATGGGCACCCCCGGAAAGTCCCGCTGCAGCTTTTTCAATATCCCGTAGGCCGGCTGGAAGTCATAGCCCCACTGTGAAGCAAAACGAGGACATGGGTTACCCGGTTTGCTAAGATAGAACCATAGTGTTACTACTTCTAGCACTTACGGTAGTGTTTATACTTAACAAACCTGACTGATGCACTGGGCCTCATCGATAACAAACCGAGCAAGAAGACCTCGGACTAACAGGCTCTGCAGAGCCTCGATCAGTGGACGATTCATACTCACCTAGAGCAGAGCACAGGCAAACAAGATCAATGCTTTCAATCATACTTCAATACAGTTGGAGCCAGTCAGCAGCCAGCTGGTTCTCTGATGATTATGCATTCTCTACCTTCTCGGGGGTGACATAGAGCAGTTTGATCATCGGATCATTTTCGGACAACTGTTCATAGATACTTTCTGCATCAGTGTAACCTTGGTCACCCGAGAGAGTCCTGGCCACAATCTGAATAAGAAGATGACACCTTTCATACCTGGCTATGGTTTTCTAACTGAAGTGCATTAAAACTAATATCCCTCTTTCAACCCACAGAGCAAGTATAGTGGGATCACACTTACACCCAGTTCTGTGAGTTTCTGGATCTGGTCCAGGATGAGGGACTTGAGAGGGGAGATCACCACAGTGACTCCAGCAGAGAAGCAGGCTGGTAGCTGATAACATAGGCTTTTACCAGCACCTGATACATAGAAAGGTTTTCATTGTGAGAGCTGTGTGTCATTATGTCTCTACGGTTCTCTATGTGTTTATATTGGATCATGCAGTCTGCAGTACCAACCATTACCACCAACAACAAAGACATTTTCTTTCAAAATTGTGGCATTAATTGCTTCAAGTTGATTGACCCGAAACTCATGAAGACGAAAAATGTTGTTGAACGTCTTCAACATCTCTGGAGAGTGGGCGAAGTCGAGGCCTCTGAAGCACTCATCCGCAGGGTTTGGGGCCATTTTTCTGTAGGGCAAAAATTGAAATAAGTCAACTGCAAATTAAAATGGTCAACGTTGTTAAAGGTGTAGTGTGTAAAATTGTGTAGCAACTAGCGGTGAGGCGCAGCCATTTTTGTTGAGAGCGTCATCACACGGTATACTCTCAGAATTCCGAGGGGGCCCGACCAAAAGGAGGCGTGCCTCCGTGAAATGCCGCAAGAAAGCTAGGAGATTTCTCCACTTGCAACTCGGAAGGCTGGTGTCCGAGGCATCTGGAACACACCATAAGCTCCAAGATACGGCCCCTGTCAAACGTTCCTCCCCATTCTTTTTTAAGGTTCGTTCACACCAAAGAAGAAAGGGTGGCTGCGAATCCATATTAAGTCTTGGAAAGACGTGTTTGAATCTAGCCAATTTTGGCGTGATTCTATTCGCGCAAGGGCGTAGGAACCGGGGGGGACGAGGGGACGTGTCCCCTCCAATATCGGAGACAGGCGCATTTGTCCCACCTAAAAATTATACCAGATCTGTCAGGTTTCCGATATGTGTCCCCCCCAATGTTACACTCATTCCTACGCCCCTGTATTCGTGCAAACACTTAGCTCGAATTGAGATATTTGAACTTTTCTACAAATTTCACTTGATGCTTTGTCATGACAGCGTTCATTCCCTGAAGTCCAGAGTGAACCGCAATATGCAGCAGAAAGTGATTTGCGACGTTTGCGGACCCCTTGGGGCTCTATATCTAGATAATTTTATATATAACATCACGGCAAAAAGCTGTGTGAGCCTCTGGATGTTATTATGAATCCTAAACGATTGTGTTGGGTTCTCCGACGTCTTTGGTACTTCCTCAACAAGTAAAGACTCGTAGTGGTGGTTATCCTGGTCATGGCTGAGAATGAATCGCCGTAAAGAAACCTTGGCATCCACAAGAGGAAGCCCCTCCTCCTACACTAACGGGAGTAAATTAGTGTGATCAAACTCTAGGGAGTAAAGTTTGTCTACATCACGCGAGCAAACTCAGGCCAACACGTTGCGGGAATATTTGCTTTTGGTGTGAATGCACAGTTAGAGATGAATGCCGAACTGAATGCTGGGATTGGATATCTGTGCTGCCAAGTTTGCATAAGTTCACATCATTGGTAAAATGGGCGTGTCGAGAAGATTTGACTGTTAGAATAGCACTCATCAGCAGTAGTCGCATGCCAAAAGAAAATATGTTATATATCATTATATTTTATATCGTATTTAATGTAGACTACTGTAGCTCGACATTGGCTAACATCACAACTGGAGCACAAATTATTGCTTTATTTTAATAATTTTTAAATTATTTTTCACATTATGAAACATTAGAGGACAAATTTTGTATGCTCACCCAGCCATGGTCAACTTGCTCTAAGCTTTTTAAAAGAAGGATTATATTAAAATATTGCTGTTCCACACCTGAATTGTTCTCAGCTGGTAAAAAGCGGCAGCACTGCACTGTGGAGGGAGTTCTTCCACTGAAGAGTACTACATAACTGAGTGTTATTGGGCTTAAATGTCCATACGTCATGAATATCAGGATGAGTACGCCCTCTGTAGATAAGGTTACTTTTCTCCTCCATAAAGAATTTAAGTCTCCATTTCTACCACAACCACAGTTCATTTACTGGCTTTTGCATTGTTGACCTGCCTGTGGGGCTGTGAGGAAACAATTTTTGGCAATTACAATATTTAAACAGTATGATAAGCATGCTCATCCTGCTGTGTTGTCAAAATTATTCAGACAAGCTTAGAAGAATAATAAATCAGAAGAATAACTGATTCAAGAGGTATCGGTTGTGAAAATTGTGTTTTTGCTTTATTCTCGTAAAAAAAAATGCCTTTCAATGTTCCTGTTCATGTTTGAACAGGTCTATCAATATTGATAGACTTGTTCATGTTTAAACAAGTCTACTAAGCTATTACCACGCTCCAAAGGTCAAGGGGCCGTCAGACCATTATCACCACCCCCCAGCTAGTCATCAAATCATAATATTTATGAATCTTTACTCTATATGCAGTGGTGGTAATTATTCATCAAATCATTAAACCGGGAAACAGGTTTAAAACATAAATCTTTGTCTCTGTGTCAGATCCAAAAATGAAAAAATAAATAAAATCATGCACACGTGATGAGTGCATGATTGCCCAACGTACATGTAGCTTTTTAAAAGATAAACGATATCAAAATGTGGCTGCTCCACTGCTCGTATTTTTCTCAGCAGGTGAAAGGTCATGAAGGGGTCAAAACGACTCACCATGTTGTTGTTCGTCTTCCAAAGCACGATTGTTGTTGGAAACACCCTTGACCCAAGCAAGGAAACTTAGAGCTGTTAGCTTCCTTCGTCACATTTTCAACTTATTTAAAGGTCCCATGGCATGCTACTTTATGGATGCTTAAATATAGATTTTAGTGGGCCCCTAACACAGTATTTGAAGACGTTCCCGAAATTCAGCTGTGGTGCAGAATTACAGCCACTACGAGCCAGTCGCACATTGAGCTTTCCCCAAACGCACCGTTTCGGTGTCTGTAGCTTTAATGCAAATGAGGAGGAGAGAGGCGGGTCAGGGAGGAGGGTGGGGCTGTGGCCCTGAGCAGCTTGCGACCACGGTTCCATGCGCTCTGTTTACAGTGGATGTATCGCAATGGCGAGGCACACACAGCCTTTGGCCGTGTTCTGTAAATATTCTAGAACACTCCGGGTGCTCCGGCGGGAGTCCTGGAGCTCTTTAACTAAATGATATCATTTAATACATAGATATCTATATCATATAATTTTTATTATCAAGGCCAAAAGCTGTGTGCGCCTCCAGACGATATTATGATTCTCAAACGTTCTCCGACGTCTCTGGTTCTTCCACGTCCACATCAATATGAACTAGACTGAACCACGACATGGAGGAGAAAGGGATTGTTGCCTGCGATTGCCCTCGGCAGCGGGCAGCGCTTAGGGATCACTAAGCGCAACACACACACACACACACACACACACACACACATACACACACACACACACACACACACACACACACACACACACACACGTGGCGCTTGCACGGTCTTAGCTCATTGTCTCATTGGCGGGCCGAATTCTCTGGGCAGGCAAAGCAGAGAAAGGGAAGGTAACATGTCCCCGTACGACATACGGAGAAAATTCCAAATCGGTGTGTCTGAGCTTTGTTTTTTCAAAGGCAGAGCAGGATAGGTAGTGCTCGTTTTACACCTAACGCCATTTCTAGCTACTTGGGGACCATAGGCAGGCTAGGGGAACTGATACTAATGTTCGAAAACCTCATAAAGTAAAATTTTCATGCCATGGGACCTTTAACACCCTTCTTCAGAGGGAACCGCTCTTTCCACGCCTACGAGTGTGTGTGTGTGTGTGTGTGTGTGTGTGTGTTTCCTTATCATTTCAGATGTATTTATTTTCAATTTCCAAATAGCTTACTTTTAACCATGAAAAACAAGTAAGACAAAGTAACGCATATTAACATTTCAAGAAAACAAACAGGTACATTAGGCCTGCATTTCAAGTAAACATAAAAAGTGCATAAGGCCCACATGTCGAGTAGAACAGGTACACTAGACCTACACTTCAAATAAACACAAAGGGCATTAGGCCTACATTTCAAGTAAGCAAAACAGGTACACCAGGCCTACATTGGAAATAAACACAAAAAGAGCATTAGGCCTTCATTTCAAGTAAGCAAAACAGTTGCACTAGGCCTACATTTCAAGTAAGCAAAACAGGTACACTAGGCCTACATTTCAAGTAAGCAAAAATCTGTAGTGACTGAGACAACCTTTTTTAGATCAATCCCCCTCTTTGACAGCGTCTTCTTAATAGCCTCATAAATATCTTCTCGTCTTGTGTGTGTCTCAAGTGGTGTTAGACCCAAAAGGTCCTCACAGATCTCTTTCATGTCTTGATGAAAAAATCACACATAAACCAAAAGCTGGGCATTATCCGTTACATCTGAAGACTCATCAATGGCTAAGGATATGCATGGGGCACCCTGAACAGCCGCATCGAGCTGTGACAGTGCATCATCTGATAACATTTCAGATTTTCTGGTTGTCGTTGCAGCTGACATTGGGATTTGCTTCATTTTTTCACACAATTCATCCCTTTGTTTACCTTCAAGTAATGTCTCGGCAGCGGCGTTCAAGCACTCCTTCACAACAGTTGCGTCACTGAAAGTTTTTTTGAGTTTGTTATGTGGCCCCAAAATCCAGCGCAATCTTAAGTGAGCATTCATTTGTACGTTGCTGGCCTGTAAATGATTGTGTGAAGACTCGTGTAGACCTCTTATACTGAGCTCTCAGCTCGGATATTTTCCGCGCTCTTACTTCTGACTTCTGGGGATACTTTTCCTCGAAGGATCTGTGTTTGGATTCGTAATGCCGCTTAATATTCTCGCTTTTCATCAGCGCCACGGTTTCAACACATAAAAGACACAACAAAGGTTTAGTACTGCCTTGCAGGATAATGAACATGTATTGGTCAGTCCCTTCATCTTTAAAATGTCTGTTTTCGTGGTCAACTTTCCTAATTTTCGAGCAAGCTATTTTCTCATTCCAAATTGCTCTTACGGTAAACAAACAATTTGATTATTATTTTTTGAGTGACGCTATTACACACATGCCGTGACAGACGGAGGGAGGGGGGGAGTTCGGTGAGTGCATGATCTTCGCTCTGTGAAGATCATGCACTCACACGTGAAGATGGTTGAATGGTTTGTCAGTAGGGTTAGGTATCATTTGGATTTTATCGTTTCAGATTATCGATTTATTTATTTTAGAAAACCTTTAAAACACAAGTTATATTCACAATTTACTAAATATAGTTTACTGAACCTGTACATTAATTTACACACACTCGGCTACTACTAGCAATAGCAAGCTTTCATCAGACTTTAATCTACGGAAAAATACAATAGTTTGCCCTCTCACTGCTAAGAATAAGGACTGTTGTTGACCCAGGCAGAGGGTTGACTGAGGATGAGGCATGTGGCTCAACAAATCAAACACGTTACTCTAATTGTACATCGTGTTGGCGATGAGTATTATTTTGGAAATGTTTGGAACCGAAAAAAATAGAATAGATGGACGGTTATTGGAAATCTGAAACCGGTTCCAACTTGGAACCGGTTCTCGACACCCAACCCTATCTGTCAGGTGGGCTGCGGGTGTGGTCCAAATTCCGGGAGCAACGTTGTAGTGGCACAGATTACACATGCATCACAAAAATGTCCTCTGCCCTTTGTTCCCTTTTTGTACCATGAAACGTTTTTTGCACGGCCAAATATCCCCTTTGTTCCCTTTTTGTACCATGAAACGTTTTTTGCACGGCCAAATATTCCCGTCTTATGCCTGCATGAGAGGGGAATATTTTTTTTGCCTCTTTTTCAATCTTGACGACCTTTGTAGTGCTGTGTGTAGGCACACGTTTGGCCCTTCTGAACTTAAACACGCAGTTGATTTCCTTTCCTAGCTCCTCTTGTTTATGTTGTTAGCTTAGCCATATCATGTCACGTTGTCAACATTGGATACATGGAGCAGAACATAGTGGTTCATTTGTCCAATGCTTTTTGCAAACGTTTTCTTCATAAAACGTGCCAGACAGATTTTGTATACAGTTTATTCCTTAGTAATTAGCTACATGGGTATGCCGTCTTTCAGAACCTTTCATTACCGACACTAAAGAGAGAAAAAAGAGTGCATCCTCATTGTACCCAGCACTTCTGAAAATGCACTTCCGAATGCGTCTCTGTCCCCAGCACATTTCAAACCAAACTGACGCCCATGGTGACGGTAAACGATAAGTCAGTGGCCAGTTCCACCACAGGGCAGCAGAGGGTCATCAGATGTAACGGTCAGTGTAGGGTGACCAGGCGTCCGGATTTTCAATGCCCTGTCCAGCGTCCGGCGCAGCATCAAGCCGGACGCGTATTTGTCCTCCTTTTCGAGGCACTAGGCTTGAAGAGCGGAGTTTTTTCATCTTTGCTGGGCTGCAGCACAATGTCCAATCATAGACTGTAAAAAATGCATCCAACGCAGTAACATATCTGGTCTAACAAATGATGGCTAAGAGCGGTGTCAGATGACCTGCTTATCATTGGTTAAAAAAGTAAACAAGGGTCCATGTGCTGCTACGTCACATTGACAGAAAGTTAGCATCATGCCAAAACGCAAGACCTAGTTTAATTCTGAATGGACAAAAGAGCATGAATTTATGACGAAAAGTAGTCAAGACTAATTCCATGGCTTCTGCACACTTTGTCGATGCGATGTCAACGTAAGCAGTCAGGGGAAAGCTGCAATTTAACATCATGCGGGTACTGATAAACAGAAAAGTAATAAACGTGCGGCAGGTACCTCTTCAATGAGGACATTTTTTCGTGAAGTTTTCGTCGCCCCTGGATGACAAAATAACCGCTGTGGAGCTATGCAAGGTGTACCATGCTGTACATTTTTTGGAGAGGAAAGAAATGAGGTGTCAGAGACATATTTTCTGTTTCTCAGCCATGCTCTTAAGGTGTTCTCCGACACGATTAAAGCACTTGAGGCAAAATCCTTCAGAATTACATCAGTGTTTAAGGTAATGATTGAACTAAAACAAAAGCTGGAAAGAAGGATGAAGGACAGGTTCTTTGGGTTTACTTTTAACACCAACCTGAAGCAGCTGCCCCCTTGACAGTCAAAAAAATGTGAGCAGATTTTCTGCTTTTTTATGTAAGAGCAAAGAAATACATCAGTGAAAGATATGACTTCTCTGACACAAGCTTTCATAGCAATGTGGCCAAGCTTGCCCTCACAACTGCTGTGCCATTTGAAGACTACAGTGCTGCTGTCCAGCCTTGCAATCTAAACATTGATATGGATGGACTGTATGAGGAATATGCCATGGTGGAAGGTTCCTTCAGTTCACCAGAAATGGAAGGTTGCCACAGTGAGGAACGATATTTGAAACTGTTCTCCAAAGCAGATGTACCACTTGTGAATCTCAGGAAGGTCAGCGCCTATATTTTCTCCATCCCATGCAGCAATGCACACACAGAACGTGTCTTTTCAATGATGACAACTGCACGGAGAAATGAGAAGAATCGTCTGGATGTGGACAGTGTCAAGGCTGAGCTGCAAGTGTTTGTCAATTTCACTTATCCCTGCACAGAGATGTACAAGAAGTTCACTGGAAACAACAAAACTCTTGGATGCAGCCAGGAAAGAACAGAAGTATTGCAGATAGACAATCAAATATTTTGGTGAGTACACTAATCTTATGATTTCACTGATGGGCTACATGAAATGTTTATATTTATTGGATTGAAAACAATACAGATTTTGGAAGTTTGATAACTATATTGTTGCTATGTTGTTATTTGTACCAGTCTCTGCAGGATATAAAAAGGCCCAGGGCAGTGGAGGCTTGGAAGCCATGATGACAGAGGGGCTGTTGATCCTGAGCTGCTTACAGAGGGTGACTGTGGAGTTGCCTAAAGACAGGTCTGCTCAGGGATGCGGGAAGTCAGTCCGAGGGGGGGGGGGTGCTGAGCAGGGCCGGCGCTCGGCAAGGCGGCCTAGGCGATCGCCTACGGCGGCAAAAGCTTGGGGGCGCCCTTAATTAGTCAATTAAAACATAACGAAACAAACGGAGAAGCCCCCCCCCGCTCGGAAGACCTGTCCAGGGCGCAAATTGATGTCGAGTCGCCTAGGGCGCTGAAACGGCCAGCGCCGGCTCTGGTGCTGAGAGAGAGTCTATATAATGACGTCATAATAAATGCTGCGCAACATCCATTGTTTACAGAGACGAGATGACGGGTGACGTCACATTCAGGGCTCCGCTCTGATAAACACTCTACTGGTGTGTAAAAAGACTAATGGATGACCGGCTGGTGTTTTGATGAAGTTTTGCCTTCTTCGGGCCAAAAAAAATCTGAAATACATCTTTTCTGCGACATGTTAGACTTGTAACAAGCTTGACTTTTTGAATTTTCCCGCCGCGCATAGCCTACGTCAGCCTACACAGACAATGTTCTAAATAAAATGAAATGATGATATGATAAATATTATAAAAAGGGTGGATGTCAATAATTTAATGAAAAATCATGTTGCATGATAAAATTATACTCAAAAAAAAAAAAGCATTGATTTGTTCAGAAAACTTTCTCACTTGCAGTTACAGTCAGGGGCCGCCAGGGGGGGGTGCTGCAGAACCCTAAGCACCCCCACTTCCCGCGGCCCTGGGTCTGCTGCACACACAGACACTGAAGACAAGTCCCCAAAAGACTGAAGCACTTTAGAAATGCTATACTTTTTGAGCAGTTGAATGTATTTTTTTTTTACAATCTCTTTTGTTGTTTACATAAAAGGTTATTTAGGCTTTTTTAAAAAGCATTTTTTTTATTATGTATGTTACCTGTTAATTGTTTTTTACATTTAAGTCCACACATGTTATGCTTTGTGGCACTCTGCACTTTAAAAGATTAATCTCAGTGGTCACTTTTTGAACACCACAATGTATTGAATAAATACAAATACTGTGAACAAACACTTTTTGACTTTTCATTAATATTTTTCCCTTCTCAGCTACACAAAAACCATCTTTAAACCACTCAAAATTGTACTATAAATGAGAGTATACCAGATTCCTATGTACATCGTAGTACTTTATTATTTATTATTTACTTTATAATGTCCTCCATTTTGGTGTTATGGAAATGGTCACCCTACGTCAGTGGCACAACGTGACACATCTCCTTCTCTGCCTCTTCTTGGATGGTCGTGGATTCCTGCTGTCACGTCATCTTTTGCGCGTCCTCATCTGCAAAAAGCTCCTTCAGTCTAATTTTTTTTTAACCTCTTCAGGGAGGTGGTTGTTGCTAACCAAATAAAGGACAGGCGTCTCACTAAAAACGGTAGTCATCCATTAAATGCAAGGATTATAATTTCATTATAACGCTCATACACAACAACGGCACTAAAAAATAATCACAAAGTTGGCATCGGTCGTAACCATGAGGATAAGACGCCCCCCTCTTTCCTAAGACTGAACAAAAACGTTTTTTTATTTATCTCAGTGTAGGAATTCAATCTAAACAGTGGGTTCACTAGCTCTTTAAAGGAGACATATTATGGTGTTTTCCCAACAAGTAAAAATAGTATTTGATTTCCAGAAAACATGTTTTTGAAGCTCTTTGCTGGAAATACCTTTTAGGAAAATAAAATCCCCTCTGCTTCAGTCCCTTCAGAATGCGCTGTTTCTGGTGTCTGTAGCTTTAATGCAATTGAGCTGCTGCCCATTGACCAATGAGCTGTCAGACTGAACCACAGCATGGAGGAGAAGGGATTGTTGCCGTTTGCAGACTCCTGGAGCTCTATATCTATATAATATAGCCTAATATAATATAATAATAATAGTATTGTATATGGGTATTTATATAATATTATATCTAATATCACGGCCAAAAGCTATGTGCGCCTCGGATGATATTATGAATCATAAAGACTGCCTCTGACGTCTTTGGAACTTGTGGGGGATATCTCGGCCATGGTTGAGAGGAATTGGGGGAAAGGAACTTTGGCCTTGACTCTCTGAAGTCCATGAACCGTGACATGGAGGAGAAAGGGATTTTACTCCAGGAGCTGAGCTGCCGGACTGCCGCCGAGCTCCCCGCGCCGGAGCTGCCAACTTCGGCAGCAGTTCAGCTCCCGGAGTACACCGCCGGAGCAGCCGGACTGCCGCCGAAGCTTTGGCGGTGGCCGGACGGCTTCGACGGCGTCCGGCGGGGGTAGCTCGGCGGCAGCGCGGCAGCTCAGCTCGGGGAGTACAATCCCTTTCTCCTCCATGTCTCCTCCTCCTGACTGCCGCCGTCCGGCAGCTCCGGCGGGGGGAGCTTGGCGGCAGTCCAGCAGAGAAAGGGATTGTACTCCCGGAGCTGAGCTGCCGGGCTGCCGCCGAGTTCCCCTCGCCGGAGCTGCTCGTCCGCTGGTCCACAAAATCTTAGCTATGGTCTGATTGGAGGGGAGTGGGCAAGTGGGGGGTAATATTCAAGTGTGCCCCCTTCCTACGTAGGAGGGGGCGCCGAAACTGACTCGCTTGCTTGGTAACTGTAGGCAGGGTACTTTCAGAAATGCTTATCTCACTCAAAAAATCATGTACAGACTTTTTCAAAGTTTGCTTGCATGTGGGAGCACCAGAGACCCAAAACAACACCCCAAATCCCAGGAAAAGTGTTGTTTTCATAATATGTCCCCTTTAACTCTTTTCTCCTCGTTGCTTGCCTAAATATCGGTGCATTAACCTCTGAGAGGGATGCAGCCTGTTCATGAACTGGGAATGCTCAACTTTATCCACTGACATCTTTCCCTTTCCCGCTAATGTGAATATAGTGTCTCATTGTGGGACCGTTGGCTTGTAAGCTAGAGCAGTAGACGGCTACTACTAGCAATAGCTAGCTTTAATCAGACTTTAATCTATGGAAAAATACAATAGTTTGCCCTCTCACTGTTAAGAATAATGGCAGTTGTTGGCCCAGACACAGGGTTGACTGAGGACAAGGCTTGTGGCTCAACACGTCAGACACGTTACTTTATTTGTACATCGTGTTGACGACGGTGTCTTGTCATGTTGGTTGTGCATCCTCCATTGCACAAAACACGTTTGTGAGAGCTGTTGCACTGTGCCGACCCGTCGTTTTTATTCACAAAATTAAGCTCAATTTTGATTGCTTGCGATCCATGATGGCTGTACCCAGAGTGTCTATTCACTATTCAGTATTCATCTTCAAATGACATAAAACATGTGAAGGGCAGAGCGCAGATGCCAGGTCCTAGTGCTGAAAAAAATCTCAACTGCATTTGTTTTTTTTGTTTTTTACTGCAGTCTTTTTCTTTTTTTGTAAAGCCAAGTTAAACTGTAGAACGCTTGCAGCGGTCAGCCATGGTTCAGTGGGTAAATGGGAACTGATCTTTTTCCACATGCTTTTTTGATATATTGTGTAAGAAATGAGGTGGTAAGGTCCGCGTCGACGGTGCTGAGCTGGCAGAGAGTGTGACTGAAATTATGGAAAGATTTTAACCTAAAAAATAAACTATACATTGGCGGTTATTGGAAATTTGAAACTGGTTCCATCTTGGAACCGGTCTGATACCCAACCCCTATTTGTGAGGCAGTTGATGGGCTGCGGGTGTTGTTCAAATTCCGGGACCAACGTTGCAGTGGCGCAGATTACACATGCATCACAAAAATGCATAGCGGCTGTCAGTGTAAATGTTAGCCGATTTACCTTCAGCCTTTTTCCAGTACTCTATCAAGGCTATGCGCTCAGCAGCCTGAGTATTAGATGAGTATGCAGCAACCTGCATCCTCAACTGCAGAAAGCTCCTTCAGTGGAGACAATTTTGAAACTCTTCAGGGAGGTGGTTGCTGCTAAACAAATAAAGAACAGGCTTCTCATTAAAAACTGAAATCATCCATTAAATGCAAGGATCATGATTATGAATAAGAACTTATCAATTTAATTTTATTATCACAATCATACACAACGATGGTACTAAAGTATAATCACAAAGTTGGCGTCGGTCGTAACCATGGGGATGAAACGCCCCCCTCTTTCCTAAGACTCTCAACACAAAACTTTATTTTTTTCATCTCAGTGTAGGAATTCCATCTAAACCGTGGGTTCACTAACTCTTTAACTCTTTTCTCCTCGTTGCTTGCCTAAATATCGGTGCATTAACCTCTGAGAGGAATGCAGCCTGTTCATGAACTGGGAATGCTCAACTTTATCCACTGACATCTTTCCCTTTCCCGCTAATGTGAATGTAGTGTCTCATTGTGGGACCGTTGGCTTGTAAGCTAGAGCAGTAGGCGGCTACTACTAGCAATATGTAGCCCTTTTACCCCTATAATAAAGAGGGCAGGGCCCTAGGTTCTTCTATCAATCTTAAATTATTATTTTTGAATTCCTATATTTGGTAACCATATAACAAGAGCATCCTTAATGAATATTAAACACTAAACATACACAATATCAACACTACACGTATTAGTAAGCAGCCAACAAAAAAGTAAGTAGTAGAACGTTTACTTATTTTAGAACAAAATATAAATGCATGTGCATGTCACAGATACCATATCACAATATCACAATACAGGCTATAAGTAATAATAACATTACTAAGCTAAACTAAGCCGGCATAATATATAAAAGAAAACAAAAGAAAACAATCCTGTACAAAAAGAAAACCCTGTTGCAGGCCTGTTGATTTTAGTAGTCCTCTTCGCTCCTCCGAGCCAACGGGAACACGGTAGGCTACTCACACGTCCAGGTGAACGGCAACGGGCGTCCTTGAATGTCCGTGGAAAGGCCAGTATCGGGAAAGTCTGCGAAAGTCTGTCGAAAGGACAAAGACGCTCCTCACTGGGTTGTCGCTTGATTCCTCTTCGCCAGAGGAAGGTGAACCAACTCTCGTGGTCACACTCACTATCTGGTGCGGCGGTACACGGGAAAATCCCTTTGTAGTAGAGTCGCTAGCTGCGCTAGTTAGCAGGCCACTACTGTTCAGCTCCTTGCGTTAATTAACTGACCGGGTCATTAATGTGGACTGGTCCGGTGGAGCTTTTTAGTAAAGTTCGTATTGAACTTTATCTTGCATCTTCAGAGTTGCTGATATGTCATCAACAGATGGTACTCCAACGAAAAACATCTAACAAACATCTTTCCTCCATTCTCCCCAACTCCAGCACGTCTTCTCTCCTCTCCCTTCCCGCCTTCACCACATTCACCCATAAACACCTCATCGCGCCCCCTCCTGGCTGGATGGCCATATCACAGTTCAATTAAGCAAAGGATATATACAACATTTACAATACATCAAATAACATCTACAAAGTTTGCAACCATTACACAAACGTCAAAAAACATTATGAAAAATAATACTCGTATATAATGTTGTTTATTCTTATGAATAACCAGAACCTGAATCCCAACTGGGTTACACCCTCCCCCTTCTTAAAAGGTCTGTATGTCCCCATACAACACTAAAAGACTCAAACTAAGGGAAATGGAGAGTTACAAATGTTGCTTTAAGTATGTCCAATCTTAATGACAATACCTCTGTGTACAATGGTCAAAGGCTGATCTCTGGATCTACCCGGCTCATCATATGTAAGCCTGACTGGTGGCTTTATTGCTCTCTTTGGCCTAGGCTCGGATCTTAGCCTCCCATTATCTTTGGACACATTGGAAGTCTCTTGCTCAGGGCCAGATTCTGAATCAGTATCACTGGTGTCACCAGGAGCTAACTCTCGATCAGACTCTTGGTCTCTCAAGCTATGGTGCTCTGACTCTGCGTCATCATCAGATGAGGATATAGCATCAGCACCACTTCCATCTGCCTGATGGTTCTCTTCTTGAGCAGCAATTGTGTGTCTAACATTGTCTAGAGCTCTGTGAAACAACTCTCTCTCGAGTAAGTTCTGCAAGGTGAATAAAACTCAGGGTCAGATGACGAATCAAACATTTCCTGCAACTCCCTTTGTACTTTTTGCATTTCAGGTGAGGATATTTCACTCCTCCGGTGAGTCACAGCTCTGGTTTTTGGTCTGACAGGTAAATCAATCACCGGGTCTGTGTTTGGGATTCTCACAAACTGCCCGATGGGAAGGAGATTGTCTCTGTGAATGGTCTTGGTGCCAGTTCCTGCATTCTCACGTTTTATTTTGAACACCGGAAGATTAGGCATCTTCCCCACCACCACATAAGGAACAGGGCTCCATCGGCTTTCTAACTTGTGTTTCCCTCTCAGGCCCCAGTTCTTGAGCAGCACTCTGTCGCCAATCTCTAAAGACTGTATTCCGACTTTTTGGTCGTAAGCCTTCTTGTTTCTCTGGTGCCTTTTATCTGCAGCCGCAGATGCTAGCTTGAAGGCTTCCTTCAGGTCTTCTTTTAGCTTTGCTACATAGCGGGAATGAGAACCATCCTCAATGCCATCTGGAGAGGTTCCAAAACACACATCAGCAGGGAGTCTGGCCTCTCTGCCGAACATCAGCCGATATGGCGAATATCCGGTGGCGTCAGACTTTGTACTATTGTAAGCGTGGACCAGATGACCAACATGCTGGCTCCAGTTGCGTTTTTTCTCCCGGCCCAGAGTCCCTAGCATGGACAATAGGGTTCGGTTGAACCTCTCTGGCTGAGGGTCTCCCTGAGGATGGTAGGGAGTCGTCCGCGATTTGCGAATCCCCATCAAGGTCAGGAGCTCTTTTATCAGTCGGCTTTCGAAATCTCTTCCTTGATCCGAATGGATCCTCGCTGGTAGTCCATAATGTAGGAAATACTTTTCCACTAGGACCTTTGCTACAACGTGAGCTTTCTGGTTTCTTGTTGGGTAAGCCTGAGCATAGCGTTTGAAATGGTCGGTGACCACCAACAAATTGCTGATGCCTTTCGAATCGGGTTCCATCGAGAGAAAGTCAATGCACACCAGGTCCATAGGACCTTTGCTCACGATCTGGTGCAAGGGGGAAGCTCGCTGAGGAAGAGATTTGTGGGTGACACACTCACCACAATTCTTAATGTACTGCTCAACCTCTAGAGACATCTTTGGCCAGAAGAATCTGCTCCTCAGTTGGTCAACGGTTCTCTCAACCCCCAGGTGTCCTAGGTCATCATGCATTGACCTCAGAACCATCTCTCGATATTCCTTAGGCAGGACTAACTGACTGACAATTTCCCCAGAAGATCGTTTGCTCAAACGATGCAGCAGTCCATCCTTCATGCTCAACTTCCCCACCTCTCGCTTTAACTGGGAGAGTTCTGGACTGGCATGTTTCTCTACAGGCCATTTTCCATCTTTCATAGCCTGTATGGCGGGTCCTATAGCTGAGTCCCCTTCCTGTGCCCCCTTAAGTTCCTGCCTAGACATCTGTTTCAAGGTATCTGAGGCCAAGAAGGTTGAATGAGCATAAACATCTGGAATGCACCGAGGAGATGCTCCCAACTGATCGACACACCGCAGGGGATGGGTAGGAGTCTCAGGGGTGCAGACACGCTGGCATATGGCCCTCACACCAGTCTGTGATAAAGTCACCCATTCTTCTGAGCTCTCTTTGTCTGGTGCCAATCTTGATAATAGATCAGCATCTATGTTGTGACGGCCAGGACGATACTGTAAATCAAACTCGTACGTTGACAAGGCAGCTAGCCACCTGTGCCCTACTGCGTTGAGCTTTGCAGTGGAGAGCACGTACGTAAGAGGGTTGTTATCTGTGCGTACTGTTAATCTGGCCCCATACAGATAATCATGAAATTTGTCAACTACAGCCCACTTTAAAGCTAAAAACTCCAACTGGTGGATAGGGTAGTTTTTCTCTGATGGTTTCAGTTTTCTACTTGCAAAGGCCACTGGTCGCAAACCCTCCGTGTACTCTTGGTAGAGAACTGCACCAAGTCCCTTCAAGCTTGCATCCACGTGCAGGATGTAAGGCTTTTGGGGATTTGCAAATGCCAAGACAGGTGCGTGCGTCAGGCAGTGAATGATCTGTTGAAATGAATTTGTGCAAGACTGATCCCATCTGTCCCCGAATGGCGCTGACTCTTTCAGATAGATCTTACTCCTGTCATGAGCAGTTTTCTTGCTCTTTTGGGTTGGAGCATAACCTTTTGTGAGCTCTGTCAGGGGTCGAACAATGGCTGCATAATTGGCTATGAATCTTCGATAATAGCCGCAGAATCCTAAAAAGGACTGTAAGGTCTTCAAGTTTGTTGGTTGAGGCCAGGCTGTGACTGCTTCGATTTTGTCAGGATCAGGAGCAACACCGTCAGCGGACACTATGTGTCCAAGGTATTTCACGCTCGGCAAGCAGACTTGACATTTGTCAACAGACAGCTTCAGCCCAACCTCTCCAAGACGATCCAGCACCTTAAGTAATCTTTCCTCGTGCTCCTCAAGAGTCCTTCCGAAAACGATCAAGTCGTCGAGGTAGACCAACACCTGCAGCAAGTTCATGTCGCCTACTGCCTTCTCCATTAACCTCTGAAAGGTCGCCGGAGCTCCACTTATGCCCTGTGGCATTCGCTTGAACTGGTAGAAGCCTAACGGACAGAGGAATGCCGTTTTCTGCTTGTCCTCTTCAGTCATTGCTATCTGGTAATAGCCGCTTCGGAGGTCAAGGACAGAGAACCATTGGCTTCCTGTCAAGGCGTTCAGCGCATCGTCAATACAAGGTGTTGTGTATTGATCTGGGATAGTACGACTGTTCAGAAGCCTGTAATCAATGCACATCCTAATGGTTCCATTTTTCTTCCTAACGACAACTATAGGGGAAGCATAGGGACTTCGGGACTCTGATATGATACCGGCCTGCAGAAGTTCTTGAAGGTGCTTGCGCACAACTTCGATGTCTGCCGGTGCCAACCGACGTGAACGCTCACGGAACGCTCGTGCGTCGGATAGTCGGATATGGTGTTCTACCCCTTTGGCTAGGCCGACATCCCACTCTTCCGTTGAGAAGACATGGGATCTTTGTGACAGCTTCTCACAAAGTCGGGTCTTCCATTCTGCCGAGATCGGTGAGTCTCCGAAGTTGATCATACTTGCATCAATGTCTGATGAAGTTGTTTCTTTGGGAGGGACGGTAGCGATTGAATCAACCCGGTGCATGTGGCCAATCACTGTTCCCATTGGTATGGCTGTCTCTCTCAAAGAGTCATTATTTATCCATACTCTGAAACTATTGAAACACATTGCCTGACTGCACACAACCATGGGCTGAAATGTCACACCAGCTGGAAGTGGGGTTATTAGGGAGGAATCCACCATCAAGATTTCCTGGTCAACAGCATGCGTGAGCTCGATTTGGCAAACAGCCTGCACATCACCACCAGGGGGTATAGTCAAAGGACCGGGTCCTTGCCACCTCACACAGCCAACCTCATCTCTTCCCTCCTCCAGCACTTCTGGAGGAGCCTGGTCGCCTGTTTCATATGCTTTCATGCCCAGGGTCTGAGTTACATCAATTCCACTGTCCCTGCATTGCTTCACTAAGCGTCTAACATGACTGGCATTTGTTCCAACAATGACAGAGGTCTGATCTGCCGTCTTGGGGCTCGGACATATGAGGGCGAGAACCGTCACAGTGTGAGGGGTACCCACAATTTCTGCAGGATACTCCAGGTCTACCACTACGTAGCCACGGTACGGATAGCTGCCGCTGGATTCACTTAAACCCCAAAGGGCCAAACCGGAGACAGGTTGAATGGGTATATCTGGCAAGTATTTTTGGTACCAGGGCTCAAATATAATCGTCACCTGAGACCCACTGTCTAACAGGGCGTTGCAGGGTTTACCACTAACTTTCAACTTGACAAGACTAGGTGGCCCAACCAAACCGTCAGGGATAGCTGTACTCTGCACAGACACTGCACTCTTCTTTACCCCACAGTTCACATCATCAGCTACAACATATCTTGTCTGTTGCTTGTCTTTTGACACTCTGAGGGCTTGAATCAGTCTCTTGATAACCTTAGCCTGCTTTTCAGAGTTTTGACACTTTCCTGCATAATGCCCACTCTCCCCACAACGGTAACAGAAATTCTCCTCTGCAACCATTGGTGGTCCACGGGGAGAATGGGAGTCATATTTTGAAGCTTCTACTTTTGAGACTGCAGCCGCAGTCTCTTGGTTAGTTGCCTTATAGGTGAACTTTGTTTGTAGCCGCTTCATTTCCTTTCTCAATGCCTTTAGCTCAGAGTCAGGACCAGGCTCACTGTGCAGAAATGTATTGAAAGGCGTTTTCTCAACATGTTCTAGCATGACCTGATCTGGCCTAGTCACCACAGCAGCTACTAGGGCCTTGAGCTCTTTTAGTTCTGCCTTTAAGCCCTGGATTTCAGCCTGTTTAGTATCAATCTCTGGCTTCACATGAACATTTTGCACAGCGGGGTTGAGCCTTTTCCTTGAGGCCTCATACTCCTCTTCTGTCCTCAACTCTTTCAACAGCTGAAGAAAGGTTGGCGGCCTGTCTCTCCTCTCTCTTAGACGGAGATTGACCAACATCAAGTCAGATGCTACAGCACCTCTCAACAGCTGCTCTAAGCGTACTTGATCTAGTCTGTCCAGCAGGACACCACCTTTCCTAATCACTTTATCTAATGACTGCTCAAGACGCCTCAGGAAGTCGGAGGGCTTTTCACCTGATTGCTGCTGCATTAAGCGAAACGCAAAGTACAGATCATCTCCAGACTCTGCTGTCCCGAACACATGCTCAACTGCCTCAAGGCACTGTTCAGGGCTAACATCCGGATTGCCGGCTTTGACTGCTTTGACTATTTCCAGCGCAGGACCTTTTAGGCTCTCCAATAGTCTACACCTTTTCTCCTTAACAGAACAGTCACACTCCTCGACCATAACCTGTGCTTGCTCTAACCAGTGTTCAAACTGCTCTTCACCTGCTGGAGTGGGCAGGGTTCCAGAGAAAACACGTAAGCGGCGATAGCTTCCATTATCAAAAGTAGGCTTTGTCTTATCGAGCAAATCACTAAGTGCACGCAGAATGGACTCAGTTTGGCTACTGGGGGAAACTGGATTAGGGGAAATGCTCTGGGGTTTCTCACCTGTCCTTTTCTCAGCCTGCTGTGCTCCGGCTAACAACTCACTGGAGTTATCTACAGGTGCATGTAGGGCTCCACCTACTATGACAATAGGCCACGCCTCATTACCATCAGTAGGCATCACTTCAGCAGGAACATTTTCCCTATTTAACTCCTCACGACACTCACACAGGATCATATACCGGTTGCGCCTCATGTTGTAATTCCTACCTCGGACACGAACACGGCCCAGACATTTAACTGTGTGCAGGGTCTCTTCAATTTGAGTGACTTCCACATAATCTCGAATGAGAACCATAAGGGCATGAGCCTCATCCAATATTTCTCCACGGCACCAGACCTTTAGCTCTGACACAAGCTCAGCTTGACTTTCCATTCTCAAATATTTGTCAAAAACAAAAGAAAACAAAATGTATATTGCAGCTTTAATTTCACAAATTAACTGGTCCTGGTTATCTTGAAACCCAAACTAATCCCAGCGGGGCCTCCATTTTATGTAGCCCTTTTACCCCTATAATAAAGAGGGCAGGGCCCTAGGTTCTTCTATCAATCTTAAATTATTATTTTTGAATTCCTATATTTGGTAACCATATAACAAGAGCATCCTTAATGAATATTAAACACTAAACATACACAATATCAACACTACACGTATTAGTAAGCAGCCAACAAAAAAGTAAGTAGTAGAACGTTTACTTATTTTAGAACAAAATATAAATGCATGTGCATGTCACAGATACCATATCACAATATCACAATACAGGCTATAAGTAATAATAACATTACTAAACTAAACTAAGCCGGCATAATATATAAAAGAAAACAAAAGAAAACAAACCTGTACAAAAAGAAAACCCTGTTGCAGGCCTGTTGATTTTAGTAGTCCTCTTCGCTCCTCCGAGCCAACGGGAACACGGTAGGCTACTCACACGTCCAGGTGAACGGCAACGGGCGTCCTTGAATGTCCGTGGAAAGGCCAGTATCGGGAAAGTCTGCGAAAGTCTGTCGAAAGGACAAAGACGCTCCTCACTGGCTTGTCGCTTGATTCCTCTTCGCCAGAGGAAGGTGAACCAACTCTCGTGGTCACACTCACTATCTGGTGCGGCGGTCCACGGGAAAATCCCTTTGTAGTAGAGTCGCTAGCTGCGCTAGTTAGCAGGCCACTACTGTTCAGCTCCTTGCGTAATTAACTGACCGGGTCGTTAATGTGGACTGGTCCGGAAGAGCTTTTTAGTAAAGTTCGTATTGAACTTTATCTTGCATCTTCAGAGTTGCTGATATGTCCTCAACAGACGGTACTCCAACGAAAAACATCTAACGAACATCTTTCCTCCATTCTCCCCAACTCCAGCACGTCTTCTCTCCTCTCCCTTCCCGCCTTCACCACATTCACCCACAAACACCTCATCGCGCCCCCTCCTGGCTGGATGGCCATATCACAGTTCAATTAAGCAAAGGATATATACAACATTTACAATACATCAAATAACATCTACAAAGTTTGCAACCATTACACAAACATCAAAAAACATTATGAAAAATAATACTCGTATATAATGTTGTTTATTCTTATGAATAACCAGAACCCGAATCCCAACTGGGTTACAAATAGTTAGCCTTAATCAGGCTTTAATCTATGGAAAAATACAATAGGTTGCCATCTCACTGTTAAGAATAATGGCAGTTGTTGGCCCAGACACAGGGTTGACTGAGGACAAGGCTTGTGGCTCAACACGTCAGACATGCTACTTTATTTGTACATTGTGTTGACGACGGTGTCTTGTCATGTTGGTAGTGCATCCTCCATTGCACAAAACACGTTTGTGAGAGCTGTTGCACTGTGCCGACCCGTCGTTTTTTTTTCACAAAATTAAGCTCAATTTTGATTGCTTGCGATCCATGATGGCTGTACCCAGAGTGTCTATTCACTATTCAGTATTCATCTTCAAATGACATAAAACATGTGAAGGGCAGAGCGCAGATGCCAGGTCCTAGTGCTGAAAAAAATCACAAGTTAAATCAGTTAAGGAACTTCTAAGCAGAATCTAAATGAAAATATCTTAATGATTCCTTTGGAATCTGAGTTCTGTACTACATTTGTTTTTTGTTTTTTTACTGTAGTCTTTTTCTTTTTTGTAAAGCCAAGTTAAACTGTAGAACGCTTGCAGCAGTCAGCCATGGTTCAGTGGGTGAATGGAAACTGATCTTTTTCCACATGCTTTTTTGACATATTGTGCAAGAAATGAGGTGGTAAGGTCCGCGTAGACGGTGCTGAGCTGGCAGAGAGTGTGACTGAAATCATGGAAAAGTTTTTAACCCAAAAATAAACTATAGATTGACGGTTATTGGAAATTTGAAACCGGTTCCATCTTGAAACCGGTCTGACACCCAACCGTATTTGTGAGGCAGTTGATGGGCTGCGGGTGTTGTTCAAATTCCGGGACCAACGTTGTAGTGGCGCAGATTACACATGCATCACAAAAATGCATAGCGGCTGTCAGTGTAAATGTTAGCCGATTTACCTTCAGCCTGTTTCAAGTACTCTATCAAGGCTATGCGCTCAGCAGCCTGAGTATTAGATGAGTATTCAGCAACCTGCATCCTCAACTGCAGAAAGCTCCTTCAGTGGAGACAATTTTGAAACTCTTCAGGGAGGTGGTTGCTGCTAAACAAATAAAGAACAGGCTTCTCACTAAAAACTGAAATCATCCAGTAAATGCAAGGATCATGATTATGAATAAGAACTTATCAATTTAATTTCATTATAACGCTCATACACAACGACGGTACTAAAGTATAATCACAAAGTTGGCGTCGGTCGTAACCATGGGGATAAAACGCCCCCCTCTTTCCTAAGACTCTCAACACAAAATGTTATTTTTTTCATCTCAGTGTAGGAATTCCATCTAAACAGTGGGTTCACTAACTCTTTAACTCTTTTCTCCTCGTTGCTTGCCTAAATATCGGTGCATTAACCTCTGAGAGGGATGCAGCCTGTTCATAAACTGAGAATTCTCAACTTTATCCACTGACATCTTTCCCTTTCCCGCTAATGTGAATGTAGTGTCTCATTGTGGGACCGTTGGCTTGTAAGCTAGAGCAGTAGGCGGCTACTACTAGCAATAGTTAGCTTTAATCAGACTTTAATCTATGGAAAAATACAATAGGTTGCCATCTCACTGTTAAGAATAATGGCAGTTGTTGGCCCAGACACAGGGTTGACTGAGGACAAGGCTTGTGGCTCAACACGTCAGACACGCTACTTTATTTGTACATCGTGTTGACGACGGTGTCTTGTCATGTTGGTAGTGCATCCTCCATTGCACAAAACACGTTTGTGAGAGCTGTTGCACTGTGCCGACCCGTCGTTTTTATTCACAAAATTAAGCTCAATTTTGATTGCTTGCGATCCATGATGGCTGTACCCAGAGTGTCTATTCACTATTCAGTATTCATCTTCAAATGACATAAAACATGTGAAGGGCAGAGCGCAGATGCCAGGTCCTAGTGCTGAAAAAAATCACAACTGCATTTGTTTTTTTTTGTTTTTTACTGGAGTCTTTTTCTTTTTTTGTAAAGCCAAGTCAAACTGTAGAACGCTTGCAGTGGTCAGCCATGGTTCAGTGGGTAAATGGGATCTGATCTTTTTCCACATGCTTTTTTGACATATTGTGTAAGAAATGAGGTGGTAAGGTCCGCGTAGACGGTGCTGAGCTGGCAGAGAGTGTGACTGAAATTATGGAAAAGATTTTAACCTAAAAAATAAACTATACATTGGCGGTTATTGGAAATTTGAAAACGGTTCCATCTTGGAACCGGTCTGACACCCAACCCTATTTGTGAGGCAGTTGATGGGCTGCGGGTGTTGTTCAAATTCCGGGACCAACGTTGCAGTGGCGCAGATTACACATGCATCACAAAAATGCATAGCGGCTGTCAGTGTAAATGTTAGCCGATTTACCTTCAGCCTGTTTCCAGTACTCTATCAAGGCTATGCGCTCAGCAGCCTGAGTATTAGATGAGTATGCAGCAACCTGCATCCTCAACTGCAGAAAGCTCCTTCAGTGGAGACAATTTTGAAACTCTTCAGGGAGGTGGTTGCTGCTAAACAAATAAAGAACAGGCTTCTCACTAAAAACTGAAATCATCCATTAAATGCAAGGATCATGATTATGAATAAGAACTTATCAATTTAATTTCATTATAACGCTCATACACAACGACGGTACTAAAGTATAATCACAAAGTTTGCGTCGGTCGTAACCATGGGGATAAAACGCCCCCCTCTTTCCTAAGACTCTCAACACAAAACGTTATTTTTTTCATCTCAGTGTAGGAATTCCATCTAAACAGTGGGTTCACTAACTCTTTAACTCTTTTCTCCTCGTTGCTTGCCTAAATATCGGTGCATTAACCTCTGAGAGGGATGCAGCCTGTTCATAAACTGAGAATTCTCAACTTTATCCACTGACATCTTTCCCTTTCCCTCTAATGTGAATATAGTGTCTCATTGTGGGACCGTTGGCTTGTAAGCTAGAGCAGTAGACGGCTGCTACTAGCAATAGTTAGCTTTAATCAGACTTTAATCTATGGAAAAGTACAATAGGTTGCCATCTCACTGTTAAGAATAATGGCAGTTGTTGGCCCAGACACAGGGTTGACTGAGGACGAGGCTTGTGGCTCAACACGTCAGACACGTTACTTTATTTGTACATCGTGTTGACGACGGTGTCTTGTCATGTTGGTTGTGCATTCTCCATTGCACAAAACACGTTTGTGAGAGCTGTTGCACTGTGCCGACCCGTCGTTTTTATTCACAAAATTAAGCTCAATTTTGATTGCTTGCGATCCATGATGGCTGTACCCAGAGTGTCTATTCACTATTCAGTATTCATCTTCAAATGACATAAAACATGTGAAGGGCAGAGCGCAGATGCCAGGTCCTAGTGCTGAAAAAAATCACAACTGCATTTGTTTTTTTTTGTTTTTTACTGGAGTCTTTTTCTTTTTTTGTAAAGCCAAGTTAAACTGTAGAACGCTTGCAGCGGTCAGCCATGGTTCAGTGGGTAAATGGGATCTGATCTTTTTCCACATGCTTTTTTGACATATTGTGTAAGAAATGAGGTGGTAAGGTCCGCGTAGACGGTGCTGAGCTGGCAGAGAGTGTGACTGAAATTATGGAAAAGATTTTAACCTAAAAAATAAACTATACATTGGCGGTTATTGGAAATTTGAAAACGGTTCCATCTTGGAACCGGTCTGATACCCAACCCCTATTTGTGAGGCAGTTGATGGGCTGCGGGTGTTGTTCAAATTCCGGGACCAACGTTGCAGTGGCGCAGATTACACATGCATCACAAAAATGCATAGCGGCTGTCAGTGTAAATGTTAGCCGATTTACCTTCAGCCTGTTTCCAGTACTCTATCAAGGCTATGCGCTCAGCAGCCTGAGTATTAGATAAGTATGCAGCAACCTGCATCCTCAACTGCAGAAAGCTCCTTCAGTGGAGACAATTTTGAAACTCTTCAGGGAGGTGGTTGCTGCTAAACAAATAAAGAACAGGCTTCTCATTAAAAACTGAAATCATCCATTAAATGCAAGGATCATGATTATGAATAAGAACTTATCAATTTAATTTCATTATAACGCTCACACACAACGATGGTACTAAAGTATAATCACAAAGTTGGCGTCGGTCGTAACCATGGGGATGAAACGCCCCCCTCTTTACTAAGACTCTCAACACAAAACGTTATTTTTTTCATCTCAGTGTAGGACTTCCATCTAAACAGTGGGTTCACTAACTCTTTAACTCTTTTCTCCTCGTTGCTTGCCTAAATATCGGTGCATTAACCTCTGAGAGGGATGCAGCCTGTTCATGAACTGGGAATGCTCAACTTTATCCACTGACATCTTTCCCTTTCCCGCTAATGTGAATGGAGTGTCTCGTTGTGGGACCGTTGGCTTGTAAGCTAGTGCAGTAGACGGCTACTACTAGCAATAGCTAGCTTTAATCAGACTTTAATCTATGGAATAATACAATAGTTTTCCCTCTCACAGTTAAGAATAATGGCAGTTGTTGGCCCAGACACAGGGTTGACTGAGGACGAGGCTTGTGGCTCAACACGTCAGACACGTTACTTTATTTGTACATCGTGTTGACGACGGTGTCTTGTCATGTTGGTTGCGCATTCTCCATTGCACAAAACACGTTTGTGAGAGCTGTTGCACTGTGCCGACCCGTCGTTTTTATTCACAAAATTAAGCTCAATTTTGATTACTTGCGATCCATGATGGCTGTACCCAGAGTGTCTATTCACTATTCAGTATTCTTCTTCAAATGACATGAAACATGTGAAGGGCAGAGCGCCGATGCCAGGTCCTAGTGCTGAAAAAAATCACAAGTGAAATCAGTGAAGGAACTTATAAGCAGAATCTAAATGAAAATATCTTAATGATTCCTTTGGAATCTGAGTTCTGTACTGCATTTGTTTTTTTTGTTTTTTACTGCAGTCTTTCTCTTTTTTTGTAAAGCCAAGTTAAACTGTAGAACGCTTGCAGCGGTCAGCCATGGTTCAGTGGGTAAATGGGAACTGATCTTTTTCCACATGCTTTTTTGACATATTGTGTAAGAAATGAGGTGGTAAGGTCCGCGTAGACGGTGCTGAGCTGGCAGAGAGTGTGACTGAAATCATGGAAAAGTTTTTAACCCAAAAATAAACTATAGATTGACGGTTATTGGAAATTTGAAACCGGTTCCATCTTGAAACCGGTCTGACACCCAATCGTATTTGTGAGGCAGTTGATGGGCTGCGGGTGTTGTTCAAATTCCGGGACCAACGTTGTAGTGGCGCAGATTACACATGCATCACAAAAATGCATAGCGGCTGTCAGTGTAAATGTTAGCCGATTTACCTTCAGCCTGTTTCCAGTACTCTATCAAGGCTATGCGCTCAGCAGCCTGAGTATTAGATGAGTATTCAGCAACCTGCATCCTCAACTGCAGAAAGCTCCTTCAGTGGAGACAATTTTGAAACTCTTCAGGGAGGTGGTTGCTGCTAAACAAATAAAGAACAGGCTTCTCACTAAAAACTGAAATCATCCAGTAAATGCAAGGATCATGATTATGAATAAGAACTTATCAATTTAATTTCATTATAACGCTCATACACAACGACGGTACTAAAGTATAATCACAAAGTTGGCGTCGGTCGTAACCATGGGGATGAAACGCCCCCCTCTTTCCTAAGACTCTCAACACAAAATGTTATTTTTTTCATCTCAGTGTAGGAATTCCATCTAAACAGTGGGTTCACTAACTCTTTAACTTTTTTCTCTTCGTTGCTTGCCTAAATATCGGTGCATTAACCTCTGAGAGGGATGCAGCCTGTTCATGAACTGGGAATGCTCAACTTTATCCACTGACATCTTTCCCTTTCCCGCTAATGTGAATGGAGTGTCTCGTTGTGGGACCGTTGGCTTGTAAGCTAGAGCAGTAGACGGCTACTACTAGCAATAGCTAGCTTTAATCAGACTTTAATCTATGGAATAATACAATAGTTTTCCCTCTCACAGTTAAGAATAATGGCAGTTGTTGGCCCAGACACAGGGTTGACTGAGGATGAGGCTTGTGTCTCAACACGTCAGACACGTTACTTTATTTGTACATCGTGTTGACGACGGTGTCTTGTCATGTTGGTTGTGCATTCTCTATTGCACAAAACACGTTTGTGAGAGCTGTTGCACTGTGCCGACCCGTCGTTTTTATTCACAAAATTAAGCTCAATTTTGATTGCTTGCGATCCATGATGGCTGTACCCAGAGTGTCTATTCACTATTCAGTATTCTTCTTCAAATGACATGAAACATGTGAAGGGCAGAGCGCCGATGCCAGGTCCTAGTGCTGAAAAAAATCACAAGTGAAATCAGTGAAGGAACTTATAAGCAGAATCTGAATGAAAATATCTTAATGATTCCTTTGGAATCTGAGTTCTGTACTGCATTTGTTTTTTTTGTTTTTTACTGCAGTCTTTCTCTTTTTTTGTAAAGCCAAGTTAAACTGTAGAACTCTTGCAGCGGTCAGCCATGGTTCAGTGGGTAAATGGGAACTGATCTTTTTCCACATGCTTTTTTGACATATTGTGTAAGAAATGAGGTGGTAAGGTCCGCGTAGACGGTGCTGAGCTGGCAGAGAGTGTGACTGAAATTATGGAAAAGATTTTAACCCAAAAATAAACTATAGATTGACGGTTCTTGGAAATTTGAAACCGGTTCCATCTTGAAACCGGTCTGACACCCAACCGTATTTGTGAGGCAGTTGATGGGCTGCGGGTGTTGTTCAAATTCCGGGACCAACGTTGTAGTGGCGCAGATTACACATGCATCACAAAAATGCATAGCGGCTGTCAGTGTAAATGTTAGCCGATTTACCTTCAGCCTGTTTCCAGTACTCTATCAAGGCTATGCGCTCAGCAGCCTGAGTATTAGATGAGTATTCAGCAACCTGCATCCTCAACTGCAGAAAGCTCCTTCAGTGGAGACAATTTTGAAACTCTTCAGGGAGGTGGTTGCTGCTAAACAAATAAAGAACAGGCTTCTCATTAAAAACTGAAATCATCCATTAAATGCAAGGATCATGATTATGAATAAGAACTTATCAATTTAATTTCATTATAACGCTCATACACAACGACGGTACTAAAGTATAATCACAAAGTTTGCGTCGGTCGTAACCATGGGGATAAAACGCCCCCCTCTTTCCTAAGACTCTCAACACAAAACGTTATTTTTTTCATCTCAGTGTAGGAATTCCATCTAAACAGTGGGTTCACTAACTCTTTAACTCTTTTCTCCTCGTTGCTTGCCTAAATATCGGTGCATTAACCTCTGAGAGGGATGCAGCCTGTTCATAAACTGAGAATTCTCAACTTTATCCACTGACATCTTTCCCTTTCCCTCTAATGTGAATATAGTGTCTCATTGTGGGACCGTTGGCTTGTAAGCTAGAGCAGTAGACGGCTGCTACTAGCAATAGTTAGCTTTAATCAGACTTTAATCTATGGAAAAGTACAATAGGTTGCCATCTCACTGTTAAGAATAATGGCAGTTGTTGGCCCAGACACAGGGTTGACTGAGGACGAGGCTTGTGGCTCAACACGTCAGACACGTTACTTTATTTGTACATCGTGTTGACGACGGTGTCTTGTCATGTTGGTTGTGCATTCTCCATTGCACAAAACACGTTTGTGAGAGCTGTTGCACTGTGCCGACCCGTCGTTTTTATTCACAAAATTAAGCTCAATTTTGATTGCTTGCGATCCATGATGGCTGTACCCAGAGTGTCTATTCACTATTCAGTATTCATCTTCAAATGACATAAAACATGTGAAGGGCAGAGCGCAGATGCCAGGTCCTAGTGCTGAAAAAAATCACAACTGCATTTGTTTTTTTTTGTTTTTTACTGGAGTCTTTTTCTTTTTTTGTAAAGCCAAGTTAAACTGTAGAACGCTTGCAGCGGTCAGCCATGGTTCAGTGGGTAAATGGGATCTGATCTTTTTCCACATGCTTTTTTGACATATTGTGTAAGAAATGAGGTGGTAAGGTCCGCGTAGACGGTGCTGAGCTGGCAGAGAGTGTGACTGAAATTATGGAAAAGATTTTAACCTAAAAAATAAACTATACATTGGCGGTTATTGGAAATTTGAAAACGGTTCCATCTTGGAACCGGTCTGATACCCAACCCCTATTTGTGAGGCAGTTGATGGGCTGCGGGTGTTGTTCAAATTCCGGGACCAACGTTGCAGTGGCGCAGATTACACATGCATCACAAAAATGCATAGCGGCTGTCAGTGTAAATGTTAGCCGATTTACCTTCAGCCTGTTTCCAGTACTCTATCAAGGCTATGCGCTCAGCAGCCTGAGTATTAGATAAGTATGCAGCAACCTGCATCCTCAACTGCAGAAAGCTCCTTCAGTGGAGACAATTTTGAAACTCTTCAGGGAGGTGGTTGCTGCTAAACAAATAAAGAACAGGCTTCTCATTAAAAACTGAAATCATCCATTAAATGCAAGGATCATGATTATGAATAAGAACTTATCAATTTAATTTCATTATAACGCTCACACACAACGATGGTACTAAAGTATAATCACAAAGTTGGCGTCGGTCGTAACCATGGGGATGAAACGCCCCCCTCTTTACTAAGACTCTCAACACAAAACGTTATTTTTTTCATCTCAGTGTAGGACTTCCATCTAAACAGTGGGTTCACTAACTCTTTAACTCTTTTCTCCTCGTTGCTTGCCTAAATATCGGTGCATTAACCTCTGAGAGGGATGCAGCCTGTTCATGAACTGGGAATGCTCAACTTTATCCACTGACATCTTTCCCTTTCCCGCTAATGTGAATGGAGTGTCTCGTTGTGGGACCGTTGGCTTGTAAGCTAGTGCAGTAGACGGCTACTACTAGCAATAGCTAGCTTTAATCAGACTTTAATCTATGGAATAATACAATAGTTTTCCCTCTCACAGTTAAGAATAATGGCAGTTGTTGGCCCAGACACAGGGTTGACTGAGGACGAGGCTTGTGGCTCAACACGTCAGACACGTTACTTTATTTGTACATCGTGTTGACGACGGTGTCTTGTCATGTTGGTTGCGCATTCTCCATTGCACAAAACACGTTTGTGAGAGCTGTTGCACTGTGCCGACCCGTCGTTTTTATTCACAAAATTAAGCTCAATTTTGATTACTTGCGATCCATGATGGCTGTACCCAGAGTGTCTATTCACTATTCAGTATTCTTCTTCAAATGACATGAAACATGTGAAGGGCAGAGCGCCGATGCCAGGTCCTAGTGCTGAAAAAAATCACAAGTGAAATCAGTGAAGGAACTTATAAGCAGAATCTAAATGAAAATATCTTAATGATTCCTTTGGAATCTGAGTTCTGTACTGCATTTGTTTTTTTTGTTTTTTACTGCAGTCTTTCTCTTTTTTTGTAAAGCCAAGTTAAACTGTAGAACGCTTGCAGCGGTCAGCCATGGTTCAGTGGGTAAATGGGAACTGATCTTTTTCCACATGCTTTTTTGACATATTGTGTAAGAAATGAGGTGGTAAGGTCCGCGTAGACGGTGCTGAGCTGGCAGAGAGTGTGACTGAAATCATGGAAAAGTTTTTAACCCAAAAATAAACTATAGATTGACGGTTATTGGAAATTTGAAACCGGTTCCATCTTGAAACCGGTCTGACACCCAATCGTATTTGTGAGGCAGTTGATGGGCTGCGGGTGTTGTTCAAATTCCGGGACCAACGTTGTAGTGGCGCAGATTACACATGCATCACAAAAATGCATAGCGGCTGTCAGTGTAAATGTTAGCCGATTTACCTTCAGCCTGTTTCCAGTACTCTATCAAGGCTATGCGCTCAGCAGCCTGAGTATTAGATGAGTATTCAGCAACCTGCATCCTCAACTGCAGAAAGCTCCTTCAGTGGAGACAATTTTGAAACTCTTCAGGGAGGTGGTTGCTGCTAAACAAATAAAGAACAGGCTTCTCACTAAAAACTGAAATCATCCAGTAAATGCAAGGATCATGATTATGAATAAGAACTTATCAATTTAATTTCATTATAACGCTCATACACAACGACGGTACTAAAGTATAATCACAAAGTTGGCGTCGGTCGTAACCATGGGGATGAAACGCCCCCCTCTTTCCTAAGACTCTCAACACAAAATGTTATTTTTTTCATCTCAGTGTAGGAATTCCATCTAAACAGTGGGTTCACTAACTCTTTAACTTTTTTCTCTTCGTTGCTTGCCTAAATATCGGTGCATTAACCTCTGAGAGGGATGCAGCCTGTTCATGAACTGGGAATGCTCAACTTTATCCACTGACATCTTTCCCTTTCCCGCTAATGTGAATGGAGTGTCTCGTTGTGGGACCGTTGGCTTGTAAGCTAGAGCAGTAGACGGCTACTACTAGCAATAGCTAGCTTTAATCAGACTTTAATCTATGGAATAATACAATAGTTTTCCCTCTCACAGTTAAGAATAATGGCAGTTGTTGGCCCAGACACAGGGTTGACTGAGGATGAGGCTTGTGTCTCAACACGTCAGACACGTTACTTTATTTGTACATCGTGTTGACGACGGTGTCTTGTCATGTTGGTTGTGCATTCTCTATTGCACAAAACACGTTTGTGAGAGCTGTTGCACTGTGCCGACCCGTCGTTTTTATTCACAAAATTAAGCTCAATTTTGATTGCTTGCGATCCATGATGGCTGTACCCAGAGTGTCTATTCACTATTCAGTATTCTTCTTCAAATGACATGAAACATGTGAAGGGCAGAGCGCCGATGCCAGGTCCTAGTGCTGAAAAAAATCACAAGTGAAATCAGTGAAGGAACTTATAAGCAGAATCTGAATGAAAATATCTTAATGATTCCTTTGGAATCTGAGTTCTGTACTGCATTTGTTTTTTTTGTTTTTTACTGCAGTCTTTCTCTTTTTTTGTAAAGCCAAGTTAAACTGTAGAACTCTTGCAGCGGTCAGCCATGGTTCAGTGGGTAAATGGGAACTGATCTTTTTCCACATGCTTTTTTGACATATTGTGTAAGAAATGAGGTGGTAAGGTCCGCGTAGACGGTGCTGAGCTGGCAGAGAGTGTGACTGAAATTATGGAAAAGATTTTAACCCAAAAATAAACTATAGATTGACGGTTCTTGGAAATTTGAAACCGGTTCCATCTTGAAACCGGTCTGACACCCAACCGTATTTGTGAGGCAGTTGATGGGCTGCGGGTGTTGTTCAAATTCCGGGACCAACGTTGTAGTGGCGCAGATTACACATGCATCACAAAAATGCATAGCGGCTGTCAGTGTAAATGTTAGCCGATTTACCTTCAGCCTGTTTCCAGTACTCTATCAAGGCTATGCGCTCAGCAGCCTGAGTATTAGATGAGTATTCAGCAACCTGCATCCTCAACTGCAGAAAGCTCCTTCAGTGGAGACAATTTTGAAACTCTTCAGGGAGGTGGTTGCTGCTAAACAAATAAAGAACAGGCTTCTCATTAAAAACTGAAATCATCCATTAAATGCAAGGATCATGATTATGAATAAGAACTTATCAATTTAATTTCATTATAACGCTCATACACAACGATGGTACTAAAGTATAATCACAAAGTTGGCGTCGGTCGTAACCATGGGGATGAAACGTCCCCCTCTTTCCTAAGACTCTCAACACAAAACGTTATTTTTTTCATCTCAGTGTAGGAATTCCATCTAAACAGTGGGTTCACTAACTCTTTAACTTTTTTCTCCTCGTTGCTTGCCTAAATATCGGTGCATTAACCTCTGAGAGGGATGCAGCCTGTTCATGAACTGGGAATGCTCAACTTTATCCACTGACATCTTTCCCTTTCCCGCTAATGTGAATGGAGTGTCTCGTTGTGGGACCGTTGGCTTGTAAGCTAGAGCAGTAGACGGCTACTAATAGCAATAGTTAGCTTTAATCAGACTTTAATCTATGGAAAAATACAATAGGTTGCCATCTCACTGTTAAGAATAATGGCAGTTGTTGGCCCAGACACAGGGTTGACTGAGGACAAGGCTTGTGGCTCAACACGTCAGACACGCTACTTTATTTGTACATCGTGTTGACGACGGTGTCTTGTCATGTTGGTTGTGCATTCTCTATTGCACAAAACACGTTTGTGAGAGCTGTTGCACTGTGCCGACCCGTCGTTTTTATTCACAAAATTAAGCTCAATTTTGATTGCTTGCGATCCATGATGGCTGTACCCAGAGTGTCTATTCACTATTCAGTATTCATCTTCAAATGACATAAAACATGTGAAGGGCAGAGCGCAGATGCCAGGTCCTAGTGCTGAAAAAAATCACAACTGCATTTGTTTTTTTTGTTTTTTACTGCCGTCTTTTTCTTTTTTTGTAAAGCCAAGTTAAACTGTAGAACGCTTGCAGCGGTCAGACATGGTTCAGTGGGTAAATGGGAACTGATCTTTTTCCACATGCTTTTTTGACATATTGTGTAAGAAATGAGGTGGTAAGGTCCGCATAGACAGTGCTGAGCTGGCAGAGAGTGAGACTGAAATTATGGAAAAGTAAACTATTTAAGTAATAAACTATATTAATAATAAACTATAGATTGACGGTTATTGGACATTTGAAACTGGTTCCATCTTGGAACCGGTTCTCTATACCCAACCCTATTTGTCTGGCGGTTGATGGGGTGTGGTACAAATTCCGGGACCAACGTTGCAGTGGCGCAGATTACACATGTATCACAAAAATGCATGGCGGCTGTCAGTGTGACCGTTAGCCGATTTACCTTCAGCCTGTTTCCAGTACTCTATCAAAGCTATGAGCTCGGCAGCCTGAGCATTAGATGACGATGCCGCAACCTGCACCCTCAACTGAAAAAAGCTCCTTCAGTGGAGACATTTTTTAACCTCTTCAGGGAGGTGGTTGCTGCTAAACAAATAAAGAACAGGCTTCTGACTAAAAACTAAAATCATCCTTTAAATGCAAGGATCGTGATTATGAATAAGAACCTATCACTAATCACTACTAATCACAAACTTGGCGTCAGCTGTAACCATGGGGATAACACGCGCCCATCTTTCCTAAGACTCTCAACACAAAAAAGTTTTTTTTTAATCTCAGTGTAGGAATTCCAAACAATGGGTTCACTAGCTCTTTAACTATTTTCTCATCTTTGCTTGCCTAAATGTCGGTGCATTAACCTCTGAGATGGAATGCAGCCTGTTCACCATATAAGCTGTTAATACTCAACTTTATCCACTGACATCTTTCCCCTTCCTGCTAATGTCAATAGAGTGTCTCATTCTGGGACCGTTGGCTTGTAAGCTAGAGCAGTAGACGGCTACTACTAGCAATAGCTAGCTTCAACCAGACTTTATTCTACGGAAAAATACCATAGTTTGCCCTCTCACTGTTAAGAATAACGACTGTTGTTGGCCAATGCACAGGGTTGACTGAGGACGAGGCTTGTGGCTCAAAACGTCAAACATATTTCTTTATCTGTACATCGTGTTGGCGAAGGTGTCAGGTGCCAGGTCCTGGTACTGAAAGAAATCCCAAGGGAAATAAGTTTAGGAACCTATAAGCAGAATCTAAATTAAAATGCCTTAATGATTCCTTTGGAATCTGAGTTCTGTACTGCAAGTTCAGTCTTTTTCTTTACTACTGTTATTTTTTTTTTGTAAAGCCAAGTTTAACTGTAAAAAGCTTGTTGCGGTCAGCCATGGTTCAGCGGGTAAATGGAAACTGATCTTTTTGAAAAAAACTGTTTTTTTATCCCCGTGCCGCACGGAAGTGACAATTCTGTCGACCAATCAACGGATGGAGTGTGTAGCTCCACCTTTTCGGCACCCTTTTAGACTGCTTAGTACCCCAACGGAGGAGTACTGAAAAATAGGTACGGATCATTGCAGCTCAGCGCACTTATTTTGGGACCCTGCCCAACTTTTGGCAGTGAGTATGGCCCATTTGGCCGCTACCCTCTATTCAGAGTCTTACCCACTGGCGTGATCTGATGGCCTAAAAAAAACAACACTCTGCACCATTGTAATTTGGATGCACTGGTCTTGCGGCATTGTTTATGTAGGTGTTGTAATACATCTACTATGGCCTTCTCACGCTTGGATGTAGGTACGGCCATCATTAGATCATCAACGTATTGTACTAAGACTTGTCAGACAAGTCCATTTATCCAGGTTGTCCTGGAGGCTTTGATTGTAAATGGTGGGTGACTCGGCATAGCCCGCCCCCTGGGCAATGGCATCAACTCTCTGTTGATAGTAAGTGGGAAATCAGCCAACTTCAGTAAGCAGATGTGGACTATTGAGTGGATTGTAGGGCGGAGCTAAGGCTGCCTATAAAACAGAACTAGGACGCTGGTAGGTTAGTTACATTTTAAATTTGTCTCAAAGAAGAAGGAGCTGAATTCTATCTTGCTGCTGGTGAGTAAAAACTACAACTTTCTGCATTTCAGTTGGTAGAGCTAATTCTTCCAATCCGTTAGCAAGTGGGCGAACAGCCAGTTTCGTGGACAACAGACTAGATTGTGTTTGGAAGATGCAACTTAGCTGCTTTAATATCAGTCACTGTCCATGATCTATACCAGTGGTTCTCAAACTTTTAATAACGCGTACCAACTCAGAAAATATGTCTCCCCAAGTACCACCATTATGACAGATGTTATAAAATATATCAAAATACAGTAGAGTAGGCCTGAGGCCCTGTTGTCAGCTGAGCAAAGGGGTAGCACTAGAACGGGCAAGCACACACAGGGAGTGACAACATTAAGAATAACAACTTTTACACACACACACACACACACACACACACACACACACACACTGAGTTAGGGTTATATATAATATTCAAAGTTGGCAAGCACATTGATAACTGCACTTCCATAAGCCTAATGAGAAGGGTGTGCCTGCCTCTGCGAAAGGCGCAGCCTTCTCATTCCTGGGATGAACACAATCCTGGTATGAACATCCTTAATGTACCGACAGTGATACATTTTTTCTCTTTCTTCTTACAAATGTACTTTGTTGCTGGGCCACAACTATATATAAATACATGCATACATACATTTATACATATTATGATAAGACCATGCAGCCTTTAATGTCATACTTGTCGTTATAAAGACATCCTCTTTATTCTCGTAATAACAATACCATTGACCATTCACTTCTGAAATTGTATCTATGAATGAAATTAATACTGAGTATGACCCAATATCCTTATTCTCGCCGACCCCACATTGTATGGAATAGACAATTAATAATAGATACATTCTCGTAACTGTGAACAAAATAGTCCCCAATTGAAATGCTGATTGGTTTAGCTGTCGTTCAGTCCAGCCCGAAAAAAGCCCATTCAAAATGCATGGGTTTCTATTCGGTTCTGTATAGCAAGAGAGAAGTCTGACCATCGTGCTCCAGGACATGATTCAAAAGATACAATTTCGTGACATTGAGCAAGAAGAAGCGTGATACTTGGTTGCTACAGTTGCCACTGGGAACGGATGGGTGCCTCTAGAGAGAAATAACTCAAATGTTTTGGGCTAGGCGTTGTAGGAGAGCAGAGGGGTGTGTTCTCCCCATGGCTGCACCCACTTGTCATCATGTTTTAGTACTGATGTTGTGTAGGAGCATGAAATGCTTTTCTTTTGTATGAAATGCTCCACACACCGTGGCGTTAGAATTTGTATAGAGGAGCCGTGGACGATTTTTTTGAAAACATAAATAAAATGTAAATCAAACTTTTTTATTTTTTTTATTGTAAAAACAGGTACAAATTTCAGGATGACGGTTTCTGGTGTAGCCATAAATGTGCCGAGGCAGTTTACGCTTCCTCACCAAGGCTGGTACGCTTGTCACAAACTGTGAAGTGTTTACTAAAACATACTAACTCAAAGCTCACCATGTCTTAACATCTGGCGAATCATGTCTTATATTTCCATGACAAGTGAGTGAGGGACTTGAGAGGGGAGATATTTCCATTACAAAGCTTAACACTTTCTCGAAAGTGGACATCAACATCAGCCGCTGCACAGACGGAGCTCTACACGTCCACACACACCTTGGCATTGTATTCGCTTGATATCCAAAACGGAACTGTAGCGATAATACTGCAACCGCAATGGTATTAAATGCAACCAATGTTCCCGTGCCGCAGAACAAGTAAACATTGGCTTGTCAGTTCAGTGTAATTCAGTTGGTTGAAACCTCACCGCTAGTTGCTACAAAATGTTACACACTGGACCTTTAACAATGTTGACCATTTTAATTTGATGTTGACTTATTTCTATTTTTGGACTACAGAAAAATGGCCGGAAACGCTGCGGACGAGCGCTACAGACGCCTCGACTTCAACCACTCTCCAGAGATGTTGAGGACGTTCAACAACACTTTTGGTCATCATGAGTTCCGTGGCAATCAACGTGAAGCAATTAACGCCACAATTTTGAACGAAAATGTCTTTGTTGTTGGTGATAATGGTTGGTACTGCAGACTGCATGATCCATTATAAACACATTGAGACCCCTAGAGAAACAATCTCACACAGCTCTCACAATGACAACCTTTCTCTGTATCAGGTGCTGGTAAAAGCCTGTGCTACCAGCTACCAGCCTGCTTGTCTGCTGGCGTCACTGTGGTGATCTCCCCTCTCCTGTCCCTCATCCTGGACCAGATCCAGAAACTAACTGAACTGGGTGTAAGTGGGACCCATGCTATACTTGCTCTGTGGGTTGAAAGTGGGATATTAGTTTTAATGCAATTCAGTTTGAAAACCCTAGCTGGGTATGAAAGATGTCATCTTCTTATTCAGATTGTGGCCACGACTCTCTCGGGTGGTCAGGGTCGCAGTGAAGATAGAATCTATCAACAGTTGTCCAAAAAAGATCCTAAAATCAAACTGCTCTACGTCACCCCCGAGAAGGTAGAGAATGCATTATCAACAGAAAACCAGCTGGCTGCTGATTGGCTCCAACTGTATTGCATTATGATTGAATGTATTGATCTTGTTTGCCTGTGCTCTGCTCTAGATAAAAATGAGTAGACGGCTGATCAATGCTCTGAAGAGCCTGTTATACCGAGGACTTCTGGCTCGGTTTGCTATCGATGAGGCCCAGTGCATCAGTCAGGTGTGTTAAGTATAAACACTACCCTAAGTGTTAGAAGTAGTAACACTATGTGGTTCAGGCATTCCATCCCAGCAAACCGGGTAACCCATGTCCTCGCTTTGCTTAACAGTATGACAGCAAAAACTTTCGGGAGGCCTTCGAAAAGCTTAATGATTTGCGGATGGACTTTCCGGGGGTGCCCATGATTGCTGTGTCAGGCCCCGTCAGGGACTGCATCCAGGAGGACATCCTCAAACAGCTGCAGATGACCAACCCTCAGGTGTAGGTGTTCCAACACCCATTAAGCTCACAGCAACAGAACCTTGCTGCTAATTGTTCCTGCTCGTCGTGTTTTGTTTTGTTTATTCACAAGAGCATCATATTCATAATTATCCTGATTGCAGGTTCACCATGATCTTAAACCGAACAAATCTAAAGTATGCCGTGCTGAACAGAAGCGACAATTGGGAAAAGGACTGCTATACCTGGATCAAGAAGCACTGTCCAAGTATGGCTGTGCACATGTTTCTCAGGTCCACTCCGACCAAGAGTAAAACTTCAAAATTTAACACGTTTTGCATGTTCCATAATAATGCACAGCATACTGCTGATATTATTCTCTGCCATGCGTTCATGTTGCAGGAGACTCAGGCATTGTGTACTGCTGGACACGTGAGGACTGTGACTCCCTGGCAGGGATCCTGCGTGACAGAGGCCTGCTGGCATATTCGTATCACTCAAGGAAGACCGACAAAGCCAGAGAGATTGTGCAGACCAAGTGGAATGAAAATAAATGCATGGTAGCTTTATTTTACCTTTCGTTTATAAAAATTGGGATGGTTTGGTGCATTGGGGTTGCATAAAAAGGCCCTGTCCACCTCTACTCGTAGAGTAGTGATAGTGTTGGTACGGGTTAGGCATCTTGCTCAAGGATATATACAACTACTGCAGTGCAGAGAATGGGGTTCATAACCTTTTGGCCTTAAGTCAAATACCTTCATTCTAAAATATGCTGTAAGTGGATTTGGAGAATCGCGTCTGCTAGATGACTCAATAATACTAATAAACCTCATCGGTAGGTCATCTGTGCCACCGCCGAATCCTTTGGCATGGGCATCGACAAGCCGGATGTGCGGTACGTGATCCACACCTTTCTGCCCAGGTCAGTGGAAAACTACTACCGGGAGTCAGGGCGGGCGGGCAGAGACGGGAATTTGTCCCACTGCATCCTGTTCTACACCATAAGCGACAAGGACTTGCTCAGCGAAACCATCAGAAGTGCGTCTTGCTCCATTGACCCTCATTTGTTATTCTCAGATTTTGGCTCCAAAAATCTCCACCTCCATTTGAATTCATAGTATTTTGGTCTTTGGTCTTGGCGATTTATCTCATTATTCTCCATTTTGTGTTATTAACAGACAATGAATTTGATGATGATGAACCCGAGAACAGGGAATTGGTCAACATAATACCCATGGTGGAATACTGCGAGAATACGGTGGACTGCAGAAGACAACAACTGCTTACTTACTTAGGTAGGGAAGCACCCGTATGTCTGCCGGACTCAGAAGCCATCTGTGACAACTGCGAAAGACGCGATGTAAGCAAACAATTGTACTTTAATTTCACCGTATCAACAAAACCCGTTTGTCGGTGTAAATACTAAATCCGTATGACTTCTTCCGTAGGAAGGTTCTGCTGCTACCCGCTGAAATCCAGGCTTCAGTACCATCCCTACCCCCCCTAGACCAACCAACAACCCTTCCTCAAACCAGCTCAATAGGATTAATTTAATCAAGTGTAGTTTAAACTTTCCTTTGTCCCAAAAAGACCATAGAGCCAAGACACAATGTCCAATTCTTTTAGTCACTTGCAACACTATAGGGGGACACTGAATCTTTGATAGAAATACATTTAATAGTCTAATCGCCATGTCGGGAAAATATTGCGCACACCTTGACATTCCATTGGGAAGGTGTGGATGCTAGTATAGTAATACCACAGCATTGCTTGGCTTCTAGAAAGAAAAACGATTTTTTTTGTGGGGGTGGTGGCCTGACTTTCTTATGTGTGCAATTCGCTGTGTTATGTTTTGATTTTTACAAATGTTTAATACATTTTTATAACCCCTTTGCGCAAGGGCGTTGGAACCGGGGGGGACGGAGGGGACGTGTCCCTTCCAATATCGGAGACAGGCGCATTTGTCCCACCTAAAAATTAAGCCGGATCTGTCAGGTTTCCGATGTGTCCCCCCCAATGTTAAACTCATTCCTACGTCCCTGCCTTTGAGGAATGGCATGGCAATGGCACTATCAATTCCTTTTCTTTTTCCAAGTAGAGCACATTTTAGACAATTACTCTAGAAGGATAATCAAAACAAACTTCTTAAATAGTATGGGAGAAATTTACCCAAGGTTTAACATTATAATCATTATCTTGCCTTTATATCACAGAGTATCTAACTGCCTTACATCTGATACAACTAATGTCTGAGATGTCAATTATTTACTTTACTGATTCCAAGTGATAATAAAAGTCTTTGTCTTTCAATCTTTGGCTTTCTCAACCTCTTATTTTGTGTTTATCATTAAGTGTTTATCCACGACACTAGCAACCCACATTAGAATTGAGATCAAACTAACTGAAATGTAATGCAAAACCTATAGCTTGCAAACTAAATATTTGTATAACAGTGTAAAAATGTTTTTTGTTTTTTTTGATAATATGTCCTTTGGTAAACTGTTCTTTTGAGTTTTTGCCCTCTTTGCGGCTTTGCTGCTCACACGCGCTGATTATGTTTCAACATCGACGCAACGCAATGACCACGCAGGCGCTTCGATGCAGTCGTGAACCTGTTTTGGTTCTGCTTCGGGTTTTCGTGAGCAGACCAATCACATCCCTTGCTGCTGCGTCGCCTCGAAGCAAGGTTAAAGGGCTTATTATGGTTTCTTGTTCACGCAACGCAATGACCACGCAGTTGCTTCGATGTAGTCGTGAACCTTTATGGTTCTGCGTCAGGTTTACGTGTCGCTATGCATGTCCGTGGTAAAGAGAAAACAAATAGTTGGTCTTTGTCTGTGCATGCTAATACTTTACAATTGGTCTACTACTAGAAGTTTTGATTACGGTATGGTATGGATTCTAGCAACGTGAAAGCTGAATACGACTCAAACTATGTGCAACAAAAACAGAAGATATGCTGCTAGTTGGTCGTCGTTGTCCATTCTGGTCACTATATTCAAGGTCTATGATGACCGAATACAAAACGTCTCCACTTTTTACCGATTACTAGCGAGTAAAAAAAAAAGTACATGTTTTGCCTTTGATTTTTTACATACAAAACGTATTGCCGGAAATGATGTAGATAGCGGAATAACCACAGCTGTGTCGCCTCGCCGCAAGGTTACAATTTTTGGGAGGTGCACGTCAGGCCCTTGCGGTGGAAGCAAGGAGGGTCCGCAAAGACGAAACAGGTCCGTTACCCCCTTGTGTTGCGTCAACGTGGAACCATAAAGAGCCCTATACGCATGTTCCCGACAGCGACCGTTCATGTGCACTGCATTCAGAATCTAAAAGTGCTTCTTTGTCAGCAGTATATATCACACCAACAGGATTATCGCCACCATCAGTTGGGTGTGGAACATAGGTTCTGTGTTTGTTGGTGACCATGGAGGCTGCAAGAATTATTTTTTTTTGTCATTCGTGCATATAAGCATCACCTTGACAGATGATGGTTGATTTTTTTATATTGAGTAAAACTTTCTTCACCGGTCAAAACTTTTGCCATGTGGTCCGCCATGTTCATGCGCGTCACTAGTAAACAATACATCACCAACTGGGCAACCCTGTGAGCAAAATCTGGCCCCAGTTGCCGAAAGGAAGTAGAATCATCAGAGCGTCATGAGGTGTCGATCACAAGAACTTTCCAAGAAACAAGAAACGTCGCGAAAATGTTTTCCCCATAATTCCCAGTGATCTGGGTTGTCACGCCATGAGTTGAGTTCCTCTCTTGGTGACGGACACCCTGAACAGCGGCACGGAGGAGATGCTGCCCATCAAACGTCATAGGACACAGTTTTGATCATTTTTGAGAAATATGTCTAAACCTGACACTTTACTTAAATATGACATGGGAAACCAACTCTTACCATGAGTAATGCATCTTTCAAGTATCATAAGGAACACAAATAAGACGGTGGCTTATTGTGAAAGCCATAGTCAACTAATAATGTATGTCGTTTAATGCTTCTATAATTAGGTGAGTACTCAACTATTGTTATTCTTAGGCTTTTTTTCTCTCTTTCTGTCTTTCTTTATTATTCCCTACAAATTTTGCGACCCTACTCCTTCCACTGTTTGTCACCTAGAGACTCCATTCTACTTTAAACATGTTCATATTAGCTTGGAATCGTGCGATATCATCGCAAGATTCCAACTTTTGAACTTTAGAATATTAAACTTTCAAAATATATTTTTTATAAAGGAAGTCAATGACCCTGACACTTCAACTACTTCAGAATTCGCAACTGTGGTACATTTTTTACCATAAACCTTCGTTCAAAATTTAGCAAATCAACACACTTTGATCTACAACTATAATATGACGGATATTCGATATCATTTAAACTTTTTTCAGAATCACAGTTTAATTTGCTACCGGCTCTGAATATTTTCAGTTGGTCTCACAATTGATTTACGTTGAGGCTAGAAGGCTGTCCAGATCAAACAATAACAAAAAAATAAAATCATGCACGCGTTGAGTGCGTGATTGACCAATTTACATTTAGCTTTTTAAAAGACAAACAATATCAAAATGTGGCTGTTCAACACCGTATTGTTCTCAGCAGGTGAAAGGTCATGAAGGGGTCAAAACGACTCACCATGGTGATGTTCTTCAGCAACGAGTCTATTGTTTACCAGCTCAAATCAAAAAAACTATTTTTTTAAGGAAACGTGATCGTTGTAAATGAGTCGCACAACTTGTGCCGTCGAAGGCGACCAAAACTGTTGGAAGGAAAGGGGGTCACTTCTCCCTCATGAGAGTTTTGTCCCTTGACTCTGAACCCTTCATTTTGTGAGACAAAATAAACCAAATGATGGATTCAGTGTGATGGAGGCTCCCCCTTTTAAAACACAACTGGACCTCCAGTTATGACTGTAGTTTGGACACCACGGGACTCAGAGACCTCACAAAGACCCAATCATTGCCCTGTGCAGGTCCAATGGTGTCCTTCTGTTGCTGTCGTGGCTAAACGTGGTCCTTTGTGTCTTCTGGTGTCGAACGGTCAGCCTGGGTTGGTCTGGACGGCCACCAGCTCAGATCAGCTGGGATCAACCGTGAAGGTGACATAAATATGTGTACGATTCATAAACATCTAGGTGTGAATATGATGAGAACGACCGTATCCAGGGCAGGTTTACGTCGCCATCGTGAGCCTCAGCTTACGTAACGGAGCGATAAGGTTGTTAAAGACATACATTATGTTCCTGTTTGCGATGTTAGTGTGAATAAGAAGCAGGCATTCAGTGACATATAAGTATTTATTAAGATACAACCATTGTTTTTAAAAAATGACTTTCGATACTTCAGAATTGTTATGCCTTATTAATGCCATATTTATTTAAATAGTTTGTACAAACTGTAGCTTTAAAAAAGAACAAAAAAAACGGAAATGTCAGGCACAAGTGTTAACAGTAATTCATAATCGTGATTCATTCAGGAGTTTGAACCAGGTCAGGGATAAAGATCCACATGTTGGGTGTAAATGTAAATGCACCCAAAAAATGCATTAATAATTACCCCATCCCAAACAGGTCGGGCATTACGATTCCTCCTCATTTTAGATTGTGGCTTTCAGATGCCATCTCGCGACTGCTGTGTCACGGACCTAAACCTAGACCAGCCCCTTCGCCTACTAGTTCAATGTGCAACTCACTCTGTAGTTTTATTACGATTTCAAT
>NC_136951.1:15437392-15484892 GCF_949987615.1 Pollachius pollachius
TGTGATTATATTAATTTTGTGAACGTTTGACGCTAAAATCGAAATCGTGATCAAAATTCGATGAATCGCCCAGCCCTAGTACAGAGCCCCTGAGTCAAACCACTGACCTCTCCTCTCCCCCCCTGCCCCCCATTATTAGAATCTCATTACAAAGGAGGTATGATCCACCTGTCCCCCTTGTCTACAAATAGCCCGGCTTTGTGATTGATGACGCGGTCGTTAAACACGACCAACGCCCCGGTTCCTCCGGACCCAAAAATACCTGCCGTAACCCCGGTGACGGGCGGGCGCGCAGCCAACGGGGACAGCCCTGCATTATTAAAAGAGGCGGTTGCCGGGGCGACGGAAGGACGAGTGACACCGGGCCATCGCGGCCCGCCGCTCGTCTCCTCTTCCGTTGCCAGGGGCGACGGCGTAAGGAAAAAGCGATTGGCGTGAGGGTGGACGTGGCGTGAGGATCTTCTGATGCTCTGAGGCTGAGAGACATCAGCGATGGGTAGAGGGAGGGAGAGGCTCGGCCCCCTCTCGCACTCTGCCCACGGGCCATTGATCTGAACTATTTATCAAATGATTTGGTCCTTGTTTGTAGAATCACTCGTCAATCGAAAAGGCATTTGTATGGATTCCCCTTGGACCTGGCGATAACCTCCCTCCTATATATCAAACTTGAGGTCATATAATCAAGTAAGAATCAACAACTCCTAAATAATTGAAGAGACACTGATGCTTTGAAGTCACACTCCAGGGTCATGTGACGTGTGACGCCTCCAGGGGGCGTTGGTCGTCAAGCCGCACCAGAGTGGGACACAAGGTTGCCGGGGCCAACGGCAACGACACACAGAGGAGCGGGGGCGGTCTCTTCAGTTGTGTGTGTATTGTTGCGTGCGTGCGTGCGTGTGTCTACATTGTCAGTGTCAAAAAGGGAGTGAATTGACTCTGCCTTTCGCGCTGGGCTGAGATGAAACCCAGGTGTGTGTGTGCGTGTGCAGATGAAGACGGTAGTACTATAACTAAAAAGTATTTATAAATAAATAACACACACAAAAGTACATTTTGTGTGCGTTTGTTTTTGGATCACTCAAATTGTGAAATCTAGAGATCTAGCCCTCCAACACGTCAACAGTGACCCTTGTTTCAGAGGGAGGCTCTAGGCCCGAGCAGAAGCCCGATCGCTAAGGCGCCAACGCGGCTCAGACGCTATCGCGGCTAACCCCCCCAACCGGAGCCCCAGGGGTTCGGGCCCTCACCTCTCTTCTGCAGCAGCTCATGGAGGTCCGTCTTGGGCTCCAGCAGCGACACCGTGTCCCCGTCCCTCTCAGGCTCCTCCCCCGGCGGGGGCCGCGACTGTCCGGTGGTGGAGGCGGTGGTGGTGGTGGCGGCGGGATAGCGCGTATGGTGCGGGTGATGCTGCTGCTGCCGGGACGCAGGCGGGGACTGGGTGGTGGTCCGCGGCGGGCCCACTGGCAGCACCTGGATCTTGGAGCCCAGGTCAGGGGCCTCGGGGCCGAGGAAGGCGGCGGGTCCGTCGATGCCTTGTGCGTCGGAGGGGGGGGAGGGGGAGGGCGTTATTGATACTGGCTATACTGGGGACTACATGAGGCGCCTTTCGCCTCTTTCCGGAGCGCTGCAGAAGTGGTTCCGCTGTGAGGCCGGTTCTGGATCCGTTCTGGCTCGGTTTGAGGTGGCTCACTGTTCCCTCGTGTCCTAATACCCAGACAGTGAACCCTACACAGTACACTTCAGGCGCCAGAAATCGATCGGCGTGTCTATCAGCCACACTGACCGTCTCAAAACGTGTGAAGACGTCTCCCTGTTCAAGACCCTCTGATCAGCGGCGACCCTCGTTTTACAGTGCATCATGGGTATTAAGTGGTGGACTGTATGGGGAACCTGAATCGCCTGCTCAGATTCCAAACAACACTACCAGATACAGACTCATGTAAAATGATAATTGTAAAAAATAACTTTTTTTTTTCACCCTGAGCAAGTTTCAATTCTGAAAGCTAGACAATAGACAATCAAGAAAATGGACAAGTGGTTGAAAATGTAAATCTGACAACAAGGAGAAAGGAGAGTCTGTGAAAAAGAAAGCGCATCCAGAAACACCAATGTGTCGTCAGTCTCAGGAGGAATATATTGCAATGGGAATTCCCCTCTACCTGCCCTGACCCTCCCCTGGCCTTGTGCTTCCTTTGTGGGGAGAAATCAGCCAACAGTTGCAGGAAGCACAGGCCCATGTTCCTCACTAAATTGAGGATAAACGCACCCTTTTCATGTTCATGCTAACACTGCCAAACAGAACGCGCACACAGCTATCTATGTTTGTATTATTTTATTTTTCGCCCTGAAATGCGGTTTGTGCCGGTGAAGGCGGTCCACTCGGTTGAAAACAGAGCACCGAGCGGACCGCTCCCCAGCCTCACCTTCCAGGATGGCGTCGGCGGTGACGGCCAGGCGGGGGTCCACCAGCGGGGCCTGCTCCTCCCCACGCCGCGGCCGGCTGGAGCGCCGCGGCGGGGCCTCCTGGTTGGGCTGCACCATCAGGGGCTCCTGCCGCTTCCTCCGCTGCTTCTGCTCCAGCAGCGCCCTCTGGTGGGAGGGAGGGCGGGCGCAGGGTTAAGGGAGGGGTCAGGTTAACGGGAGGTAGCGGGAGCTAGCTGGACAGAACGGGAGCTAGCGGGAGCTAGCTGGACAGAACGGGAGCTAGCGGGAGCTAACATGAGCGGACGGGCCACGGCGCTGGTTAACCGTGTCAAGGAACACCTGCCAGTCAGTCCGAGGTCTTGATTGACATGCAGTGACAACTGCAATTACTGTATCGTCAGCATTTTGTTGACAGCAAGAACAGAAGCAAAGGCAGTTATCCGACCTATCAGGGGGGCAGGATAATCGTGGTGGATGTCAGGGTGTTAGAATCCCAGGCAAAAGGGTTCTGCATTCAAACCCCAATATCCGCATTATACCTACCCTCTCTGCAATACTGCTGGTACGGTCGTTTCATCAATCAAGTCAAGTCAATCAATTTCTTATCGTGTGTGTGTGTGTGTGTGTGTCTGCGCGCGCTCCTTTATGCTCGTACCGTGAACACACCATTAATGAACGCACTTATCTCCGACCCCCAGTAAACGGCACAGAGAGGAAAACGGCAACAAAAGCCTCTCAACAATCAGCGTCGGATGAAAACAAAGGTCGACCTCGTTGAGAAGGGGTTCGCCGCCGCGTCCGCGCACATCTTCACCCCTACCCCTCCGGAGAGAGGGAGAGTGAGGTAGAGAGACCTAGGGGGGGGCTACACAACACGATCTTAATCCGTTTATGTTCGCATGAGGCGCATGGGGGGGGGGGGGGGGTTGGGGCGTTTCCACGGAAACAACACCCTGCTCTGATGACGTCAGAGAAGAGAGTGGCCCCGGCGTGGGTCTTTTTCTGCCATCTTGCCGTGCGGGCGTTTTGTGTCCATCACACACCGGCGATCGCCGCTGCCCACAGCTGTTGTCATGGTGAATGAGAAGCGGGGAAATTGGCACCATTTCAAGCTACAGGGGGTATTTCTGGTCTGAGCCTTTGAAAGTGGCCTTTGATTAGGACCGCCCTGGTGTCTTTCTCTCCGGCCCAAAGTATCCTCTGATTGGTCCGTCTCTTTGACCGAAGCAGCCCCCCCCCCCCGGGATTGCATAAGTGCATTCGTTGTCACGCTGGCTGGTCACAGAACAAGATGGCCAGGCCAAGCGGACTCATGCCAGCTTCATAACTCTTCACGGCCATTGGGCTCACACACACACACACACACACACACACACACATACACTTGTGTGTTTGTACACACAACTAGGGATGCAGGATATTGGAAAAAAATAGTGTTGCGAATTTCGTCCTTCTGCGATACGTATTGCGTTTGACGAAGAAATTATTAAAAAGAAAAATCGGAGATTTATTTTGATCATTGCATAATGATTGGGGTGATTATTTTGCATTATAAACTTGTTGTGTATTTAATGGTGGAATATTAAATGGGAAAATAAATAAGTTGTGTTGCCCATTGTTGTGGGAACAATTGCAAGGCACTCTAGACAAAGTACCTGTTTTTGGTCAACGTCGTCTTTTCTGTATCACAAATAATTCTATACAACTGAAGTTTTTTCTTCTCTTTGGAATTAAATCTTATTTTTGCTGGCTCTATTTGAAGCTTTGTTCTACTACTAGCAGGGTCGGTCTACGACTGCTTTGGTTGTCTGATCATAAACTGTTCAACAAGATCAGTGAATGGAGGTTCGCTGCCCATGCAGAGCCTGCATGTCACTCCCTGGCAACAAACTGTGTATCCAAGAACCCTTGAATCTGAGTTAATTATGTTTTTAACAACGTCTTTTAAAAAAAAAGAATACGCGATACGAATAGTAATACACGGTATTGCGAAAAAGATATATTGTGCAGCCCTAATCACAACCATTTCCTTTTCCCCATCGCCACAAAATGCAAAAAAACGGTCACGTTACTCAAAAACAGGGATGATTTCACACCAACTCAGCTTCTGGTGAAAAACGATAGTCAACACAGATGTGTTAAAGAAATGCTTCAGGAGGGGTCAAAAAGACTATAAATACATTTATTTGTTTTATACCTGGGTTTGATTAAGCGTTGGGTAACAAGTGGATTAAGAAACTGACGTGATTGTGCTGAAGGTTGGCAAACTTGACATAGCTAAAAGTGAGTTTATGAATATTCTGTATGATCTCAAACACTATACTGTTTAATATGAATCATATCATGGTACCGTTTGGAATGAGGTCTTGCTTATGAACTTGTTGAACATTCCCACGGAACCAAGAGTTTGTTGAGGGTGTTTTGCGTGAGACTATTGTTACATGCTTTGTATAAACATACTATTCAAAAGTATTTATGTTTTACTACCATACTGTTTATAATGTGAAATACAAACATCAATAATAGAATACAATTGCACTGTTTAGAAGCAGGGGGTCTGGCAGCGAGACCACCCCAGTATGTTGTGTCTCTGCGCCCCGATTGCGTACCCAAAGGCTCTATTTTAGGAAGCGGCCCTATTGTCACACCCTGGCTTTATTTGTGTAAGCACCAGGGATGTGGCACTTCCAGGCCGGGAGGGAGTCGGTGGGCTCTCCCTCTCCTTCCTGTCACAAAGAACATATTCCCAAGGAAAAGCGACGCTCGCTTAAAGGAACACGCATTCAAAACCTGTGGTGTGGCACAATGGCACAAGGGGAGGCAGAGAGAGCCCGCGGCGATGAGGTGAGAGCAGCGAGCCGCCCCAGAGGATGAGAGGAGAGGAGAGGAGAGGTGGGGGGGGACTGTAAACCGCCCGGACGACCACAGGACAGGACAGGACAGGACAACGTTAGTCCCACAGGACAGTCGCTTGTCCTGTGGGACTAACGTAAAGTGGGTTCAGGCACACTTCAGCCTCTCCTGTGCCAAACAAAAACAGGTGGCAGCCAGACAGACAGACAGACAGACAGACAGACAGACAGACAGACAGACAGACAGACAGACAGACAGACAGACAGACAGACGGATGATACAGACCAACAGCCAGACAGACGGATGATCAGACAGAGAGACAGACAAGACACACGGATGATACAGACAAACAGACAGATGATCAGACAGACGGATGAGATGATCAGACAGACAGACAGACGGACGGACGGACGGATGAGACGGACAGACAGACAGTCGGATGACAGACAGACAGACAGATGATCAGGCAGACGGAGGACACAGACGGACAGACAAGACGGAGAGAGGATACAGACAGACAGAAAGATGATACAGAGGGAAAGACGGATGACACAGACAGACAGACGGATGGCACAGACAGATGATACAGACAAACACACGGATGATACAGACGGACAGACAGGCGGAATGAGACTCAGGACAGACCCACATCCACCACTGTGTGCACGCTACTGGAAACAATTCAGCAGCATTCAAAGAAACCCGGCTCACCGCTGGAAATAGAACCGATAAGGCGTGAGAGCGCGCCGTCCATCCATTCATCCATTCATCCATTCATAAAGAAAGGGGGCACAAACAAAAAGCGAGCGGTCCGTCCGCAGACGGGCTCGGAGCGCGGCGGCACTACCAACCCTTTCCATCGAGGTGAGGAGATCCCGGCGGTAAACAGGAAGTGAGGGGGAACAAAGTTACGGATGGCGAGGTCTGCGTCCAGACAAGCTTCGAGTCGGCACCGTAACCCTGGCGGACCGCCGCTCTCACATGCACACACTCTCTCTCTCTCACAGAAAACACACTTTGGAGTCGAATGAATGAATCTCAAAAAATAAAAGTGACTCATAGGAAGAAGAGGAGACTTTAGTTATCGGTTTAGTTCCACGAACGCACGAGCAAGAGAGCGCGCCCTTCTCTCTCTCTCTCTCTCTCTCTCTCTCCAGACGCTGTGTGTGTGTGGATGTGTGAGTGGATGTGTGCGCGCACGCTGGGGCTTGCATGCAGTGGGTCCTTTGCAAACGGAATCAGTGGTCATTAGGGAGGGGGGGAGAGAGAGAGAGAGAGAGAGAGAGAGCGAGAGCCCTAGCAGGAAGAATTATTTCTGATATATTCCTCTCATGCATCTTGTTCTAAACCCTCGCAGACGGCTGCGTCAGGTTTGAAGACCATGTCAAGTCACCCTTCGACATCCGAACGATGTTTTATAATTATTTCAATTATTCATAGCTTTTCTATTTCTGATTGCTGACAGGGCCCAAGTCTGAGCTAATCCCTGACACGCGTGTGTGACACACATGATGGATGTCTGTGTGTGTGTGTGTGTGTGCGTATGCATACACACACACTCATAGTGTGAGTAACGGAGAGACTAAGAAACCATGTATGAAACCACCAGTTGTCGCAGCTCTTGTTCATCTCAATCTAACATCTGCACCTTCCCACAGTGGGGATGCACCATCACACACACACGTGCACATCACACACGGGCACGGCGCGCGCACGCGAACACACGCAGGGCTACACTCCAGCCGGCGCCGACATCACAAACCAAATCCTCCCTTTGAAGCTGCGTCATGTACCTAGCCAAACCTCTCTCGTTCGCTGTGGGGGGCCCGGCGCTGCCCGCTGTCCTCTCTGGGTCTGACGCTGCGCTACGGGGCCCCTACCCACTCTCGGTGTGCCCTCTTGCTGGGAAGGAAGGGGAGGGACCGGCTCCCGGAGGAAGGGAGGGCCGGGTGACGGTTTGGGGGAATGTGGAGGAAAAAAAACAAGAGGGATGGTTGATCCCGTGACGGAGGTTTACAAGAGCCGTGTGACACATCGGTACACATTCTTTCTCACCTCCCAGTCTCACTTGTTGTGCCGGCACTTATCCTGCTAGTCTTTTTTCTTATTATTTCTGACATGAGCCATGAGTCGGTCTGAAGAAAGTATCAATGAGGCCGTAGAGGCAAAGTGACGTCGTAAATGGTGGCCCCTCCCACGTGCCGGGAAGCCGGTAATGAGGTGACCTCCTGTCCGTCTCACCTCTAGATGGGCCAACGAGGGCCCCCAAAGAAGCATGTAATGAACAGCAGGGGCCATCCTCAGAAGTACTGCGCTCCTTCGCTACATGTCTGCTGCGCGCTCATGTAAGATCCTGTTTGTACTAACGATACCGTGGGCTTGTCTAATCATTAGACTAGCCTCGCTCGTCTTTCGGTGCTCATTAGCTCATGAGTCAGTGATCTGTCTCCAGCGACCCATAACATACTAATCAAGCGCCCCCACACAAGCTCCTGAAGCAGAACCAGAACCAGAACCAGAGATGGAGAGACACAGGTCTGGTGGGTGTTTCTATCGTGTGGCCGTGTGCTGTGTATCACTTGCTACCGTAGTATCCGTCCGTGGAAGAATCGGTGCCAAAGAGCATTACAACGCTGGATTCTGGATTTTAATATAGACTTCCTACCAGCCTTCCTGTAGGCATTCGTCAGCGCATCGAGAGCTAAAATTCAGATGAAGTCCATGTCTGAATTAAATGTTAGTCACATTGGATAAAAAAATACGAAAATAGTCAACAGAAGGAATATCCTAATATCTCCAAACTGAGCTCCTACCTGTTTCTCCAACTTCTGCTGCCTGAGACTAGTGCTGTCATCGTCAAGGCAACTGTAGAGACGGAGAAAACAAACAAACACAAACATTTGATCTAGAGTCATGATATTGTGTGATTCCCCCATCCCACCATCACACATTTGATCTAGCTTCATCATATTGTGTGATGGGTGTAATTCCCCCATCACACCACTAGGTGTCCCCAGTGAGACGCCCGCAGGGACATCAAAGTCCCCCTCGTAACCGTAAGTCCCCTCGTAACGGCATAACGGTGTGTTCCAACATAGATGAAGATCGGACGTGAGCAGGGATTAGTCACGCTTTCATGTTCCGTTCTTCGGGGGGTTTTTGATAAAACCGTCAATGTCAAACCCGCTTTCCTGCGACCTGTGAATAATCCGGCTGCCTCAGCTGTCCTTCATTGGTCCACGTTGGAACTTTCCGGAGCAGGACAAAGAAGTAGGCTGATGAGGGAGGAAGGAGGAGGGAGAGGAGTGACTCTGTGTTCATGAACCCTTACTGGTGTGTTCCATGGGTGACTCAGAAAGAAGAGAGAGACGGAGAAAGACAGGAAGCAAGGGCGAGGGAGCGTATGAGGGGGAGAGAGGCATAGAGAGGGGGAGGAGTTGAGAGCAAGGGCTTAGGAGATACATAGAGGTGAGGAGAGGGGGAGGAGAAGCGAGCGAGGGAGAGGAGGGAGGAAGAGTCAGAGGAGAGAGGGAGAATGGATGGATGGAGAGAGTTGGAGGAGGAAGAATGGATGAATGGAGAGAGTTGGAGGAGGAAGAGAAGGAGAAGAGAGGAAGAATGGATAGATGGAGAGAGTTGGAGGTGGAAGAGAAGGAGGAGAGAGGAAGAATGGACCAACGAGAGTTGGAGGAGGAAGAGAAGGAGGAGAGGGAGGGAGAATCAGAGGAGGGCTGAGATCGCTTGTTTCCCATCGAGCGCTGTTCGCTCCGTCCAGGGGACTGTGTCAAGGTCCTCCTGTTTCTCCACGTTGCTAAGCAACCGCAGAGGGAGGGGGAGGCTATTGATGTGCTGTGAAAGAGCCACCACTGTACGTCTTTTTACGCACACACACACACACACACACACACAAACACACACACACACACACACACTTGATCGACTTTGCTTCCTTCCAATCCATCCTCACCTGGTCCACTCATACAGAGTGGTGGTTGCCACCGGGAGAAGTGCGTTTGTCATTTGTACTTTTGTGCTTGTCGCCTTGATGCTTGTACAACATTACCTCTGGTCACTGTGTCAGACTGGAACCCATGGCCTACGGTAGTAGCGCCTGCATCGTTCTCTTAAGTTGGACCAGGGACAAACCCGCATTCACCAGCAAGTGACCGGTGGGCGCACCAGAAACTAACCCACGTGCTACGCTAAGCTAGGCCAAGCTAGTAAGCTATGCTGCTACGCTACACTGTGCTACACTGCGGTGTACGAGGACAGCTCAGGGTACTGGCTACAGAGTATTAGCTGTGGGTTGATGTGGTGGTGGTGGTGGTGGTGGTGGTGGTGGTGGTGGTGGAGGAGGTGGTGGTGGTGGTGGTGGTGGTGGTGGTGGTGGTGGTGGTTGTGGTGGAGGAGGTGGTGGAGAAGGTGGCTGTGGGGGATGGTGGAGGGGGTGAGGCCTGGGTGTTAAGGGGGTGGAGGAAGTTTCTGGTTATTAGTCAATATTAGACGGCTCCTCTGGGAGGTCATTACAGCCACCGCACAACAGGTGGCTGAGACAGATGCTCTAACACGCACGCACACACGGTATGTGTGTGTGCGTGTGCATGTAGGGCTGAAGTGGAAGGGAGGTTGTTGGTCAGCGGAAGAAAAAAAACCTGCAACCAGAGCCCGGGATTTGAAAGACAATTCATTCATTCATTCATTCATCACTCAGTCATACCTCAGACAAAACACACACACGACCACACACTGACCTATGTGTACTTCTACGTTGGAGCCAAGACGGAGCTAGATTCCAACAACCTTAACCCCAGTGCATCACTGCCTCCTCAGCGACCTTGTGACTGTTACGACCGTGTGGGGTGCAGGGTTCATTTGCCGGGCGTGGGCAGAGGGTGGTGCGCTGTCTGGTGGTGGTGCCTACCTGGCAGTGGCGTTAGAGGAGAAGCTGGCGGAGGAGGAGGGCCTGGGTGGAGGGACAGAGGCAGGGAGGCCAGCCAGCATCACAGGACATGGGGACGAAAAGAGAGTCATGTTAGGAGCTGCTGCAGGGAACAAAACAAGGATTAGTTAAGCTGCCACGTTGTTGAATACACTTGTGAGCTGAACCCTGACAGCAGAGCGCAGAGAGAAGGAGGAGGCAGTCATACGTATGTTCTGTTCACAGCGAAACGCCCAAGAGCACTTCAAATGTGCGCTAGCAGAAGCTAACCCACGGTCCGGGTCAGTGACTAACAACGCATGTTGTTGATGACTAACCCTGGCGCTTCATAACTCTGCGGACTAGATTGTGCTCGCCTTTACGCCCCCACGTATGTTGTAGAGAGGAGAGGACATTCTGGTCAGCAGAAGTCACCCAACGCCAGTGGGTGGAGCAAGGTGATGGACACCAAACATGGGAGACAATGATGGCAGCGGTGTGCCTTCTCAATGACATTTTGAAAAGCAGCGAAAGTACAGCGAAAGTGAGCTGAACCGTGGTGGTGGTACCATCACCCTGAGATGGTGCTCTACTCGGGGGGGGATGTGAGAGTGACCCCTAGCAGCCCACCTGTCCTGTTCTCAGACACACACGCACACACACTAATCACACTAATCCATCACAGCTGCGACTTATCAATGTTTAATCAGGCCGTCACAGAGCTTGGATGACAGAGGAAGGACAGCGACGCCGTTGTCTGTCATGCCGGCGTTGTAGCCATGGCGACGCCTGGCTTCCCGTCTGCAGTGCCATTGCCAACCTCCCCCCCCCCCCCCCACCTCCACCAGGTATTGATTACCAAGCTAACGAACAACCTGTTGCCGATCGGCCAGCGTAATGAGAGGCGGCCGGGGCGATTTAACGACTGACAGCCAGAAAGGCACCAGCCGGGGAAAGGCCAGCATCTAAGGGAACACTGTGGAGTCAGTTCCATGACATAGTGGGGAAGGAGCAGGATTAAGGGAACCTTATTTGTGGTCAGTTCAATGGGGGGGATTGCGTAGTGGGTGGGGGGTCACTCCGTGATCTCCTCATCCCAGGCATCACTGAGCAGGACGCCCTTTCTGCTCCTCGATGACCCCACCCTCCCCCCCCCCCTTCTGGAAACAAGCATCTACGCTTGGGTCTCATCTTTAGGGTTCTACGGAAGCATATGAAATTCGAACAGGATGTCGGGTGTAACAAGGGATTATTTGATCTTTGATTCAGGTTTTTTTCAACAGGTGGCAATTAGACAAGCTAGGCAGCTGTCCCGAGTCCCAGAAGACAGTCACCTGTGAAAATACAGAGTGTTTATTTTCAGCTGAGTGTAGCTTAGCGACTGGCCAAGTTAGTTACACTACCAGGTGGGCAATGACAAGCAAACGCTAATAGGTCATCTACGACACAATGAATGTATTACATTGTGGCTTCATTCATGTAATAATCAGTGTATCTATCTGCGTCTCTGCCAGACGTGAGGGATGCACCGATATTAACATCACCCGATACTGACACACGTCAATGATAGGGGCCGAGATATTGATGATTGTTTCTCGCCGTTGCCATCTTGCATTGTTCAGCAAACTTTTACTTTCAATAAAAAATGCCAAAAATGCCTTTCACAAACAAAGTTTTGTGTTTTCACACTTGAATGCAGCTGCTTGGGACAAGGGACAAAAAACAAAAAAATACCTCAAAAACTACTTAACACCATCTACAGACCACACTGTCACACACAGTCTCTCACTTCTGCAAAGACACAGGAGCCAGACGGCAAGCGTGCCTGACGTTTGAACGCACAAACGAGTACCATGAGGAAACGAGGCCCATTTCCCCAGAGATGGACAGCAGGTTGGGCAACAGAGAAAGGAAAGTGGGTGGGGGTTGAGAACCCCTGGACACACATTCAGATCGTGGGAGAAGGGCAGCAAGGGACGTACAAAGTAAATCAAGGTTATTAGGCGTTTCATTGGCAGTGCAAACACCTCCTCTGTGAGCAAAATGCCAAGCAGCGCCTGAAGCTCCCGCTATCTAAACCTTTGGAAGTCTGCAAATCCTCTGGGTAAATATTCACATCCTTGGTTACGGTGTTAAAGCGGCCACGCCGTCGCCGGCCACACACAGACGGGGAGGGCAATAGCGCACAACTGCACCACCGTAACCTACGTACACTACACACATTAAACCACACACACACACACACACACACACAGCCGGTACAAACTCTTGTTACAGCATGCAATCACAGTCCGATACCATGAATAAGTCAGTGTGGCAGCAGAAACGGGATCGCTGACAGTGGGTTGTGCCCTTGCCCGGCCAGGAAGTCCAGCAGCCCTGTGAGCGTGTGTCTTTTCTCAGACAGCACTCGTCGAACCCTGACGGGTCCGGCGACCAAAGCGTGACACGTGGTCCCGAAGCCACTGCTTTCGTGTGTGCGCGCAGGTGTGTGCGTGTGTATGGAGCAACCTGTAGGAGAATCGGCTGTAGACGGGCTGAGGGGGCGCCGTGGGGCTCTTGGCGGTGCTGTCCATCATGGAAGCCACTGAAAGGCTGAACTCCAAAAAGCTGCTTCGCACTCTTTAAAAGCTCCGAGGTCTCGGAGGCTTAACTCCACAGCGGACGCCAGCGGTCCTGAGCCCTCGCGTAAGCCCGGCACAGAGAGACACACACCGAGATACATCTGCTTCCCTCTCCTCCCCCCCCCCCGACAGGTCACTGGGGGAGAGTAGTCTCTCGCTCACCTGTGCGAGTGAGCGGGCCTCACCCGAGGGAGAGCCCGCCCCCTCTGCTTCCTTGGCAGGCCCAGAGAGGGTGGGGGTGGGGAGGGCGGTGGTGGTTACCATGACTTAGGAGAATGCTCACACCGGGTACAGGGCTGATAGGAAGTGAAATTATCTGTGCCTGAAATTATCAAATACATTCGGAGACACCATAGAGAATTGCCTTTCTTGATAACAATAAAAAGGAGTTGAACTCGCACACCATGTAGCCGATGCAACTATACGTTTTTATTGCATGAAAGTGTAAAGTGCCACCCAAAGTGTGTGCAAAACGCACTTTGGGTAGACATGTCAATCAAAAGGTCAGGTAGGTTGACGTGTTGACTAGACATTTTAAAAGGCACTGCTCACCTATTTTCACTTTTCTTGACAACATACATGGCCGACCTCAAGCCTGAATTCAGGCACCACGCCTGAACTCTATCAGTCCTGCGAGTAGTAAGCAGGACCTACCAGGATGGGCTCCTCATTCTGCCATGCTTCTATTTACAGTTCAGTGAGCGATAAAGAGAGATGAAAACAGAGCGATAAATTGAGAGAGAGGCTAAATACCACCTTTGTATCCAAACCGGGTTTCAGTCTACCGCACGCCTATCTACCGCATATCGCACACACTTCAGCAACGCTGCTAGAAAGACTCTCAGGCTGAAACACTGCCTTGATAGAAAATAAGATAAGAGAGCGACAGAGAGAACGAGAGAGCTCAAAATATAGCGAGATAGACAGAGATAGAGAGAGAGAGACTAAGAGAGAGAGAAATAAATAGCGAGATAAACAGAGAGGGACAGAAGGAGAGACTAAAAAAGGCCAAATTGGTGCAAACGAGCTGAATCCAAAATTTTATTAAAGTTAAAGAGTTTAAGTGTTGAAAAAAAGCGCCGTCATTCACACTTTACCCTTCAAACAAGTTCCTTGGTAACTTCCTTGTGGGGAACTCAGCTGCCCGCAAGTTCCTCTCTTATTCACTGGCAGCATCTGGGGGGGGGGGGGGGGGGGGGCATTCTAGTCTTCAAGTCAAGGGGGCGGCGTCTAAATCTAGCGTCGCTGTAGAGGGACGGAGGTGGTGGTGGTGGTACTGGTAGAGTACCATTGACCAGTTGCTAGGAAACCAGCAGAGCCATCTTCAGTCTCTCTAGTGCCGATGCCCAAAAGAGTACATGTAAGAGAAAGGTGGTGATGGTGTGTGTGTGTGTGTGTGTGTGTGTGTGTTTCTGTGTGTGTACATGCGTGGGTGTACACACACACACACAGTCTGATGGTGAGCAGGGGAGTCAATCACCTGTGGGAGTAATTAGTCAGAACAAAACAAAAGATGGAAATACATTCAGGTGAAATACATTCAGACGGCCCTCCATCCCAGTCAGTCTCTGCGGCGTAAGCACACACGTTGAACACGCGGGGGGGGAAGTTATTGTGAGAAAGCCAGTCGGTACATAGGGTATAGATTATTAAAAAATCGAATGGAAGGACTTATCGATGAAGAAGGGAAATGTGAGGGAGATGAGAGAGGTACGAGGGAAAGTTGAGAAATGACACATCGGTGATGTTTACACTCGTACCACAGTGCTTCACAGACAACTTACATGCACCACATTTTGGGGTTTTGTGTTTTTTCCATTTGGCCATGAGCGCAATTGTAACACAGGCACACCGATCGGCTGAAACACTTGTGAGCTTTGGAATGCATTCTTCTTCCACCGCATGCATAACTACAAGGCCCTCACCACCACGCCCTACTTCTGAGATCAGGAAGACTTTAAGACCCGCTGTATACGTGTTTTAATCAAGGTGATTTAGAGAGAAGGGGAGGCTTCTTTGCTGCTTCTATATATATACTGTGGCCCTGGGATGCCAGGTCTCAGAGGGGAAACTATGTGAAACCAGTGTGTGTGTGTGTGTGTGTATGTATGTATGTATGTATGTATGTATGTATGTATGTATGTATGTATGTATGTATGTATGTATGTGTATGTGTGTGTGTGTGTGTGTGTGTGCGTGCGTGCGTGTGCGTGCGTGCATGTTGGGGGGTGTGTGTGTGTGTGTCTGTGTGTGCGGGGATCCCACATATTTTACAACGGTGTTTCATGGCCAAGCGTTCGAGGAGGTCGGCTGCGAGCCTTGTGCGGAAATTCCGACACTCCGACCGCAGCTGAAGATTCTCGCTATGCATAACTGCGTGCTAACAAGGAGCTAACCACTTCTGAGACTGCTGTTTTTCTCCTGTTGTGTTGTGCTTTGTGCAACGTAGATGTACCTCTGAGTACATGGAATGTCTCTCAAAATATCACTCTTATTTTTTTTCTTTTTTGTGTACGGGGAATGGGTTAACCTAGCGATTGTTAGTGCTTGACACTTGGTTCTATAAACATCCTTACTGTACCGACAGCAATATATTGTTCCTCTTTCTTCTTACAATGTACTTATTGTAAGACGCTTTTGATAATAATAATAATAATAATAATAATAATGGATTGAATTTATATAGCGCTTTTCTAGACACTCAAAGATGCTTTACAGTGAAAGGGGGACCTCACTAACCACCAACAGTGTGTAGCACCCACTTGGGTGATGCATGGCAGCCAATCAGCGCCAGAACGCTCACCACACACCAGCTTGAGGTGGAGAGTGAGAGAATTATAAATTATTATTGTTATTATAAATAATCAAAGCGTCTTCTAACTGCCCTAAATGTTCATGTAAATGCAGTCCAACATTCACTTTGCCTGATGGCAACGGGTAACCATGCCTTGTGTGGGCGGTACATCAACAACCATGCAATGATTCTGGGGAAAGCTGCTTTAGTGACACACCACATTAGTATTTCCATATGACAGGCGCGCGTTGTTAACAGAGCAACACTGCAATTCATGAATAAACATGACAACCCCTCATCAACAGTAATAGTAGATGTATAATCATCATTCAGGGACAATAATTAGCGTTATGTCTTGGATAACACCAGTTGTGCAAATGTCAATTTCTCAATCAGAGGGAGGGGGGTTGAATGTAGAGAGACTGAGCCAGGCCGCTCCCTGATCCAATCCATCAATCATCTGATGGGAGGGATTACCATCGGTTATTGGATGATAAAGGTCACTGCTCATCACAGCCAGTCACCTCTCCAGGCAGACAGGAGTTAAGGACCCCAAGAATTGTTCAGAGTTCACCTAGATTTTGCATAGCCTCTCCCCTCCCGCCCACACCCCTCTTATGCACTTATTGTATGTTGTACGTCCTTGCACTTCAAAAAATGACTTAGCATTGGGAAGCCTCTTATCCTAGCTATCTTTGTTGTATACGGGGAATAGGTTAACCTACCAATGGTGCCATTAACATCCTTACTGTACCGACAGCGATATATCGTTGTTTCTCTTTCTTCAATTACAATTACAATATTACTACATAAACTATTACTTATTGTAATTTGCTTTGGATAAAAGCGTCTGCTAAATGCCCTAAATGTAACTGTAAATGAGAAGCTACCCTTTGGGGGTTCCTGTGAGTGACCCAACAGAACCATAAGGACCAGGACTGGGGCAGGGGTTATAGTGAGGTGCAGGGCGCTTCCCAGGCCCAACCGGGTCAGTTCAGTTCGTAATGGCAGCACACCACCCAGCCAGCTGGTTCATGAGCCTTTTGTGTGTCTTCACCGGTGTAGATCCACATGTAGGTCAATTGTCCAGCATCAGTGATGTGCCATTACACAGATAAGGCTACCATGTGAATTCCCAGAAGCCAACCCGCTATTTCTTTCTCTTTCTCCAAGTGTGCACCCAAGTGCACACTTGGGTGTATTGACTGAAAGATAGCGAGAAGGGAAAGTCTATCTGATCATTTGACCGTGTCGTGTGTTCCAAGTGTTTGTTGCAACAGGATGCGTACGAAAACCACAATGAAAATAAGATAAAATGATCATTAGGGAGGGTCCCCAAATAGGTTATAGTGACTCACTCCTATGACAAGGACACATGCACGCACGAACACACAGCACCGACACACACACACATATAAATGACACACACACACACAAAATGACATACACAAACACTCACTCACACACACACACACACACACTCTCACACCACCGCATACGCAGATACAATCACACACACACACACACACACACACACACATTAAAAGACACACATGTACACAAACTCTCACACACACACACACACAAACATACATGCACCATAAGTATGGTGCAAAGTTGAATCCCAATAAATGTGTGCATGTCAATTATGTTTGTGGCATAATGCATTGGCTTGCATACCAAAAAGTGTATGGCATGCATACAGCAATGCTTCCAATGTTTTGAGGGACATACATCACAACATTGACTGAAGGCTTTCAGAAAGCACTAAAAGAGACAAGCATGAACATGCAGGACCGTCTTGCGTGATGCTGTATCCGGCTACAGTGTCGAATAACTCAGGGGCTACAGCAGACCGTATCTATGTCTACAGTTTTACATAAAATGATAGTCATCTACCCAGCCAAACACAGTGGAATAGTGTATGATGATTACAATGAGGTGTAAGTCATGACCTGAAATTAAATGCCCGATTCCAGTAAGAATACATATGAGATGGGAGTGCTGGTTACCCTTTAACAGTCCCATCTTAAAGAGCACAAAATGTACATCACTTGAACAATCGTTCAATTGTAACAACACAATTATTACGAGTTACGATGCGATCAAATGTATGTTCTTAAAAAACACTTTACCTGTTTTGGTTGGACCTCATTTTCTCGCTTTTTCGAATTGGAATAAATATATATCTATACAACTTCTTACATTGGAAAACAAACGAACAAACGCCACCGCATCGGACAACGTTAACGTTATTAGACGTTGCGCGAAGTACCGACGTGTCGTGCCATCTGACCGAGTGCGACGCGCCACAGAACGGTATCTCGTTCTTACGTGTCGGGCTGCGCGCGTTGGGGGGGGGGGGGCTGGTCACCGAATTCGCTGCTTTTCTCCGCTACTTCGTGACCAGTACGTCCAGTTACAAGACGCGGGCGACGCTATAGCCATCTTATTACACTTAGGTTAGCCCGAAGCTAAGTTAGCTGCCTGTGCCTTTGTGCAACAGCGCCTTAAAAAAAGTTGGGGGGCGGGGGAGAAGAGCAACTTTTGGGGTCTTTCTCGCTGTATTTCACGTCCGACAGTCGGGGTGCTGGAGGATGACAACGTAATGTCAGCGTTGGGTCGGTTTAAACTCACCTTATGCTGTAGTAACTCATGTTTATCCACGGTTGCTATGGAATATCCCCCAGACAGGCGGCCTCCTGGTACTTTTCTCTAGCGGACACGCTCAGAAAATCTGTTTTCCAACTCCTTAGTTACCAAACGCAGCCACAAGGGACGTTCCTATTGGACGTAGGTATAACTAAGCGTGTTCGTGATTGGCCGACAGTTTTGGTCAGTGGCTTGCGTTGTTCGCCAGAGAGGGATATCTGTTATAGATACTGTTTATTTTATATTGATCTATTTGGCAGAAGGGATGTAACTTTAAACCTCACAGGGTCGTATCTATACTCAAACTTCTTTTTTTTAATCAGAAACAAGCATGGTCAGCCACTGGACTTTAGGTGGTCGTCGAGCGAAATACTTTTAATAGTTAATCACATTACCATAATAAAACATTATATTTCTAAATCTAAGGATAATTACACTTATTGTATAAATCTTTCTTGATGTGTGAACAAGCAAGTCCTCCGTAATTCAAAAGGTAGTACAAAATGTTTTGTCAATGTGAAGTGATCACATTCACTTTCAGACACATTCATATTTTTTGTTCAAAATAAACAGGCCTATGTATTTCATTTATAATTTTCTTAAAGATTACTGCTGAATGAAGAAATGTATTGTAATAGTAAACATGTATAATAGTATATCTGTTCAATAATCAATTACTGCAGCCCTGAATTGAACAATTCAGTGTAAAATATAAGCCTATTCTAATGATAACCCTCATATTCTGCCCCATGATTATTTCAACCAAAAAAAACAATGGAAAGATGAGTTAAATGCAAGGAAAACATGTCATTAGTCTGATGGGTACATTAATATGCACCAATTTATAACATTATTGTCCATGTGTTGCACACACACGCACACACACACACACACACACACACACACACACACACACCACACCACGCACAACATCACCTAGGAACCAACGCGTCCACTTTAGAGAGATAGCCTCCTTTCTCCAGGGCCATCATCAGTCCCTTCCTCCTCCTCCACGTCACCCTCAACCCATAGTCCTGTTCCGGGGTGTCGGCCACAAGGGTCTCTGGCTGGCTCTGTCTACGTTCCTGGGACGGGGTCTCCAATAGCGGGTAAACACGGGCAGAGCGACTCCCCCGGCCCCCGTGAAGCGCCTCTGGGGTGTCCAGGTTGGAAGGGCTGGGGACGATGCAGCCAACTGCGCCGGGGGTCTCCGGCGTCGCAGAGCGGGGAGGGCTGGTTGTGTCGAGGGGGGCTGGGGACCGAAGAGTACCCCCGGCAGGGCGGCCAGGGGGCTGAGGCTGTGGCCGTTCCGCAACGGCACTGGAAGACGAGAGGGCATCGCCCAGTGTCCCTCTGGTCCGTCTCTTTGACGTCTGTTGGTTGGGAAGAGAAGCCACCATGGGAGCATGTTGTTGTTGTTGTTGTTGTGGTCGTTGTGGCTGCTGCCGATTGGTCGAGGCCGGCGCCGCAACGGACACTTTGTTGGATTTCTTCGCGCGGGTTTGCTTTGGTTGTCCGTTGATGTCTGAGGTTGGTGCCGGACCTCGGTCGAACGATAAGGGTGGGAACTTGCAGACGCTGGTATTGGGACCCGGCTTTCTGGACAGTTGACTGCTTCGATCGAGGATGCTCGTGGTGGAAGGGCCCTTCCTCCTGCCCCGTCTGCCTGGGGGCGCTGCCAGGTGAGACAGGTCAAACTGTGGACTCACCTTGAAAGGGAAGAACCATGTGTGTGTTAACCGGTATACCAATGCTTGCTTTGTGTATAATTTGCATTTCTTGTTATATTTGTCACTTGAATTAGTTTGTTGTTCTATGTGCAAATGGTATGCAAAGTCACTCACCCACAGAGCAAGAGATGTATTGTCGTGTGTTGGCCTCTCTGTGATGAACGACTTGGGGTGTAACGCTGCTCGCACCTCGGGCTCCTCGTGTCGGAGTCTAGATCCATCTAGCGATTGCTCCAGGAACAACAGAGCAGGCTTCGGTGTCGTTCGTTTTTTACGGGGCATTAGAAATCATGACTGGCGACCTATAGCAGCGAGAGAGTGCAAGATGCCCACATGCACGTAGTTATGCAAAATTTACATTTGCATTTAGGGCGTTTAGCATCAGTTAACCAATCTTCATTTCCGAAAAACGAGTACATCCTGCATATTATTTTTTTTACAGATCCACCGCTCCATTATACTTAAATGTCAATAATAACGTACATACTTGTACTAACATCCAATGCGAAATCATAATCGTAAATAGCATGAATTTCAAATCATAACACGACTGAGCGATTCCCTTTCTGTTTTGTACCTCGTCCTCATTTCCCGGTTTCCACCGTACACGCTCCTGATTGGTCGACGGGTCGCAGACAACCACTACCATTGGTCGATGTCGGCGTCACGTGATCACGTTGACAGGAGAAGTGCCCACAGCGGCGCCAAAATTCAAAAGATATGTTCATTGAAATGACGAGAAGTGCTACGCGTTGACTCTACTATTGAACTGTTTTTAGACTAGTGCTGATTCTTTTTTTACTAGATCTGGATAAACCACAGCCTTTTTAATCCCTATCGGGAGGATTATCAAGCGGATCCCGATGGAAAGTCGCTGTAATATGAAGGTTTGGAGCTGTCTATGAATGTGTTTCCCTGTTAGCACTCCACCACCTCGCTTAGCATCCGATCCAGAAGTGCAGCACCTCTAACCATGCTCCCTTATGTAGACCCGGCGCTTATTAACTCTAAGGTCTAGTTACCGCGATAATGTCTACAAAAAGACCCCGACCCACTGACAACGCTCCGATTGGCGACTAAAAACCGTGAAGTATGTCCTGGTCCTGATCTCCATGTAGCAATGCGCTGTTGTGGACGCTAGCTGTCGCCTCTGTCCGATGTTTCCTCCTTTTCGATTCTTTATTTAATCTCGTCTGGACACGTTCAGAGTAGGCTGAGGGTTTGGTCAGTTCAGATCCCGACACGCTCGGTTCCTGAACCGGTCAATCGATGCTCCCTGGTCAGATTTTGCTACCGCAGGGCGATTCAATAGCAGAGTCGATCGAGTCGTGCTACCCTATCAAAAAATACGAAAGAGGCATACTAAAGGAGTAGCTCAAGGGGTCTCGTCTGAAGGTCCGAGTTGGGGCAGGTTAGTGTAGTAGTTAGGGCGATCCACTACCAGATGGAAGGATCTTTGTTTGATACCCAGTGTCCACATCTCTTCTTTGCCAAATGTTAAGGCTTGAAATAACTGCATGTCTGCTAAATGACTAACTAATGAAACGGTTATTATAGTTTATGAACCGGATCTCGATTAAACGAGCTGTTCAGTTCATTAAGAGGGAGTAGGCCTACTAAGGGTTAGGAGGTCTCGTATCCCCCGCGGGATCCAGAACCCTGGAGCGGTCCTGGTTCCATCTGCTGGTGCCTGGCAACACCTTCTAGATCTGACCGGTAACCGCTAACGGATAAAGACGTTTTTTTTAATAACCGTGCACAGTAGAAAGCGAAAGCGGACGGACTCGCTCGATTAATTTGCGATTTGTTCGTTCTCACTTTCTTGACATATTTTTTTACACAGAGAAACCACGGATACCAAAGGGGGTTTTCTGCGATCTGAATGCAGAATGAGACGAAGTCCAAGGAGACCCCTGATCCTCAAACGGAGGAAGCTACCTTTCCAACTGAACGACCCCCCGGCTAATGCGGTCCCGTCGAAGGAACCCCCTGGACGACCCCCACCAACACCTACACCGCCCCCCGATGGGCCCTTCCCAACGCCCATTGCCTTCCCGGACGGCATCCAAGTCGTTGCCCACCCCACCAGGCCCGACACCCAGGTGGTGGTCATCCCCCAAACAGCCGATTTACAGTGCGTCATCGGAGCTCTGACGGCCAAGGGCAAAGAGCACGGGTCCAACGGACCCAACAAATTCATCCTCCTGAGTGGAGGCAGCGGTGGGCTGGAGAACGACTCTCATTGTGTGCACTTATCTGAGGGAGATGATCCGCCACCACGAAGAATAACTGGAGGACCACCGGGGGACGTGAAGGAGGAAGGGGTTTGCCTGGACATTAAACCCCTCACCGGATTGAACCCATGTAAGGGCCTTACTTTGATAGATAGTGTAATGAGGTTGATTGTTTATTGATCTGTACAAGTTTGGGAAGGTTGGTGTAGTGGTTAGGGTGATCGACTCCCAGATGGAAGGATCTTTGTTTGATCCCCAATTGTCTTGTATACCTTCTTCTTTGCCAAAAAACAACTTGAAATCACTGCAAGTCTGCTAAGTGACTCAATGTTGAAATCGTTATTATTGTCTCTATCACTTCTCTTCAGTGTTGGTGTTTACTCCTCCCAGATGGAAAGATCTTTGTTTGATCCCCAATGTCCTATTTACCTATTCTCTACCAAAAAACTACTTTAAATCACTGCAAGTCTGCTAAGTGACTCAACAGTGTAACGGTTATCATTGTTGCTAACACTTGATGTCACCAATATCAGTGTTGGTGTTAATTCCCTATATTTGGCTTTCTTTGTCTGCTAGTCAACAAGGACCTGGACTGCAGTCCGCTTGACGACAGTCTCACCAACATGCAGTGGCTGGGCAGAATGAGCACGGACACAGAGAAGAGCGAGGGGGAAAAGGAGAACTACAGCCTTTCCCAGCAGGAGTCGCAGGTCAGCTGTGTGATGTGGGCACCTGGACATGGGAAAGTAGTCTTTGGGTGGCTGAGTTGGTTTGAGAAACATGTCCGCACATGTCTTCTGTAAAGAACCTCACTAGGGGGACTGGGAGGGGTTTCTTCTGTGGTCCCCATTACATATTTGACATAGGGATTTTATAACATTCATGTGATATATTACCATATACAATTCAAGACCTTTTTGGCAAACATCAAAAGTATGACTTAAATGGCAAATGTAATATTTTTGCAACCCGCAATTTATATTTCTGAGCCTCTGCGTCCAATTCACACACATTGTTTTAACCCAACCAGCATCAGCCCTTAATACCAATGTCCCAGTGCATACTTCACAAAACTAAGTGATCAACAGTATTTCGCTCCTGGCTAGAAATACAAATGCCCTTTATGAAACTGAACCTTTTAAACACATTGCTTGAATCCGATACTTACAGCTTATAAAACCGCAAACTCCCACGTGCATCTCAGACCACCCCAGAGGTCTTTCTACCGCTGCCTTCCCCTCAGACTCCTCTCCCTGACGCTTTACTCTTCTCCGACAGGCCTCCGACGGCGTGGTGGTGGAGGTGGAGGGGGGCGGGGAGGCGAAGGCCGCCCTGTCGGACCGACCTCCCTACTCCTACATGGCCATGATCCAGTTTGCCATCAACAGCCGGCCTGGCCGCAGGATGACCCTGAAGGAGATCTACACCTGGATCGAGGACCACTTCCCCTTCTTCCAGCAGCAGACCAAGCCCGGCTGGAAGGTGGTAACCCCCCCCCCCCAGCCGTTACACTACCCGTTTGGTGCTAATACTCCTAGCATGAGCTGCAGAGGAATCTAGAATCATCCACATGAGTTTGTTGTTGTTTACCGTTCCAGCCGTCGTCGTAGTTTACTGTTGATTACTGTTGCACAATTGTATGTTGTTGTTTTTTGTAGTTCGCTCTCTTTACTCGAAAGGCTGTTTTCGTGGTACTTTAATTAGTCGTACTTGTTGTAGTGAATGTTGTTAACTAAGACGGCAGTTAACAACTGTTGTAATTAACTGTTTATCATAGACTACCGTTTACTGTTTTAGTGTCTTAGTTAACTTGAATGGCTATATTCGTGGTACTTTAAGTAATCATACTTACTGTAGTAAACGTTTTAGTAAACCACGAAAACTTTTGGATGACCGTTTACCGTTATCATTAGCATTGTTGCTTACATGCAATGGTTTTGTCCTGTTGGTGTCGCCCTCAGAACTCCATCCGCCACAACCTGTCCCTGCACGACATGTTCACACGCGAGACGTCGCCGGACGGCAAGGTGTCCTACTGGACCATCCGGCCCGAGGCCAACCGTTGCCTGACCCTGGATCAGGTGTACAAGGTAAGCCGTGGAACACGCCTCACTTCTTCACTGCTCAGGGAGGGTCAACATGGCCCCTGACACCATCCTCACCATGGCGGTTCATCATGTACGCATCAAGGCGGCTCTGAGAAATAGCCGGCCAACGGTTGAATCTGTTGTGGCTCGGCTTAGCTCAGGAGGTAGAGCGGGCTGACTGGAACAGGAATGTTGCTAGTTTGATCCCGAGTGTCGAGGTGTCCTTGAGCAATGTACCTAACTGCTCCTGACAAGCTTGCTGTCGCCTTGCATGATTGACACCGGCGTCGACGTGTGAATGTGTGTATAAGCAGTTGTAATTCGCTTTGGGATAAAAGCGTCTGCTAAATGCCCGAAATGAAATGGAAATTGATCAGAACTCGATATTGTCTTCCTGGTCGTTGCCTTTTCCAAAGGACGATTCTCCCCCGTGGTCAATCGTTATCTTTACTACAACATCCACATGTATTGTGCCGTGTAACAACGCCCTCTTCATATCCGTAATGTCCTCTTCAAGTGTGCCGACGACAGAGTAGCCTCTCCAAGTGTTTTAAGCTTAACGATCTGTCGTAATTCGAACCCAGCCAACTGGTTTTTTTAAATTTATTTTTATTGTGTTGGTCATTCTCATTCTCTTTGATGAGTACTCCTTCTCTCTCTCTCCTCCAGCCTGGCTATGAGGGGACGGTCACTCTGGTCCCAGTTCCCCGGGCCCTCGTCCCCCACCAGGTAACGTTTGCTCCACCTTCGTCTCTGAGGGCACTGCGGTCGGGGGGAGAAGTGCGAGGAGGCGGAGGGGTTTGGGTGTGTTGCTCTCGAGGCGCTGTAGCCGCTGGGTACACATCGGGGCGTGTTGTGACACAGCCCCCACTGGAGTGTGCGTCTCTCTAGCGTCTAAACGTGTTCTTCAAGCCAAGATCTCGACTGGATATTGGATGTTTCTTCCTTTGCATTATGTCTTTCCTTCTACTCGTAAAAAAAAAAATCGTTTTATGGTCTCTTTCTCTGACTGTCTCTCTACCGTTCTCTCTAGTGTCTAACCCCCCACCCCCATTAACCATGACCAAAATGCATGCAGAGGGAAAGTAGAAGGTTTATAAATATTTGTTACTTTATTGTTTAACAGGAGCAGACAGGGATGTTGGCGTCTTCTTCAGGGAGAGGGTCTCGTGGTTGTGGTAAGTTTCTGCAAGAAACGGAACCAGAATTAATCCAAATTGTGATTTATGGCCAAATTGATTCACTCATGCAGGGATTTGACATGGTACGTCGGCGCAATAGATAAACTTTAAAAGTGGATTAAATCAAATCTTCAATCCACACAAAAAAAAAAACACAAAGCCAGCCCCCTGGTGTCCTCCAGCCTCTTTACGCTGCCTAACTTCGCCTCCTCCTTCTGCTCCGTGTGTCCAGTGAGGAGGATGAAGCCGCTCCTTCCCCGCAGCGACTCCTACCTGGTCCCCTTCCAGCTGCCCGCTGCTGCCGCCGCCACCACCTCCATCTTCCTGCCCACCTCCTACTCCCCCCAGGTCCAGCTCCGGCCCGCCCCCCAGCGTACCCGGGTCACCCCCCGGGCCAATAAGAGAGTGAGGATCGCCCCTAAGGTAATCCTGCTCGGTCGTCTCGCGTCTAAGAACTGTTCAGCTTTTCTCTTTTTCATGCTAGTTGTCCGAGGTAGCTTGGGTTTAAGGCGTTAAGGAGCAGCTAGTGGTGGGCGGCCATCTTGCATCAAGGATGGACTGTGTTTATATCAAGGTTTTCTTGGTGCCGCCTTTCATCCACACACAAACGCCCACGGCAATGTGGACCATGCGAGGCAACAGCCATCTGGTCACGACTGGCTCGGCTCGAGTGTTTAAGTGTCGAGGTGCCCCTGAGCAAGACGCCTAGGGGGACAACTCGACACTTAGCCTAGACCAGCCAGGGATCGACCCGGCAACCTGCAGGTTGTGGAACGCCCTGCTCTAGCTCCTGAGTTACCACCACTCCAAAGGTACAGGCATCGGACAGAGGTCCCGTTCAGAAACCCATCTCGCTGCGCGTCAAGCACGCTTTATACGTGACACGAGTTAGACGGCATTGGAATTCTGACCCCCCCCCCCCCCCCACCTCGGTTGCCCTTTGACCTCTGTGTGCTCAGCAGGTGGCGCACGTCGACGCCCCGGCCGTGCTGCTGCACACCACCGCCAAGGAGTTCAAGGAGGAGCCGGGGTGCGTGCCGCTGACGCCCCGAAGGGTCCCGCATCGAGGAGGTGGAGGAGGAGGAGGAAGCAGCTCGCGGCGCAAGCAGCGTCTGGTGCTCCCGGCTCACGAGGAGCCCGTCCTCCTCTTCCAGGACAGCTCCTTCTTCGACTCTGGCGTGGCCTCGGACGCCTCGGGCCTCCAGGAAACGCAGCCGGGCGGCAGCCCCCCCGCCTCCTGCGAGCTCTCCTTCAAAACCCCCGTCAAGGGCAGCAGCAGCAGCAGCAGCCACCTGGCCTCCTCCACGCCCAGCAAGCCGGCCGGCTGGGAGCCCTGGAAGGTGACCCCGCTGGGGAAGGGCACCCAGCGGGCCATGCTGGACTTCAGCCCCATCCGCACGCCCAGAGGGCCCCTGCACACACCCCAGCAGCAGCAGCAGAACCTTCCCCAACAGGATTACTCCAGCTTCAGCTTCAGCTTCAGCGGCACGTCCTTCACGGAGCTGCCGCTCTTCAGCTCGCCACGGGAGCTGCTGACGTCGTGCGGGCGAGACTCGCCGCCCCTGGGGGCCGGCCGCTCGCTGGAGGGCCTCATGCTGGACACCTTGAACGACAGCCTGAGCAAGGTGCTGGTGGACATCAGCTTCTCCGGCCTGGAGGACGAGGACTTGGGCACGGCGAACATCAGCTGGTCCGAGTTCATTCCCCAAATGTTGTAGGCCGGGGTCCGGAGGGAAGGGGGGGAGGAGGGCGAAGGATGTAGCAATCAAAAAAAACAAACAAAAAAAAAGTGGTTGTTTATCAATGATAGTGGTTTAGTTTTGTGTGTTGTCTCGTTGCCCGTGTGGCGTTGTCCGGTATGCTTTCCTTTTCTTTCTGCAGTTTTCCCCTCGTCAGTCACCTCCGTCACTCGCTGCCTCTCGGTTTCCTCTTGAAGGGGTTTAGTTTGGTTTAAAGCTTGTATCCATCGTAAGAATCTTTTGAACCGTTTCTAAGTGCCTGAGAGCGATCTTCACGCATATCTGTGTAAATATATATCTTTATGTTTTGATTTGCACATTTTTTGTCATGTACAGTTATGTTGAAAGGTAAAAAAAAATTTGCACGGTTTAGAAACCACGGCCATTCATCTCCCAGCACGCCAGTCCAAGCCGACTGGAAGACGTTCTAGACTCATTCCCCAGCAGTGTTTAAGCGAATCACAGGGTCACAGCATAAATGTGTGTTAGTTCTTTCGTAACTTTACCAACCTCAGTGCACTTTTGTAGCCCGCAGTCCCGACGTTGGCGCTGGATTTCAGCCCAATTCCGGGAGCTTGGGAGAATAAATTTTATATTAGAGGAATCTACGCATCGTTAAGCCCAAAGCAAGTGGAAATGTGGAATGTTTGAGATTTATTCCGGGCTTGTGTAGAAGGAAATCCATTATGTTTTATTAGCTGCATGCAGGTGATTTGTCCTGTCGAGGCTTGCTAGGGGAGCGTGTGTATCAGACTTTCAAGCAAAGCGATGTATCCTCTTTCGTACCGGCGGTTTGATCCTTTGTTAAGGTGGGCTTCTGGTAGGCAGGGCAGGGGGGATCATGCCAGCTTTGATGTTGTAATATGTGGTGATGTGTAGGCAGGTAGCGGAGTGAAGTCGGAGCGTTGGCCATTTTGAATTGCAAGCAATAAGTCTCAACGTGTGATTTGATGTATCCTGGAAATACATATTTATGACTGTAAACACTAAATCCAGTTCAGCCACAAGCATCGCAAGTAAAGGCTCATTGTCACCTTTTAATAAAAGCAACTTGACTAGCTACTGATGTTTCTGCCAGTGTTTTCATATAAAGATCCAGTATTCTATTGAGATGTACATGAACGCTTTGGCTTGTCGGTAGTAATGGCGCTTTAATTGGCCGGGTGGATGGAGTCAGCCAATAGGAGTGAGCTGAGTCATCATATGTAAGACTCGCCTCTGATTGCTGATGTATTCTAGGAACGAACGCAGTGTGAAGAGGTTCATTAAAATCCTGGAAGTCAACGACACATTAAGGACGCTGCAGGTAAGATTCAAAGGTTAGGTGGGCAATTACTTCTATTAACATTTTTTGTCATATTTGTCAAAGTTCCTTTTACGTCCCGGCAGCAATCAACTAAAGCAATCAGCAATCAAACGCTCTGACAAGAACGGCCAACCATGTCATTCGACCCGAATGACATGATTGGATGGCTGACCGGTCTGTAGTCACATGTTATGGGAGGGACCGGCTTTTGATTGGGGCCTGCAGGGAGGGGTTGGATGCATTCAAAATCTAGCTTACTCTAGCTTTTCTCCAAATTAAACAAACTACCCCAGCTTTAAGGGAGGTTAAAGTAGGCGAACGTTTTGTCTTGAGGTTGTCATTACGTTTTGTATAGTTATATTCTGTTGGCTATGATGTCAGTTTGCCACCAACTGAGATAACGTGGTCATCTTCTAGCTGCAGTTCACTATTCGTCCAGCAGATGGCGGTGTTCCCCCTTGATGGCTCACGACCTGAGTGCCTGCACTTCTCGGCCTGTATCTATTCACATGAACAGCACATCCAGTACTAGGTAATTGTAGACTCAAACAAAGCTAACTTTATTCTGTGAATGAGATCAGAGTATATTCTTTCCTAACATACCACCTCCTAAATGTGTTAAACTGATTTAACTGTATTTAAATGTTATTCCATATATTTGTTTAAATTTCCCAGGCACTCAAATCTCAATGGGGAAATGTGTTGAGTAATTCAATGCTGAAGTTGTTAAAAGTCATCCTTCAAAGTTTATCCAGGATTGACTGGCCGTGTAACCTCGTTTCTTAGGCTTCTTTTGTACGTCTGTTTCTACAGATTAACTGGGAACATTTTCCTTTGCATACTTGATACCCAACAACACTAAGACAAACCTAGATTGAAGCAAAATATGTGTTTCGGTGACCAGGGAATGTGATTTATATTTACTATATGTAGTAATTGATGCAATAGAAAGAGTTGTAGTGGTGGTGGTGGTGGTATTGTAGTAAAAGTATTAGTAGAAGTGGTGGTAGTCTACATAATATATCTCTCATCTCACTTCAAATTATTTACACAGCAACGACTTATCACTTATAGAGTGAAAACGCTTAGGGCAAGATACTGCAACCCTTCATTAGTATGAGTATAACTCAGTAGATGAAGAACAACCATTATCTCTATCTTTCAACGGACCATCATGCAAAGACCGTCACAGAATAATGGAGACGTTCTGAAAACTGAACAAAGACCCCCTTGTAAAAGATTCAAGCGCTCTCTCCTCCGGAGTGCTCTGGAATCCGGGATAGAGGTATAGGAAGGCATTCCAGACTTCCTATAGTCACTGGGAACACCGGAGCCTATAGTTCATTAAGAATAATGAGCCTTGATCAATAATGCATGCTTCTCATAGCACACCGCCTTGCTATGACTGCAGTCATTTGTTGGCAATCTATTGTGAAGTGAGATTATGAATTATGGATGTGAATCCCTCCCTCTGTGACCAAATGTTGGGGTTGTTATTCGTTGCCTACGTTGGTTTTGGCAATGGTTTAAAGCGCACTATAGTTTTAGTTCACGAGTGGCATTCGTCTTTTTGTAACCATGCGTTTCTTTTTCGACGGGCCGACAACGATACTCGTCTCTTCTCGTGAAATGAAGTTGAATGATTTGAAAGCAGATATAATCGTTGAGCCCGGAGGAAGTGACTTATAGGGCTGTTACAATTTGCATGGGGAAAATTTTTGGTATAGAATAAAATGTATTTGTAGCCCTTTTACCCCTATAATAAAGAGGGAAGGGCCCTAGGTTCTTCTATCAATCTAAATTATTAGTTTTGAATTCCTATATTTGGTAACCATATAGCAAGAGCATCCTTAATGAATATTAAACACTAAACATACACAATATCAACACTACACGTATTAGTAAGCAGCCAACAAAAAAGTAAGTAGTAGAACGTTTACTTATTTTAGAACAAAATATAAATGCATGTGCATGTCACAGATACCATATCACAATATCACAATAAAGGCTATAAGTAATAATAACATTACTAAACTAAGCCGGCATAATATAGAAAAGAAAACCAAAGAAAACAATCCTGTACAAAAAGAAAACCCTGTTGCAGGCCTGTTGATTTTAGTAGTCCTCTTCGCTCCTCCGAGCCAACGGGAACACGGTAGGCTACTCACACGTCCAGGTGAACGGCAACGGGCGTCCTCGAATGTCCGTGGAAAGGCCAGTATCGGGAAAGTCTGCGAAAGTCTGTCGAAAGGACAAAGACGCTCCTCACTGGCTTGTCGCTTGATTCCTCTTCGCCAGAGGAAAGTGAACCAACTCTCGTGGTCACACTCACTATCTGGTGCGGCGGTCCACGGGAAAATCCCTTCGTAGTAGAGTCGCTAGCTGCGCTAGTTAGCAGGCCACTACTGTTCAGCTCCTTGCGTTAATTAACTGACCGGGTCGTTAATGTGGACTGGTCCGGCGGAGCTTTTTAGTAAAGTTCGTATTGAACTTTATCTTGCATCTTCAGAGTTGCTGATATGTCATCAACAGACGGTACTCCAACGAAAAACATCTAACGAACGTCTTTCCTCCATTCTCCCCAACTCTCACAGTTCAATTAAGCAAAGGATATATACAACATTTACAATACATCAAATAACATCTACAAAGTTTGCAACCATTACACAAACGTCAAAAAACATTATGAAAAATAATACTCGTATATAATGTTGTTTATTCTTATGAATAACCAGAACCCGAATCCCAACTGGGTTACATATTGATTTAATTGCAATTGCCTCGGAAAGGCTGAATAACAACGCCACAAATCGACTGGTTCAAAATCAAAGAATGCATTTACTATTCCGAGCACCCGCATTTGAACGTATAACTAGTGGAGGGTTAAATATCTTTTGATTTTGCAATGTTTTTCTTGGAAAGAGGGGTCGAATCCAAAGGAATAGCTTTAACGAGACTTTATTTGTATAAAGTATTTTCGGTATGGTAAACTGATGCTCTGAAGTAAAGAGAGATTGGAGATGTGCCTTAGCACGTGCGAGAGTGTTCTCCTAGCTGATCCTAACCACAAACCCACGTATGGTAATCGCTGCCGGGAGAGTTCTAAAGGTTTCGTGGCCAGGTGGTCTTCTTTATGGACTCAGCGAGGACCGGAAGACTCGGAGAGAAACCGGTGTGACGTAATCCTCGGTTTTCCTCGCCTGGTCTGTGATGCTGCCCTCTGTGGCTAAAGTATCTATTGTAGCCTTCAGTAATGTCCTGCTTTCCCTTGTGGCTATGTGTAGTATTTACGGCTTATATATTTGGTCCTACCCCCTATTGGTTAAGTGAGGGAAATACAGCTTGTGTTCCTAAAATACGTAACAGTCCCTCCTTGGTCATCTTAGATGACCATACAATAATATTTTAAATTATAAACACCATTTACCACACCGAAAACATAGTCAAAGTAGAATCTATCATCAACACCATCAACCGTCATGGAAGAACCTCTTGAAGAGAGGGGAAAAACCACTACGCGTCCCCATAATACTGAGACGGCATTCACGTTGTGGGTCTTGTTGAAAATACAGGTCATTATTTAACAATACAACAATGAACATGAATCTTGTTATCATACAATCACATGGCCAAACAGCACACAAACAAAACTATCAATAGAAATCCTGAGCTAATACTTTTGGTCATGTGCTACAAGGTCATAAAATATTCAACAGGTGCGAAAGTAACGTAAAAATTGATGGTCATAACACAATTTTAAAATTTCAAAATGATTGATAGACTAAAATGGATTTGGGGGGTTCAGGTGATCTTCGTGTATTGGTGCGCCGGTTCATGTGGGTGGTTTGGGCATGGATTTGGGGGTTCAGATGATCTTTCTGTCGCCGTCGGGTCTGTAATTCATGAACCCAAGACTCGTCCCTCCTTGTCAAGGGCTCATCTCAGAGAGGTTACTCCTACACCATGGGAGCCTCCTCACAAGTTCTCCGTCGTCGTGTCAGCAACAGGTGGCCTGTAAAACAATCGTCTCAAGGAAGATCAACAGTACCATTATCAATGCAGCGAGAGAGAGAGAGAGAGAGAGAGAGAGAGAGAGAGAGAGAGAGAGAGAGAGAGAGAGAAGAGAGAGAGAGAGAGGAAGAGAGAGAGGGGGGGAAGAGAGAGAGGGAGAGAGAGGGGGAGAGAGAGGGAGAGAGAGGGGGGGAGAGAGAGAGAGAGAGAGAGAGAGAGAGGATGTAACACTTAAGTCGAGGCCCCCTGTTGCTCTTGAGCAATGGCGTTTGTTTCAGAAAGGGCTCCGACTACAAAGACTGTGGAGGTACGAACAAAGGAAACGCACGTTTCCAAGACGCGTTGTCCCTTTAAATCGTACACCACGTGGTACATCCAAAATGCTGCAGAAACAAACTAGTTTTGGATCTCTATAAGAATTATGAGATTCCAGCAAGTTTGTCCCCACGGCGGGTTTGCGAGGGACTTGATAGCAGATGGGTTGTACTGCGTAAGTGCTACCTCTACGGCTGCGTTTTATACTAACCAAAATTGCACATTAGATGTTACATGAACCGGGCTGTGAGGAATCAATTAGATTTGAACTCCTTGGCTAACGCCGGCCAAGCCTCCGTCCGGTTCAATATGCAACTAAGCTAGATTAACGTTAAAAACCTGACCTTTCCTCGCCCCGCCGTAAGAGTTCGGAAGTTTATGGCCGGTAATAAATATACCTTATGGTGGCCCGGCTGAACTCGAAGCTTATCACCAAATAAATAACACTTAACCACAGGTAATACGTCTCCCACGTTGGTACAAACATTTAGATCTAATCAGGATTGGATACAGTCTATCTACAAACCCATATAAAACACACTCCGAGCCCTTTACTTCGTGAGCTCGTTATTCAATTTCAATCTGTTAGCGTATCCTAGGCCGTTCGTCTAACCGGCTGTATGAATTTAAACCAGTCCGAGATTACACGTCCCCGCAACCAGTCGAAGGCAGTACAAGCTATTCACCTAATGTTACTAATCTAACTATACAGAGTTTAGTCATTGACAACAGGTTCTGTTTACCTTTCTTGTGGCGCCTGTAAGTAGCTTGTACTGCTCCCGACGGCCCCGCGGTCGCAAGTCTCGGTCCGGAACTTTCCAATCACGTCGGGGTCACCAAATTGCAATGTTTTTCTTGGAAAGAGGGGTCGAATCCAAAGGAATAGCTTTAACGAGACTTTATTTGTATAAAGTATTTTCGGTATGGTAAACTGATGCTCTGAAGTAAAGAGAGATTGGAGATGTGCCTTAGCACGTGCGAGAGTGTTCTCCTAGCTGATCCTAACCACAAACCCACGTATGGTAATCGCTGCCGGGAGAGTTCTAAAGGTTTTGTGGCCAGGTGGTCTTCTTTATGGACTCAGCGAGGACCGGAAGACTCGGAGAGAAACCGGTGTGACGTAATCCTCGGTTTTCCTCGCCTGGTCTGTGATGCTGCCCTCTGTGGCTAAGTGTAGTATTTACGGCTTATATATTTGGTCCTACCCCCTATTGGTTAAGTGAGGGAAATACAGCTTGTGTTCCTAAAATACGTAACAGTCCCTCCTTGGTCATCTTAGATGACCATACAATAATATTTTAAATTATAAACACCATTTACCACACCGAAAACATAGTCAAAGTAGAATCTATCATCAACACCATCAACCGTCATGGAAGAACCTCTTGAAGAGAGGGGAAAAACCACTACGCGTCCCCATAATACTGAGACGGCATTCACGTTGTGGGTCTTGTTGAAAATACAGGTCATTATTTAACAATACAACAATGAACATGAATCTTGTTATCATACAATCACATGGCCAAACAGCACACAAACAAAACTATCAATAGAAATCCTGAGCTAATACTTTTGGTCATGTGCTACAAGGTCATAAAATATTCAACAGGTGCGAAAGTAACGTAAAAATTGATGGTCATAACACAATTTTAAAATTTCAAAATGATTGATAGACTAAAATGGATTTGGGGGGTTCAGGTGATCTTCGTGTATTGGTGCGCCGGTTCATGTGGGTGGTTTGGGCATGGATTTGGGGGTTCAGATGATCTTTCTGTCGCCGTCGGGTCTGTAATTCATGAACCCAAGACTCGTCCCTCCTTGTCAAGGGCTCATCTCAGAGAGGTTACTCCTACACCATGGGAGCCTCCTCACAAGTTCTCCGTCGTCGTGTCAGCAACAGGTGGCCTGTAAAACAATCGTCTCAAGGAAGATCAACAGTACCATTATCAATGCAGCGAGAGAGAGAGAGAGAGAGAGAGAGAGAGAGAGAGAGAGAGAGAGAGAGAGAGAGAGAGGAAGAGAGAGAGGGGGGGAAGAGAGAGAGGGAGAGAGAGGGGGAGAGAGAGGGAGAGAGAGGGGGGGAGAGAGAGAGAGAGAGAGAGAGAGAGAGGATGTAACACTTAAGTCGAGGCCCCCTGTTGCTCTTGAGCAATGGCGTTTGTTTCAGAAAGGGCTCCGACTACAAAGACTGTGGAGGTACGAACAAAGGAAACGCACGTTTCCAAGACGCGTTGTCCCTTTAAATCGTACACCACGTGGTACATCCAAAATGCTGCAGAAACAAACTAGTTTTGGATCTCTATAAGAATTATGAGATTCCAGCAAGTTTGTCCCCACGGCGGGTTTGCGAGGGACTTGATAGCAGATGGGTTGTACTGCGTAAGTGCTACCTCTACGGCTGCGTTTTATACTAACCAAAATTGCACATTAGATGTTACATGAACCGGGCTGTGAGGAATCAATTAGATTTGAACTCCTTGGCTAACGCCGGCCAAGCCTCCGTCCGGTTCAATATGCAACTAAGCTAGATTAACGTTAAAAACCTGACCTTTCCTCGCCCCGCCGTAAGAGTTCGGAAGTTTATGGCCGGTAATAAATATACCTTATGGTGGCCCGGCTGAACTCGAAGCTTATCACCAAATAAATAACACTTAACCACAGGTAATACGTCTCCCACGTTGGTACAAACATTTAGATCTAATCAGGATTGGATACAGTCTATCTACAAACCCATATAAAACACACTCCGAGCCCTTTACTTCGTGAGCTCGTTATTCAATTTCAATCTGTTAGCGTATCCTAGGCCGTTCGTCTAACCGGCTGTATGAATTTAAACCAGTCCGAGATTACACGTCCCCGCAACCAGTCGAAGGCAGTACAAGCTATTCACCTAATGTTACTAATCTAACTATACAGAGTTTAGTCATTGACAACAGGTTCTGTTTACCTTTCTTGTGGCGCCTGTAAGTAGCTTGTACTGCTCCCGACGGCCCCGCGGTCGCAAGTCTCGGTCCGGAACTTTCCAATCACGTCAGGGTCACCAAATTGCAATGTTTTTCTTGGAAAGAGGGGTCGAATCCAAAGGAATAGCTTTAACGAGACTTTATTTGTATAAAGTATTTTCGGTATGGTAAACTGATGCTCTGAAGTAAAGAGAGATTGGAGATGTGCCTTAGCACGTGCGAGAGTGTTCTCCTAGCTGATCCTAACCACAAACCCACGTATGGTAATCGCTGCCGGGAGAGTTCTAAAGGTTTCGTGGCCAGGTGGTCTTCTTTATGGACTCAGCGAGGACCGGAAGACTCGGAGAGAAACCGGTGTGACGTAATCCTCGGTTTTCCTCGCCTGGTCTGTGATGCTGCCCTCTGTGGCTAAAGTATCTATTGTAGCCTTCAGTAATGTCCTGCTTTCCCTTGTGGCTATGTGTAGTATTTACGGCTTATATATTTGGTCCTACCCCCTATTGGTTAAGTGAGGGAAATACAGCTTGTGTTCCTAAAATACGTAACAATTTCAACGATTTTCTTTGCTTGTGTCGAGGGAGACAATAGCTGTGCTGTCAAAGGTTCTGAAACAGCAGCCTAAGTGATGGTCTAATCATGTATCACAGACCATAATTTAGATGTTGTTGCTATGTTTCTATAGATATATAAAGCTTAAACAGGGGAGGCAAAAGGTGTGTGTGTGTGTTTGTGTGTGTGTGTGAACGCGGTAATTGTAGTCATCTTGTGTTCCTTAACTGTACTCCTATGTGAGTTGAATAGCTTTCAGACAGTACTGAAGTGTTTTCATTGTTTCCCAATACATTAAATGCCCGTCGAAAGGTAATCCATATCTAAAGTCAAACTATGCTGAGTGAGATTTCATCAGTGCTGACTGAGTACCTGTTCTTCTATCATTTGTACAACATATTTGTACACGTGATTGAAGTATTGGAGCTCTATTAAATTGAGTGTAGGGACACTATAATACTCCTTATAATACTTTCTTTAGTGCATTGGCAACCTAAGACCCAAATTCTACTTGATTCCATCGCTAATGTCCACAGCCTTGCCTGCCTAGACCCCTTAGCCACATGCTTAACCTCCAACTGCTTCTGTCTGTATTCACTGTCTTTTGCTTACTCTGATGCTTCCCGCGCACCAAATAACTCTAAGAAGGGCTCCAACCAAGAAGAAACACTTCTTATTAGTTGGCTTTCCTACTCAAGCACCCTGGGAGGCGGTCGCCATGGCGACATCTCAAGTCGTCCCTGATTGTGTGTGTCTGTGTGTGTGTGTGTGTGTGTGTTGAGCGATGAGTGATGAGTGATTCTCCATCACACAGATTACACCCTACCCCCATCATCGACACCACCAGCACCACCCCTATCACCGCGGTGCCTTCCCACCGCTTGATAGCGGCCTGCCTGGCAGATAATCACTGCCTGCAGTCGCCAGGACTTGCGTAACAATACGTTAGCCGTGAAGGATTGAGACAGACTGTGATCTCTCTACTGCCCCCTCGAGTGGGTGGGGATAGAGAGTGTGTGTGTGGGGGGGTGATGCTCCTCAAGATCTTATACACTATAAGACAGGCTGAAGTCCATATTATGTGTCAGAATCAATTAGCTGCCCCGGGTGCGGCTCCCTCTAACGTCTCTACTTCTTTAGATATTAAGCCCTTCTTTTTATCTCTATTTCTTTCATTCCTTGTTCTCTGTCTGTAATTCTGTCAGTCTTCCTGAGAAAAAGATACCGGAATGTCTTTCTCTCTCCACCTGTCTTCCTTCATGGCTGTCATTTCCTTTATCTCTTGATCCCCTTTTTCTTTATCTCCATTTTTCTCTCTACCTTTTCTCTTTTCTTTTTCTTTTTTCTCTGTCTATCCGTCTGTGTCTTCCTTCCTTGGATAAATGATATGCAGTTAACAGAAACACACACACACACACACACACACACACACACACACACACCTACCTGTCAGGGGCTGAGGCGACCGGCCGTGTAACCGGGGGCTGATGGCTGATTGATCGTAACGTTTTATTGCCTGAGGGGGGCGTGGGGCGCTCGATCTCATTGTGCTTAATCAATGTAAATCTGTCCTCTGCAGGAATTTATCTCCCCCACCCTATAGGATAGGCCAAGTGTCTTGAGCGAGCGTGTTTGCGTTCATTTAACAGCGTTGGCAGAGCGGCTGAGAGTTATTACAGCAAAGCATACAATGAAAGTGTGCGCTAAATGAGTAGCGTATGGACGTTGATTTATGAATGATAGGTCCGTCTGTGAGCTCTGGAGGCTCGCAACTCTGCAGGAAATGGTTTTTTTGAGGTATTTTTCATTCATTCGTCTCCATTCACACACGGGCCAAGGGAGCCATCGTTAAGCTGACCAAGTGATTGGAGGCTGGGTACCAGTTGCTAGGAAACGCCTCCTCCCTGGACCCTCCCTGGACCCCCCTTTTGCATGTCTTGGTGGCCTCTTGACTGTGAAGTGTGTGTGTGTGTGTGTGTGTGTGTCCGCGCCTGTTTGTGCATTAGTGTGTGGTTTGTGCATGCATTAGTGTGTGTACGTGTATGACTGTGCAGGTTTGTATGTGTATGCATGTCTGTCCTAGATGTGTGTGTGTGTGTGTGCATGCTCAGTTGTGCACTTGTGTGTGTATGGATAAATGTATGTAGGTGTGAGAGGGCAAATGGAGCGAGAGAAATCATCTTGTATCTGCGTATGTATTTATGCATTGGGTGGGCCTCCGAGCAACGCCTCTGGCCAGATTGGGCATGTTGGCTGGGTGGGTATGCACACATAGTGGCTCGTTCTGCTCAGTATCTTTTTATTTTTGTGATTGTTTCACTTACCTCCTTGCATTTCTTCTCTTCATGTTTCACCTTATCCTGGCGAGTGTGTGTGTGTGTGTGTGAGGGCTAACTGCTGCTGTTTAATAGACTGCGTCTCCAACACTCTCCAGAATGAGATCTTTGAATCATCCTTCCAACCAATTCATCGGATCTATTTCGAAATATTATTAAAGATAAAATAGGAGTTATTTCTATCGTGTCTTTTTCATATAGGCTTTACTATGCATTAAAAGTGCTTTACTGATCCATTTACATTTATTATATACATTATCATACGTTTTCAGGATTCTAACAAGTAATGTAGCAATGGAATGGCAAAACCATAAAACCGACAGATAAAATAATGCAGTAAAAGTTAAATAGATCAGGATAAATTTTCGGACTATTCTGTGTTCGTCCTTTGTATAAGAACATTTATTTAGGTAAGAACTATTTATCTATTGTTAAATTGCATCATCCTTTGCTCAGTTTTGTAATCAAATTCATGTTGTGTGGTGTGCATGGGCTTGTTTGTGCGTGTGTTTGTGCTTATGTGTCTATGTTTGTGTAGGAGTGCATGAATTCTTTACGTTTACATTTACATTTAGGGCGTTTAGCAGAGGCATTTTATCCAAAGCAGTCCATTTGTCAAAAGAAAGACAAACTACAATATATGCATATATATATATATATATATATATATATATATATATATATATATATATATGTATGTATGTATGTATGTATGTATGTATGTTTGTATGTATGTGTGTGTGTGTATATATATGTATACAGTATATATATATGTACAGTAAGGATGTTCATAGAACCAAGTGCCAAGCATTAACAGTTGCTAGACACACACACACACACACACACACACACACACACACACACACACACACACACACCACCCACCGTGTGTGTCGTCCCTCCAAACTAGAAGTTTGTGGGTTTGAACCCTGGTGTTCAGTCTTCCCATATGCATCCGTGAGCAAGACACCCCAACCTCAACCGTACCTGCTCATTAACGAGACGGGATAAATGTGTTCTGCACGTTCCCGAAGGTGTGTGTGTGTATGTTTGTGCATGCGTGTGTGTGTGTGTATGTAGGAGCCTCTCTCACTGGTTCCGATTTGGTATTCAGCGTGGCTCCTGCACCTGACCTTTATGTTCTCTGAACACCCTTCTGCTGTTAATGAGGAACCCCCCCCCCCCCCACCCCCCACAATCCCCCAGTCTCCCCCAGTGTCCCTGTCTCCACCAAAACCTGCCCCTGGCAGTCTGAACCAAAAAGCTGCAAGGGGCTGGGTTTGATGTCCACAGCCTAACCGGTATGCCTGCTTGAGCAAGATGCTTCTTAAGGCAGGTTTAGAACTCTTAACCCCATACCTGCTTCTTAAAGCAGGTTAATAGATCTTAACCGCTTCTTAAAGCAGGTTACGAGCTTTTAGCCCCTATACCTGCTTCTTAAAGCAGGTTAAGAGATCTTAACCGCTTCTTAAAGCAGGTTAAGAGCTTTTAGCCCCTATACCTGCTTCTTAAAGCAGGTTAAGAGATCTTAACCGCTTCTTAAAGCAGGTTAAGATTTCTTAACCCCTATATGTGCTTCTTAAGCAGGTTAAGATTTCCTAACCACTATATCTGCGTCTTAAGGATTGCAGGAGTCTCCTCATAGAGCTGTCTCATAGTGCTGCCGCAGCTGTTCAAGTTGGAGGTCTAATTAAAAATGTGCCGTCCGAAGCACCCACACAAACCCAATGTTTCTAGTAGCCGCTGGGAAGACGAGCTATCTTCTATCGTCTTCTGAAATTTCCACCATGTCACTCTCTCTCTCGAACGGTTCGCTCTCTGAGTGCGGAGCTAAGAGCTCCTTCACTTCACAGGAAACCCCTGCGGTACTCCCCGTGTAACCCCTCAGGGCCCCTGAGTTTCCCGGGCGTGGCTCAGGAGGTCGAGCGGGTCGACTGGTAACCGGAAGGTTGCTAGTTCGATCCCCGGCTCGAACTAGAGGAGGAGGAGGTCCACCCAGACCTCCTGTTCCCCCCCTCACCTCTGGGTGATGCCCCCTGTCTCGCAGGCCGCTGCTGCTGTCCCATCCCCCCCCATCCCCCCACCCGAATACCAGCCAGACTACGGCCTCCCCTTGAGGCATCGGGTCGATGTCGTCTGTTATTCCAGGTGAAGGGCTCACTCACAGCCAATCAGGCGTGGGCCCGCCGCCAGAGCTTAAAAGCCCGGCCCCCGTTCAGGTGGATGGTGGAGGAGGTCGAGCGGTTGGACCCTGACGACCGGAACGCCGGATTCAGTGTGGATCGGCCCCAAGGCCTCCATATCCCGGTCTCCACCTCCCCCCTCGTCAACCCACACCACCGCCACCTCCAGCACCATCACACACCACCGCCAATGCACCCACCATCACCTCCACCAGCACCATCACCAACAGCACCTACATCCCTCCGCCGGGCACCACCATCTCTCGCTCTCGCTCTCTCTCTGCCGTTTCCTAGGGACCCCAGGTGTATCTCCGATGCGTTGGAGTAAATAATGGATCCTCTGCTGTCTACCAGTGGCTCCCAGCGGGGGGGTTGAGCCTCCAGGAGGGGTTGCGAGGGGGGGGGGGGGGAGACATCCACCCATTCGCCACGGATTGGCGGATGGAAGTCCATAGCTGGGGGGGGGGGGGATTAAACACCACTCTGTGTGTGGTCTCTGTCGAACCAGCGTCTATTTGTAGTAACGTACAGCTTGTGTTCCGTCGTCTGCAGAGGTTATGAATTATGAATGGGAGTATGAACGATGCGATGAGGCCGGTTGACACAGCGACTGGATCCATGGCGCATCGCAGTGACTACAACTGAATGCCTGGATTCTGCTTATGGTTAACTGGCCAGCACGCCATCACCATATATTACTTTTATTAACTAAATGATTTAAAATAGGGCGGCATGTGGCTCAGGAGGTAGAGCGGGAGTGTCGAGGGGTCCCTGAGCAAGACAGCTCACCCTGACTGCTCCCGACGTGCTGGCTGTCGCCTTGCATGGTTGACACCGCCGTCGGTGTGTGAATGTGTTTATGAATGGGTGAATGTGAGGCCATATTATAAAGTGCTTTGAGTGGCCACTGATACGAAAAGTGCCGTATAAATGCAGTCGATTTACCTTTTAAAATGGTTTGCCTGTATGTGTGCATGTATGTTTTTAACATTAGGGGGTTACTTTCATCTAATGAATAAATGCATTATCTTCTTTTGGTTTATTTTGTAGATTTAACATTCGGAGTGAGAGGCGGCCATTTTCCCCTCGGAGGGTTCCTTAGCTGTCCCGCTTGCCTTCAGGGTTCCAGACATGACCCGATCCCGGCAGACGTGTCTCATTATCTCCCCCCCCCCCCCGGCTGAGTCCCGGCGGGCCAGACGCTACGTGGCCACCCTGACATTGGCCCCATAACATATTTTACGGGGCCCATCACACACCTGTCAGGCCGCAGAGAGTGAGGACCTCTTTGGGCGTCAGCCATCTTTTTACGACGCTTCAGGATCTGAAGCTCGTTGGCTGAGGAAGAGGACCATGTGACACGATGGCCTCGCCCTCCAAACACAGTCCGTGACCGAATTTCCCAAGGTGTGTGTGGGTGTGGGTGTTTGTGTGTGTGCGCTTGTGTGTGTGTTTGAGTGTTTAATTAAATCTGTCCAATCTGTCTCCAAAGAAACAGTGGAGATGGATAGATAGATATATATATATTATATTTAATTCTATCAACTCTATCTATCTATCTATCTATCTATCTATCTATCTATCTATCTATCTATCTATCTATCTATCTATCTCTCTCTCTCTCTCTCTCTCTCTCTCTCTCTCTCTCTCTATCCTATATCTACTCTATATCTATATCTACTCCATATGTGTATCTTTCTAATATCTGAATCGAATGTTGCACTTGCAGTTAACACTAAAAGGTACACATTTGTAAAGTAAATATTCTTCCAGTTGCTCAATGTACAGGTTATGATGTACAGGTCCATGATTCCATTGTAATATTCTTCCAGTAAACAATCTGACGGTAAACTTTACATATTCTCATGTTCCCATGCAGCGAGGAGAGTGTGAGTGGCTGTTAAGTGTGCTGTAGAGGTCAAACAGGGTCATGTGCACTAGATCGCGGACGTCTAATGTGTAGAGGGTGTGTCAGGATTTGTGCGTGTGTGTACTTAAGGATGTCTTAATTATTGAAATGCTCTCAGTGAAACACTTTATGCAGGCATTAAACCTAATTATAATTTACACTTTTCTGTACGTGTGTAATTTACCTGACTTGTGTTCACTGTAAATAATTGGGCTGCAAATCCAGATCGGTGTGTTGACATGGCAACCAAATCTTGAAGTTGAATGCACAATCTCATGAAGACAGGTGGCTCACACACACACACACACACACACACACACACACACACACACACACACACACACGGCTCACAATGACGGGACCTTATGAAAGGGAAACACGGTTAAGCTAATAAAATTGAGATAAAATCCAGGGACGATGTTTGACTCCAAGCCCAACGTTTCTTTGGTTTCTCTGTTTGAACCCACGTGACCGGACTCTACCTGTAGCTGCACTGGAGCGAGATGCCGTCCCTCTCCTCTGCACAAAGTCACCTGGAGACACAAAGACAAGTGGAACCTGAACATTTGTCTCCCTTTTGTGCGCAGCCTGCTATGACAGAAGAAAAGGTGTGTTTGTGTGTGTGTCTGTGTGTGTGTGTGATTGTATGCCTGCATGTGTGTTTGAATTTGTGTGTGAAAATGTCTGTGTGTCTGTATGGTCTTTTTATGTGTGTGTGTGTGTGTGTGTGTGTGTTTGTATATCTGTGTCTGTGTGGGTGACAATGTGTGTGTGTCTGTAAGTCTGTGTGTGAATTTGACACTGTGTGTGTCTGTCTGTGTGTGTTTGTGTGTATGTGTGTGTATGCATGTCCATGCAACAGCTCCTGGGACACGAGACGAGGGGCGTGAGAGGAGGAGGAGGAGGAGGCAGCCTCCACTACCCGCTGCCCAGGCTTCATCCACTAGGCCCCTTGCACACCGCTGGACGGTTGCCTAGCAACTGCGGACCGCACATCGGCCAATCAGGACCAGATGCAACAGGAGTTGGGGTTTGTCGACGTTGTCTTCGGCACATAAACGCGAGACTCTGTTCTCCTTCTATTCAATTGATTTTTGCGTGTGTGTGTCACTATGTGTGTGTGTGTGTGTCATTGTGTGTGTGTGTGTGCGTGTGTCATTGTGTGTGTGTGTCATTGCGTGTGTGTGTGTGTCATTGTGTGTGTGTGTGTCATTGCATGTGTGTGTGTTTGTGTCATTGTGTGTGTGTGTGGCATTGTGTGGGTGTGTCGTGTGTGTGTGTCATTCATTCCAAGGACAAACGGCACTGTGTATAGGAAGAGTGTTTATGGGGGGGGGCGGATGTGAGTCTAGGAGAGAGGATGAAGGGAGCCAGGCTGCTTCGCTACCTGGAGACCTCAACCAGATTAAGGACATCACTGGGGGACACCACCCACACATACGTTAACACATTAACGCACACACACACACACACACACACTACAATAACTACAACAGAAGCATAAAACGGATAGGAAAGCTATCCGTCCTATCTCCTATCCTCCTCTGTCCTCCTCTGTCCATCTCCTATCCTGCTCTATCCTCTTCGGTCCTATCTCCTACCCATCCTATCCTCCTCTGTCCTATCTCCTATCCTCCTCCTTCCTATCCTCCTCCGTCCTCTTAACACTTCACCACCCAGATGTGTGTTTAGGGAACAAAGCGACCTCACTGGCGCCGGTCGAAATTGATCGATTCCCCCGTTTATAAACAGACATATTGTTCCGTTCATTTATACACATGAGCCGTGAGTCGTTGGTCTCTGTGTGTGTGTGTGTGTGTGTGTGTGTGTGTGTGTGTGTGCATATGTATATGTTCGTGCCTGTGTATGTTAGAGTGTTTGTGTGTGTGTGTGCGCCTTTTATTTCAGCTGATGTCATTGCTCTTTCACGCCGGCCCCCACTCACTGTCTATCCCTGCTGTCATCTGTGGCCTGATATTTCTTTTACAGAGTTAAAATATATTCTCTCTCTATCTCTCTCTCTCTCTCTCTTTCTCACTCTCTCACTCTCTCTACACACTGCAGACCAAAGCATGGCATCATTTTCCTCCATTAACGTTTGTTCCTATATATTTGAACGCATAATGCACATTGCTATTTTTATATTTTCCCGCTGAAGGTACGACTGCAGGAATCCAGCCTCTCCTATTGGTCACATGAGAAACACCTGGTGAATGTCGTCGCTGAAAACATCAAGGGCTCGTCTTCAAAGGCACCCTGCCCGGCGCCCTCAAGTTCTCCGGTCTTTAGTTTAGTTTTATCCTACTGAAAAATGAGCATTAGTGTACGAAGAAGCACCCCCGACCGAGTCATTCCCCTTATGAGCACCACCGCTGTGTTCCCTAACAGCCAGTGCTCATCTTCCGAAACCATCCCGATCCTTCAACAGTCCTGAATAAGGTAAGGCTCTTCCTATTTAATGGAATTCTACTCCTGGGAATAGTAGACGTAGGTACGAGCGTTTGAAATGACAGTTCTGCGTCTGTGTTTACGATGTCACATAAGTCTCTAATTCGGTCTTCCTCTTGGGCTCTTCATGACGTGAGGAAGATGTAACTCCTGGGCCCCGAACGAATCAAGGCTGACGAAACTGGCCGGCACATCTTGCCATACTTTAGGAGAGGAGGCTTTAGGCTAAGGCACCGTTCTCTGTGGGCGATGTCGGTTAGGTAGACACCGACCGCTAACTACGTCATGGCTCTCTACACAGAAGTATGACTCAACCATCAGAATTTTATATTTTTTTTGTCGATCCTTGGCAGTTAAACTGGTTATTTCAATTCAGTGCATGATATTAACATTTAGGGCATTTTTGCAGTCGCTTTTATCCAATATGCCTTACAATAAGTACATTTGTCAGGAGAAGAGAAACAACAATATATCGCTGTTGGTACAGTAAGGACGTTCATAGAACCAAGTGCCAAGCACTAACAATCACTAGGTTAACCCATTCCCCGTATACAACAAAGATAGCTAGGATAAGATGCTACATAATTCTTAGTACTATTAATTTATTATATTGATAAAACAAAACTAGTACTGACATAAACACTGCCCTCTGACTGCGCTCACTGCATGCTAATGGTCCAGTGAGCTGGGGGGGGGCGTAGGCGGTGAACACTATAAACTCCTTTCAACCTGCCCACCTTCTTGTAATGCATAGGGGAAATACGGCTTTATTGGGCTTCCGGTCTTTAAAGAGAACATTAGCATATCCTCGCTAAAGTTTGTCAAAACGCTCCGAGGTGTGACAGTGTGTGTGAGTGTGCATGTCGAGGGAGTGGGGGGGAGGGGGGTTAATGTGAATTTAACAGTTGGGCTAACGAGAGCTTAGCGCTGAGTTTTGTATGGGACAATCAATGGTTTATTCGCCCCGGATGGACACTAATTTAATGATATTATAACCTGAGTCATGATTGAAATGGCATGACTGACATGACATGACATTCACTGGTAACAGGGATTGTTTGTGTACTGGAAATAGCTGTGGAAACTCCATGTTTGCATTTGTAATGGGTTTGTGATTGTTGACGTCAAAGGAGCTGACGTTAAGGCAATGTTTTGTGTGGCACTGAGGCATCCATCCGCTGAGGAATAAGTCTGTCTCTTCTTCTTTTTAATCTTCTTGAGTTAAATAATCTGTCCTCAGACCACATATCTCAAGCCTGTGATGAAACGTTGGGAAACATTTAATTAGACCGCAAAGATTCCCGAGGAGACGATTCTGATGGCTGTAAAAAAGCCTGAACACAACTGACCTGTGGGGAGGCTGAAAAACCCATTTCTACTTCAGCTCTGTAATTCTGTCGTATCGGATCTGAACTGGATGGCCATTAATGTATGGATTCGACCTCACCTCCTCTGCCGCTTGGCGCAACCCTTCTGTACAGGACAGGAAATTACAGCGTAAGTACTGGTGCCACTTAACTGCAGTCTCCCCTATGATTTCCCCTGTCTCTCTTTGCCTAGTTTTTGTTATTGCCCTTTTTGTTGCCATCGTCACCATCATCACTGCTGTCGTCATCGTCCTCGTCATCCTCCTCCTCCCCTTCCTTCTCCTCCTCCTTACATTTTCATTTGGGGCACTGAGCAGACGCTTTTATCTAAAGCGACTTACAACCATTCCTACACACGTTTACACACCGCCGGCGGTTTCAAACATGCAAGGCGACAGTCGGCTTGTTGGGAGCAGTTCTCAGGGACACCTCGACACACAGCTAGGAGAAGCCGGGGATCGAACAAGCAACATTCCACTTACAATTCAACCTGCTCTACCTTCTAAGCCACTGCCACCCCTTCCTCCTCCTCCTCCTCCTCCTCCTCCTCATTAAAGTTAAAGTTAAAGTTAAGGTAGGCAATTTGGAGGACCCAGGCAAAATAAGCTAGATTTTGAAAGTAACCAGTTGCAAAGAACCAGTCCCCCAAAACACATGACTAGCTCGCTAACTGAACTGATGGCTTCATTGGCAGAGTGCACGAAGGCAGATGGGCAGACGGACAGGGATGTCTGTCCTACCACTTCATTAGGGCTGAATGAATGGATTGGACAGGCTTATTGAAGTCCTATGACAGCCACAGATACCAGATTTTATTTTTCGGTCATGGCATTTGATTTATTGAATTCTGTCCGGGGGGGGGGATTTCAACAAATAT
>NC_136951.1:15492392-15502392 GCF_949987615.1 Pollachius pollachius
CACAAATGCACGCGCACACACTCACACACCTGATGCACAAACAGTGTTCTTATTCGTGTGTGTGCATGAGGGTCTCTACACACTTTACCTCCACCTGGCCATGCTTCGTATTCAAAGGGGTTGTCCATCCAAACACAAAGTACATAACAAAGCTCTGTAGGCATTGATCGATGGCAGTTCAATTTCTGATTAATTCCGAACCGCATCTCCAGCTTTCTGGAGATGCGTCTTTCTTTGTTGACCAATCACGGCTTGTCTTCCGATGCAGACAATTGGTTGAGGCACTGTGACACGGAGGATTCCAGTATGAGAATCCTCTGTGAGGGGCTTTACTACTATGTCATGGAAAGGTAGGACCGTATTTCAATAAACAGTGAGCACATACCTACTGTCTGTCTGTTGCAGTTACAATGCGTGTAGCCTCTGTTATCTAACGACCGTGCAACATCAGACCGAGTCGCTAACGAAGTGAGCCGTGAATGTAAATTTCCAGGTGCGGGAAATGAATCAAATAAATCCTGCCATGTTTGTAAGCCCTGCCCACTGTGCTGAACCCACTGCTTTCTCTCGTTAGCTGCACCTGTGGTTGGCTGCTAATTAGCCAGATCACAGATGGTTCAAAAAGTGGAGAGGACTTTTAATTTGTGAGGCAGGAGTCCTCCTCCCAAACGTGCTCCACTGTCTGCGTAGCGGCACTCAAAGTTGTTCACCTGTGGAGGTACTATCGGCCAAGGACCCGATGAATATTTAGTCTTTGTTGACGTTTACTATGTCAAAAGAGGGAGAGAATCAACAAATCCAAGAATTTCACATCAAAGATCAATAAAGTACTTTATTTCCCTTAAGTTTATTCATTCCCTTAAAATGAAAGTATTAATTGTTGACCATGTTATGCCCGGACCCCTGTCTCAAACCACTTATGGGCCGCGATCCAGAGATTGAGAACCACTGTTCTAGACCATTTTCGATAGTATCCCACTGCTGTGTGTGTGTGTGTGTGTGTGTGTGTGTGTGTGTGTGTGTGTGTGTGTGTGTGTGTGTGTGTGTGTGTGTGTGTGTGTGTGTGTGTGTGTGTGTGTGTGTGTGTGTGTGTGCTTACATAGCAGCGATTAGATGGATCTGGAGTGTCTGGCGTTCTTGGCAGGCGAGCGGACGCCATTTGTATCGTGTATCTGCTTTCGCAGGGAAGAAATATGAATGAGATTTATTTCACAACCACACACTACTGTGGTCTGAGCTTTACCGCGCAATCTGGGCCCGACAGTCCATTCATAAAAAACACACCACGCACCTGGTGCTAGCGGTGCCAAAGGAAGAGGAGAGGAAAGTGGAGAGAACTAACACGCACTGCACTCTAGCTATAGGTGTCTAATCGAATGCAATGCAATCTGGGAAACTGAGTACAGAGTGTCGGGCCGTAAATCAGCCTGAACCTGGTGTTAATGATAATTAGACGTCTCTCTCGCTTTCTCACAGATAGTAGCAATAGTGTGTGTGTATTAGGTGTGTGTAGTGTATCTGTGTTATATATTGTGTAGTGTGTATGTTACGTTGTGTGTGTGTTGTGTACTGTATGCTATGTGTGTGTGTGTGTTATGTACTGTAAGCTTTGTGTGTGTGTGTGTGTGTGTGTTTGTGTGTGTTATGTACTGTGTGTGGTATGTACTGTATGCTATGTTCTGTGTATTTATCTTTGTATGTTATGTATGGTGTGTGTGTGTGTGTGTGTTATGTACTGTATGCCATATAGTGTGTATGTGTGTTATGCACTGTGAATGTGTCTTGGTATGTCATGAATGCTGTGTGTGTCTGTAATATGCATCTGATTCACGGTGTGTATACTATGCGTGTATATATAAGCTATGTTAGTTACAGATGCCCAGCTTTGCCCTCATGCCGTCGGCACGCAACACAAACTATGAACTATGAAAAAACGAATGCCCTCCATTAAATCATTCAAATTTCCAGGCCTTGTCTGTTATAATCTGTATCTAGTTTCCAGCATAGCTTGAAACTAGATACAGATTATACGAGACAAGGCTTGGCTCTCTAGGTATTTAATGAGCTGGCTGCGAGTGAAGCTTGTGATGGACGCTGTGTCACATTGTGACAAACGTCAGTTTTAATTCATCAAAGCCAGGGTCATCAAAGTCCCGTCGACTTCCTGTGCAGCAGGAAGCTCTCTTCACATCTACAGACGGATGCTGTGTTTATTCTGTGTACTCTCTCTCTCCCTCTCCCTCTCTCTCTCTCTCTCCCTCTCCTTCCTCTCTCTCTCTCTCTCTCCCTCTCCATCTCTCTCTCTCTCCCTCTCTCTTAACGCTCTCTCTCAACGCTCTCCTCTCTCCTCCCTCTCTCTCTCTCTCTCTCTCCTCTCCCCTCCCCCCCCTCTCTCTCTCTCTCACCCTCTCTCTCTCCCTCTCTCTCTCTCTCTCTCTCTCCCTCTCTCTCTCTCTCCTCTCCCCTCCCCCTCTCTCTCTCCTTCTCATCCTTCTCCCTCTTGCTCTCTCTCTCTCTCTCTCCTCTCCCCTCCCCCTCTCTCTCTCCTTCTCATCCTTCTCCCTCTTGCTCTCTCTCTATCTCTGCCTCCGTCACTCCCCTGATAGTCCTTTCAATCTCTCTTATTCTTCCCGGCCCCCTCTCTCTCTCTCTCTCTCTCTCCCCCTCTATGTCTCTCTCTCCTCGTCTTCCGCTATCTCTATGCCCCTCTCTGTATCTCCCCCACTGTATCACTCCCGCCTCCTCGTCGTCTCCTGCTCACTCTCCCGCCCCCTCTATCTCCAATCTACATCTCTTTCTATCTATCCTCTTCTCTTCCTCTCTCTCCCCCTCTCCTGCCTTCTCTCACCCACTTTGTATCTCCCCCACTATATTACTTCCGCCTTCTCCGTCATCTCCTGCTCTCTCCCTCCCCCTCTATCTCCCATCTCGATCCCCTTCTCTCCCTCGCCCTCTCTCTCTCTTCCTCTTCATCTCTCTCAGACCCTCTCTCTCTCTCTCTCTCTCTCTCTCTCTCTCTCTCTCTCTCTCTCTCTCTCTCTCTCTCTCTATATCTCTCTCTCCCGCCACGTTCTTTTGATGTTACAGCAAAGGGGAATATTGCTGAATCACCCCACCTGGGCCTTCAACTCGTAGTGTGTGTGTGTGTGTGTGTGCGCACACACGTGCGTTCTGCTTCCTTATCTAGCTCTCCTTCCCAAATGTTCCCACGAGTGACATTAACAGAACAGAAGACATTCTGGAACTTGCTAATTCTCCGATTACGTTATCCAAAGTCAAGTGTGGTTCTCGCGCTCTGTTGAACACTGTTCTAACGATGTGGGACAACTGGCTGATCTTCAATAAACCCACTCATGTTGAACCCTGGAGAAAAAACCAAAGACACTTTTACCCCACTTGAATTAAAATGATTTTATTTTCTCTTCTTCCCTCACATGGACCCAAATTAACACCTGCCAGCAGCCAATGGTAGATACGATTTCAGAATTTGGCAGATAAACGTAATCCACATACTAAACAGAGTTAGCATGGCTGTGAGATCTTTCCACTTCGGCGGGTGAGACAAATGTGGGGAAAGTTGAATGGTAAATGGATTGCATTTACACAGCGCTTTTCTAACCAGTGGCCACTCAAAGCGCTGTACAATATTGCCTAAAATTCACCCATTCATAAACACATTAACACAACGACGGAGGTGTCAACCATGCAAGGTGAGAGCCACGCAAGGTGACAGCCAGCTCGTCGGAAACAGTTAGGGCGAGGTGTCTCGCTCAGGGACGCCTCGACACTCACGCTAGGAGGAGCCGGGGATCCAACTAGCAACCTTCCGGTCACCAGCCGACCCGCTCTACCTCCTGAGCCACATGCCGCCCCGTTGAGGAAGGACTCTGCTGGCTTATTATCGTCCGAGTCGGAGATGTCCGATCTGGTGGGACAGTCCAGTCGGACCGGGGTGGTTGACTCCCAGCTGCAGCAGCTGGGTTTGGCCGGACACCGTGGTGAGCCGCTGTCTGTGTTTACTCCGGGATAGAGGGCTCCTCTTAAGGAGGGTATATGCATAACAGTGTTTCTGGGTCCAAGCCTCTGAAAGACGCCGGTTTGAGGCCATCTATCAGTTATTTTACGGGGTCCTTGGGGACACTGCTTGGAGTCCGCTTCTGGAGAGTAATATTTCCTTTTACTGCGTTTTCATTGGAGATAAAGGGATTTACTCCTGGGTACTGGAATATCTCCAAAAGGAAAATCCCATTTGGTGCGGTTACCGTTAAGTCCCTTTGCATCTGCTTTCACCCAAAGTGTTTTCCGATCGGGCTGCCGCCATTCATGGACGTCGTCGATGAAAAAATGCCGCGACGTCACTGTTTCTGAATTCCGTTGAGAATATTGTTGGAATACACGTGTTAATTATAATCACACCATGTAACACTTCTGCGTAATCACTGCAGTCGCAATAGTCGCTTAATTCAGTCGCTATGCCCCTTTCAACACCTACAGATATAACAAAAACATGGCGACTGCAGCAGAGTCTGCCACCAAGGTGAGAAGCATGCTCCTGTGATAGACGAGGCTGCAGTTCTAGAACCCTAGTTTTATAACCAGCTTAAGTGAGTAATTTCCTTTACCTAGACTTTATTTGCAAAGTCATCTGAGGAAGAATCCAGTTGTTCCCAAGATAGACGACAATACGAGTGCGAATAATGAACGTGAGTCAAGAATCAAGTATTTGACCGCCAAGCTAACGTTGCCTAGCCAAACTGTTAGCAGCTCGCTGTGATTTCTTTAAAGGCAAAAAGACTAAGGTTCTAAAAAGGACTCGTTCTTAGGCTGGAGCCTCCTTCCTGTATTGCAGGAACCTAGAATCGGAGTAAGAGCTAAAAAATGTTGATGGATTAAAATAAATCCCATACTATTCATGGAAAGGTTTACCCAGACTGAAATGCTGAAAACTATGGGAGTTCTGTCAATGAGCCCATACCAAAACAGTGGTTTGCTAACTGTGCATAATATCTATGGCATTTCATAGCACTACTACCGCCATGCGGAACACCTGTTAAGTAAGAAAACATGATGCTCTGGGCTGTTGAACGTCAGGAAAGGGCAGAAACACCATGTGTTTAGTATATAAGTGGTTTATGTAAGGACCAACGTGTTATTATTAGTAGGTAGAGCTTTGGCTATTGCGTGACTGCACCAACGTCACGGTTCTGTCTGTCTTCTCCACCTCTCTAGTCTGGATCCCACACTGCGGTTTTGGTATTGGGAAGTCTGCAATGAGTCTGCAAGGACTACACAGGATTCACTTCGGCGATCGGGCAGAGAAAAACAGACTTCCACGTCCTGCTAAATAATTCATTTTGTGTGTGTGTGTGTGTGTGTGTGTGTGTGTGTGTGTGTGTGTGTGTGTGTGTGTGTGTGTGTGTGTGTGGGGGGGGGGGAATAGCTTTAGCACCAGTTAATTCCATGGATTGAAGCAAGTTGTGCATGGAGAGCAAGTTCTGCACACTTGGGTGAATTTAAAAGGCATCTAAATATACTGTCATTAAGACACTGTCAAGGGAGTTTTGTGAGGCCAACCTTAACACCTTACATTCTCTGTTCTTATTGGCTCGTTTACATGGTCAACAAACCTCTCAACGTGCAGCAAAACCCATTCCCTGCTGTTTGCCTATGCTGCAATCCAACAATCGAACCAACACAAAGTCTCATTGCTCTTCGACAATGCTATCGGATTTGTCCCTGTGCTGTGAAAGATAAGTAATTCTAAAGTAGTTCCACCTACCCGTTGAAGAAGCGAATACATGATAATATACTAGTAATGTTGTTTATGCATCCATGGATAAATAGCCACCTAAACCAAAGCTAAATTAGCATTTATTGCCCATTGAGTGTGTGTGTGTGTGTGTGTGTGTGTGTGTGTGTGTGTGTGTGTATGTGTGTGTGTGGTCGTTGCATTATTTGCTTGCAGGAGCTATCTTGCTTGTATTCAATGCCCATTAATGGGGCGGCATGTGGCTCAGGAGGTTGAGCGGGTTGGCTGGTAACCGGAAAGGTTGCTAGTTTGATCCCCGGCTCCTCCTAGCTGAGTGGCGAGGGGTCCCTGAGCAAGACGCCTCACCCTGACTGCTCCCGACGAGCTGGCTGTCGCCCTTGCATGGTGTTAAAATGTGAGTATGAATAGGTGAATGTCAGGCAATAATCTAAAGCGCTTTGAGTGGCCGCTGGTTAGAAAAGCACTTTATAAATGCAGGCCATTTAACTAAACCGGCTCTGTCCCTGACAACACCGTCCTTGTGATTTATGTGCGCTCATCTCTCAGCGGGCATCAGCACACATCCTCCCAGTTGCACGCCACTCGCCACTGATTAGGGCGTAATTAGCAATATAAGCACCAGCGGTACAAGAAACCAGGTCACTCGCATTTCCTGTTCCGTCCGTACAGTAAAACAAAGAGAGAAAGCAGGGGAATACGACGAGAGAGAGAGAGGGACGCCACAAGTGGCTAATGAGCGTCTTGGTTATGGCTGACGTGGCGTCATTTCTTTGTAGCATCATTATTTGATGCCGTCTTCTTCGGCATCAGCAGTTCAGCAGTGCACACACGATTTTTGTGCTGATTTGCTCGTAGATCATCACAGTGTGGGAGTTCAGAGAGCGTATTGAACGGTGGGCTGGCGGCTCCGCTGTGAGACGGTGAGTCACGGGCACTCTCGGAGCTGAGGATGTCCGACTCCCTGCCCCGAAAGGAACAGGGTTTAATCCCCCCCATGTTCGCAGTCTGTAGGCATCCTTGAGGAAGATGCCTAGCCCTTATCGCTAAGTAATGTGATATGCTACCCTTAAAGGGCTCATGTCATGCCACCAGGTGTCCTTTTCATAGTGACATAACAAGTAGGCGTGTCCACCCAGATATATGAAGGATAGATGATCAACGTTTGCTACAGTCCACTGGGTAGGCTGGTAGACTGATCTTTCCAGCGTACATCTAGGTGGACACGCCCACTTATGAAAATCATTCCCTCCCTGTGCAAAATGGCTTGTATCAGCTAATGACACCCATACCTGGTGGCATGACACGAGCCCTTTAGCCTACGCCTTAGTGACCTGCCTGTGTCTGCATTCAGGACGGTGGGGCGGCATGTGGCTCAGGAGGTAGAGCGGGTTGGCTGGCATCCGGAAGGTTGCTAGTTGGATCCCCGGCTCCAGTGTCGAGGTGTCCCTGAGCAGGACATCTCACCCTGACTGCTCCCGACGAGCTGGCTGGCGCCTTGCGTGGGTGACTCCGCCGTCGGTGTGTGAATGTGTGCATGATGAATTGGTGGGTGTTAGAACTGCGCTATATAAATGCACTTCATTTAATATTTACCATTCACAGTCGTTTGCTTTAACCATTAAAGTCCTAAACTGGTTTAATTATGTGCCCCTTTTCAAACCGTGTGTTCTCCGACCCTTGGCCCAGTTGAGAAACATTGAGCTGGATCGAGTGGTAGTCAAGACTCGGTTGGATCAGGCTCCAGCCAGGAAGCCATGTTGTGTCCGGTCCCGTCTTGAATGGGGGGTGGGGGGCTGCCATGTGTCGCACCCAGCCTGCCAGACGGACCCCCGTCTCGGGACTAAACGCCAGCCGATCTCTCCCCCCGTCCCCCTAAAAAACCCCAGCTGGGAGTCTGGCCGCCTGCCTGCAGATTGTCTGGGTCTCTCCTGTATCGGGGCTTTTGTAAGAATCCCCTGAGTGCCGCCTGGCAAGGGAACGCTTGCTCCAGCACGTCCTTGCCAGAGGGCACACAGCCCTGTCATTGTGGTCCCAGTGAAGAGGGCCGCCGCTGGGGAAGCCACGGCAGACCTCCCCTGTGGATGGACTCTGGCATGAGTACAGACCGGGAGCCTGGAGACAAGGGGAGCCATTCAGAGGAGGCAGCAGGCGTTGGACCTGATGCTGCACCGAGGGGGATAAACGGCAGGGGAATGATTATCGTCGCTTTTAAATACTGATTCCGTGATGGCAGAGGTGTGTAGGGCCCTTGCATAGCGCATCCTGGAGCTATCAAGTGTTTTTGTATAAAAAACGAATTTGGGATAAATACTCCTTCGTCCTTTTTTAACACTGTGGTTTTTCAGTGTTGCGTAATTGATTGTAATTCTGTAAATCGAACTGCATCCGATCCCAGTGTATTTTGCCGATGTTATTCCAGCTGAAAAGTACAGAGAAAAAAACACTGCACCTCTCACCTGCTTCTTAATGACTCAGTGTGGGACTCTGGCTGCTAAATCACTAGTGTAGTAAACACTAATTCCCACACTGGTCCTTAAAACGACAGATTCAGCCGGGGCTAATGTGTGTGTATAAATACACTACTAGCCTCCTGCGCGCTGAGACTCAGCCCAATGAGATCATGCAGCAGCGAGGGCTGTAGTAGCGGTCTTCCCTCGGGAGGCGCAGAGGAGATTACTCGGAGAGAACACCACCGCCGCGGCCTCCACACAACAACGGCGCTGCTACGATACGATGCGTTACGCAACCGCAGCCCGGCCGACCCATTAAGGCACACGAGCGTGAAATATGGGGCACACAACGGGCCCGGGCCTCGCCATGACGCGGCTGGGGCTTTGAGACGACGCAGCGCGGCTCCCAGTGTGTCAGCTCCGCTTCCCGTCCCAGCCCGGCCCAGCCCGGCCCAGCGCGCATGCTAAACGCTAAAGTCTCCGCCGCGGCCACCTGGGACGCTAGCAGTCACTTCCAGTCGCGGTACGCAAGGCGGGGTTCTGCCGGTAGTACTACGAGTACACGGGGAGACGCTGACATGTGGATGAGAAAAACAGTAGAGCCACTCACGATTGCCCCCCCCCCCTGCGTTCTGCGCATCGATGAATCCATCCCTGATGAGTTTCCAATCAGTGCTTTGTAATGACACGTTTATCTTTACCTCCTCTCCCATCCCTGCCCACCCCCTCTCCCTCATGAATCCCGTCCCCTCGTTCTCTATCACCTTCTTCCTCCTCCTTACACCCCCCCTCCCCTCTCACCCCCCCTTGCTCTCTTCCCCCCCCCCTTGCCTCACTCTCCCCCCATCCCTCCCCTTCCCCCTTCACCTACCCCCTCATTCTCTTCCCCCACATCCCACGTTCCTTATCACCCTCTTCCTCACTTCTCTCCCCCCTCTCCCCTTCCCTATCACCCTCATCCTCACTCTCCCCCCCCCCCCTCCCCTCCCCCCCAGCAGCGTCAGGATGATGTGCGAGGTGATGCCCACCATCAGCGAGGACACGGCGCTGAGCCAGCGGGGGTCCCAGAGCAGCGCCTCGGACCCCGACTCGCACTTCGAGCAGCTGATGGTGAACATGCTGGACGAGCGCGACCGCCTGCTGGACACGCTGCGGGAGACTCAGGAGAGCCTGCTCCTGGCCCAGCAGCACGCCCAGGACGCGGTCTACGACCGGGACTCGCTGCAGCGCCAGCTCAGCTCCGCCCTCCCCCAGGTAAGGCCTCCGCTTTGGGGAGGTCAGGGCACGGCCGGATGGGAACTCGGGAAAAACGTAGAAGGGAGGTTGTGGAGGGGAGAGCGCGAAATGTCGGAAGGAAGTTACGGAAAACGTAGAAAGAATGTTTTGAAGAAACGCAAGGAGAACTCTGCAAAGCGGGAAGTGTTAAACGCGGAACGGAAATTATGAACACGAAGGAGGAACTCCGCAGAGCGGGAAGTGTAAAACGTGGATAGAAAATGAACGAAAAACGTAGAAAGAATGTTTTGAAACGTAGCATGAGAGTCATGAAACGTAGAATGAACACTTTCTGAAACGCAGGATAATTGCATAAAGATAATTGCAGAGTGGAAAGACTAAAATGCTGAAAGGAAATTCAGAAATTTCTAAGGAAGTTCGGAAGACACATCGGAAAGTATAAAACGTAGAAATAAAATCTTATGTGGTGTGAGTTGTGAGGCTTGTAAGGTTGTCCTCCTCCCACCTTCAAAGCAAGGTGCACTTAGATGGATGGCCCTACCCG
>NC_136951.1:15504892-15522392 GCF_949987615.1 Pollachius pollachius
AGCTTCTATAATTATACAGAGACTCAACGAAATCAAACCACACTCATTTTTTGCGTTGTTGCGTACGAGCGTGAATAAAGATTCTAATCCGTTTTTCGTAAAAAAAAAAAACGGCTTTGTGTAAAAAAATTAAAACGGAAAAAGAACTACAAATTGCCTTCAAACATGGCCGCATCTATCTGGTGCTGTGACGCGCTGGCTCTGACAGCCGCCTGCATTTGTATGGCTGACCCGCCTTGGCCCAGATTTAGCTGCAGCCGTCTGAGGAGTGACTGTAAGGAGAGAGGCTCACAATTGTAAGACTGTGTGGCTCTTAAGGAGGCCACCAAATCGCTCCCAGGGCCCCACTTGGTGTGTTTGTGTGTGTGTGTGTGTTTGTGTGTGTGCATGTGTGGTTGTGTGTGTGTGTGTGTGGGGGGGTATATGTACGTGTGTTTGGGTATATGTACGTGTGTGTTTATATTTGTGTGTATATGTGTGTTTCTGAGGGTATATGTAAGTGTATGTGGGTATATGTACGTGTGTGTTGGTATATGTGTATAATAAATGTGTCCATGTGTGGTTTGTGGGTATATGTGCGTGTGCAGGTGTGTATGTGCATGTCTGTGGCTGCATGCTTTCCAGGGGCTGTAAGATGTTTCTTTAAAGATGGAAAGGGCCTTCATGGCGTAATGGGCAGCCTTTGCTGATCTCAGAAGACCTCCCCACCCCACACTAACCCCCTCCACACACACACACACACAAACCCCCAAGAAGGCTGTCCCACCGTCTCAATTAGTCATCTCTCGTTCTCCCCTTCTCTGTCTTTCTATAAGGGGTGTGTGCTGAATCGATTCTAAAGACAGGAGAAAGGGGGGCCAATTCCAGGAACTGCTACAGTCGGTCGTGTGCTAAGAACAGCGGGATGGCACATGATGGCCTTAAAGCAGAGTACAGCGTCCACAATGCTTCATTTTTTTGCGTTGGAAAAATGCATCGACTGATTGCAGTTATTATCAACACACACAAGCAAACCCTAAGACAAAAAGGGGAAAACAAATGAAATACAAATAAGTAAGTGGAGGAAGGTGTACATCTATTCAGAATTAAAGAAGATAAGAATTATGATTCTTACATAATCCTTTAATTTTTACTTACCCATTTTTGTTCATAGAGGAGAGAAATGGTGGGAGGCAGAGAGGGATACAGAGCAATGCAGTGCAGACAGACAGACGGCCGTCTTTCTGTGCACTGTCTTGCTCTGTATCTCTCTCTGCCTCACACCATTTCTCTCCTCCTCTTTTCCTCTTTTGCGCCCTTGCATCGGCCTCCAAGCCTCCCTCGCTCTCCACTCTCTCCTCTCTCCCTCTCTCTCCTCTCGCCCTCTCCCTCCCTCTCTCTCCCTCTCCCTCTCTCCCCCTCTCTCCTCTCTCTCCCTCTCTCTCTCTCTCCTCTCTCCCTCTCTCTCCTCTCTCCTCTCTCTCTCCCTTTCTCTCTCCTCTCTCTCTCTCTTTCTCTCTCTCTCTCTCTCTCCCTCTCTTCCTCTCCATCAGAGGTCAGGACTCTCTTGCTCTTCATCACACGTTGCGCTGATCGGAGTGACACCGAACATCTCCCCCCCATCTCTCCTCCCCCCCCCTGTCCTCCCACGGCCCACACTCCCTCACACTGCTAGGCATGTACTGGCCAGAGCTGCCCCTAAAGCAGTCGACCGGAGCTGGCGTCACCCTCTCAATCCCTCACTCTGTCATCAACCTTGATCCACGGGTCCCTAGCCCCCTCGTCTCCTCATCCCTCACCCTCTCATCTGCTCACCCTTTCTTCCCTCACCCTCTTGTCGCTTCACTCTCTCATCCGTCCAAAGCTCGTCCCTCACCCCTGCGTCTCTTCATCCTCTCATCCCTCACCCTTTCACCTTCACCGTCTCATCTTATCCCTCACACACCCACCTCTTCACCTTCTCATCCGTCATTATCTCAACTGTCACCCTCTCATCATTACCCCTGTTGACACTGCATCATCATTCCCCTTCTTTCTCTCCCTCACCCTCTCTGCCTCTCTCTCCCCTCTCTTTCTCTCCCTCCCTCTCTCTCTCTCCCTCCCTCTCTCTCTCTCCCTCTCTCTCTCCCTCACCCTCGCTGCCATGTAAAGCAGAATGAACATGTGCGATGTGAGGATGAATAACAACCACTCCAGCAGACCATTGGCCTCCCCTTCAGCTGCTTTCCCCCCCACCCTCCCACCCACCACCACCACCACCACCTTTGGGGCCGACCTCATGAAAGCTTTGCTAGTCTAATTTCCCGTTTCGATTGGATCGCTTTGGCCATCCAGATGGCCCTTTAAAACGGACCAGCAGCCTCAGAAACAAAGGCAGGGGGCCGTTTTCCTATGATGAATTCGCAAATTGCGATGGCTGTTATGAACCTCACAAATGTCTTTTTTTTCAGTCGCAGAGACTCATTTGATTGTCTAGTGACGCTCTATCTGAATGACGAGTGATGAGTTGGTTTGGATAAAATGATGTGCTGAATGACTCGTTCTCTGTGTGTGTTTAGAAATGTCTAGTTATTAACATAACCATGGACCCCTGAGCAAGGAGCCAATCAATGACTAGTGTTGGAACCACCTTCACTCAGAGACTCCCACACATCCCTAAAGCCCATCAGGCCAAGTTCCCTGCTGTGATCGTCTCTCTCTCTCTCTCTCTCTCTCTCTCTCTCTCTCTCTCTCTCTTTCAGTCAAACCGGCCCCCATTGACTTCCAAACTCGTTATCCCTTTTTACGAAAATGTAAACTGAGAGTGCCTCACCCTCTCATCAGTCACTCTTCACCACACTATCACCCCATCAAACTTCATCCTCTCACCTCCTCACTCATTATCCCCTCACCTGCCCCATCTTTCACTAACCCCTAGAATGAAAATCCCTCAACCCTCTCATCCCTTCACCCCTTCACCCCTTCATTCATCCATGACCAGCTCACCTTTCCAACATCCATTCATCCATCAGTCTTTTCACCTCTGAAGCAATCACTTTGTTTTCCTCTGTCTCTCTCTCTCTCTCTCTCTCTCTCTATCTATCTATCTATCTATCTATCTATCTATCTATCTATCTATCTATCTATCTATCTATCTATCTATCTATCTATCTATCTATCTATCTATCTATCTATCTATCTATCTATCTATCTATCTATCTATCTGTCTATCTATCTATCTATCTTTTTCTCTAATCCCTTAAAAACAAAATCTCTCACCCTCTCATCCCTTTACCCCTTCATTCAACCAAGACCAGCTCACCTCCTCACCTACTGACCCAACTTTAGGACCCATTGTTCCCTGCTGTGATTGTCTCTCTCGCTTTCCCTTTCCATCCCCCCCCCTACATACACACACACACACACACACACACACCTCTGGGCCCCCCCCCCCCCCCATATGCTGGGCTCTCTCTGGCCAGCTAGACAGTAATGAGATCGCTGTGTATTGATCATGTCTGTGTGTGTGTGTGTGTGGTAATGAAAGCTTAGCACCAGGTTTCTGTACAGGGGAAGGCGATTGATCCATTCCTCTCATCCCCCCCCCCCCTTCCCCATTCATGACTGCCAGAGAGGCTGCAGTAAAAGAAACAGTGAGACGAGAGATTTCTGTACTTGCTGTTACTACACAGGAAATCCACTTTTCCCTTCGGGGCTTTTTGAGAGTGGATATTGCATCATGTGCCAAACGACTGCGGAGTCTGCTCGAGTGTGTTTTAGTTTGGTACGTTTATGAAGTCAAAGGGAGTCAAAGCTTATGCCCAGATTTTAAAATATAGCTATGAATGCTGCTCGTGCAGGTTTGTTAAAATACTTGACAGGACTGCAGAGTAGCTGTAGAAAGCAGAACACGTTGAGTAGGATTTTCTGGAAGTTATAGGATGTTGGCCTTGGTATTTTGTGTAGGGAACCTATGTGCACAGTTTGCAGAATGGAAATGATCATCTTACTTCTGAAGGAACGAGCATTAGCATATTCATAGATTGGGGCGTTCTCCATGTAGGTATTGCCTCGGTTAAAGAGACATTGAGACCCAAATATAGTTTCCTGTCATTTAGTGAAGTGCCTGTTGGTAAACTCTTCAACGTTGAGATGGGACACCTGCTGCGAGTTGTGTGGGGACGTGTACTGCACCTGGCCAGAGGTTGATGTTGACGTTTGCGTCCGAGAAAGTGAACTCGCCGGACACTCATAGAATAAGAGGTGTGTGTGGATTTGTGGGGGTTGCTTTGGGCAGCGGTTCATTTTTATGTTTGTGTCTGAGAGATGGTTCGGCTCCTTGGACACTTTCATTGTCCCACGCAACAACGGTATTAGTAAAGGATCGCAAAGCACGACCCCTTCAGCCGCACGCCACCATCTTTGATAGGGCCGACCTCCAAATGAGAGTGTGACCGACCCGCTCCACATCAGAGCGAGTGTCTGAGTGTGTGAGTGTGTTTGAGCCGTCTCAGGGCCAGGCGGGCAGCAGCAGGCCGCAAAACGGGCGCGACTTGGCACGGAGGAAGTGTTGGGGGGTTGGTGTTGTTGGAAGAGATAATGGCGTAATGGGATTGATCCCGAGATGGTGTGTCTGTCTGTGTGTGCGTTGGAAATGAGGGCTGTGCTCGAGTCCTTTTAAAGAGGGCGAGTGTAATCTTAAGTGTTTGATTTGGAGCGCGGCCTAACGTTTTGATGGTGCGATGGTTGATTGCTTTCTTTTATCACGCGATAATTAGTTTTTTATTTATTCTTTGGGGCTGTTGGTGTTCAGCCTTTGTGGGGTTTTGATATCTTCTGAGGGGGAAGCATTATTCCTGAAGGACTTGGTCAAGCTGCAATCAGTGTTTTAAAGTGGGGTGAGCAGAAAGTGCAGATTGCAGCTTTGAGCGTTTGTGTCTCAGAATGCAGATGACATCGCCTGGGAAGCAGACAATTCTTGCAAGCTCATGTTTTATTCGCTCCCATACAACATCTTCAAAATCTGTACCGTCACCTCTGCCTTACCCCCCAGGCCTCTGACCTGGCTTCATGGCTGACCCTACATGTTTTTGTGTCTAGTGTCCGGTCTACTGTAGTTCACTCTTTCCAAGATCTCTGATACAAACGAACAACAAGGTCACGATTGTCTTGGCCAACACATTGAGACACACCAGACGGACTAAAGAGCACCATGTGTCTGTCTGCACTCTGTTGGCTCTGTGTTCCTTCAGAGCCATTCATAAAGATGATCTGATTAGGCTTTGAATAGCTCATGATCTTGACTAGCCCTTCTCCACGCAACGATAGGATTATTAGATATTCTATCTGGGTCGCCAAACAGTAATAATAGTACTAATAATAATAGGTGCGCAAACTGAAAATCCAGTTGAAGATTTCTCTTAATAGCTTACATCGCCCCAAACCCTGAAAACAAGGACACACAAAAAAAAGATGATATCTAAATATGTCATTATTTGGGTTTGATATCGATATTCTTTAAGAATCTTTACTCTTAAGGGCAATCGATTTGAAAACCGCTAAACTGAAGCTACAGTTGAAAACTCATTAACAGGGGTCTAAAAATATCTCGGTACAGTTATTCCTCCTCAGGTAGCGTCCATCACTAATCCCAGTGATGCGTCGTCAAACACTAAGGGACCCCCCCATCAAGCTCCTCAATTAAATCCACCCTCAAACCCACCTAAAGACTCAGCCAATCGGCTGTGCCTTGAGTCATGGAACGTACCATCCCTGCCCACCATCACGGGGGTGACTAGGGAGCGGCGGCAGAGGAGCGGAGCAGGAAACGGTGACGAGTAGGAGCGGCCAGAGGTGGAGAAGAAAGATGACTCAGGGGAACCGGGGATGGAGGATGCATGCTTCTCTCTCTCTTCCTGCTCTCCCTCTCTCTTCCTCCTCCACGCCCGGCCCCCCCCCCCCCCCCCCCCCCCCCCCCCTCCGGGCTCCTGCAGTCAGCTGCTCCGCTCCACCGGAGCAGCACATGATCTCCAGCCATGATTACCGTCATTGTGCGCCCAGCACCACATGGGGCTGGCCCGTGGGCTGGTGCTTTTATGTGTGTTTTATGTGTGTTTTATGTGTGTGTGTCTCTGTGTGTGTGTGTGTGTGTGTGTGTGTGTATGTATGTATCTGTGTTTCTGTGTGCCTGTGTGTGTGTGTGTGTGTGTGTGTGTGTGTGTGTGTGTGTGTGTGTGTGTGTGTCTGTATGTGTGTGTGTGTGTGTGTGTGTGTGTATGTATGTATGTATGTATGTGTGTATGTGTGTGTGTGTGTGTGTGTGTGTATGCATGTATCTGTGTTTCTGTGTGCCTGTGTGTGTGTGTGTGTGTGTGTGTGTATGCATGTATCTGTGTTTCTGTGTGCCTGTGTGTGTGTGTGTGTGTGTGTGTGTGTGTGTGTGTGTGTGTGTGTGTGTGTGTGTGTGTGTGTGTGTGTGTGTGTATGTATGTATGTGTGTATGTGTGTGTGTGTGTGTGTGTGTGTGTCCCAGCCTGTACCTAGGATAGGGTTGATGCCGGGTCACATGCAGGTTAGGACCAGCATGTAGACGTTGACTATAGCACCGTGGTCCCCTGTATCATGCAATGGAGAATCCCATTATAGCTTAGCATAGCGTAGCATCATTAAATAGCATTGGTTGTGTTTATTGCTTCTGTACGGCGGGAGCTAGACAAGAAAGATGGTTCAACAGCTGCCGGTCGTACCTTAGAGAAGCAGGGTGTGCTTTCTCCGTGCCGTACCTCTGCTCGTGATAGTTTTACTATCTTTTCTAGTTTTTTTTACAACCTCACCGCACGCACATATCTTCTAGTTTGGCAGCCATGACTCTCCCGTCGTGGATGTTTCCTGTTTTAACGACGCCCTCCTATTGGGCGGGAGAAACCTTGTAAAACTGCGTCCACGGCGAGGAGAGGGAGACGAGACGGCTGTACGCATACATTAAAACAGGGTGGGTGAGGAGTCTCATCAGGAAGAGAGGAGAGTAGAGCAGGAGGAGAGGAAGAGGAGAGATGAGGAGCAGGTGGAGCAGGAGGAGGAGGAGACGAGGAGAGAAGAGGTGCAGCAGCAGTGGGAGAGAAGAGGAGCAGGAAGAGGAGGAGGAGAGAAGAGGAGCAGGAAGAGGAGGAGGAGAGAAGAGCAGGAGGAGAGAAGAGGAGCAGGAAAAGGAGGAGGAGAGAAGACGAGCAGGAAGAGGAGGAGGAGAGAAGAGGAGCAGGAAGAGGAGAAGGAGAGAAGAGGAGCAGGAAAAGGAGGAGGAGAGAAGAGGAGCAGGAAGAGGAGGAGGAGAGAAGAGGAGCAGGAAGAGGAGGAGGAGAGAAGAGGAGCAGGAAGAGGAGGAGGAGAGAAGAGGAGCAGGAGCAAAGGAGACGGGTGCATGCCTACATTACAACAGGGTGGTACGGTGTATTGTGTGCTTGTTTGCGTTGTGGCGCCTCGTCTGTCCTAGACGCAGGATTGCCACGGCAAGCTGCACATCTTTCTTTGATCCCTGCTGTGAAACCCGGGATGTTCCTGGGGAGATAAGGTCTGTGGTGATGTGCAGGAGGCGAGTTAATGCTCTCTAAATGCACATGTTCTTATTTATTTGTGTTTATTTATTTGAGGTGGGAGGATTTTTTTTATCGCTCCTCCACATTTTCTTTATTTACCTTCTACCTATCTTGTGTCTGTGGCAACATAGCCTCTCTCTCTCTCACACACACATCCTCTCTCACACACGTACTGTCTGACAGACAGTAGCTCTTACACTCTCACTTATGCGTGCACTCACAAACACACTCACACACGCTCTCTCACTCATTCTCTCGCTCCCTCTCTCCCTCTTACTATCCCTGTCTCTGTTAAAAGCCGCAAAGATCCCAAAGACTTCCACCTCCCCTCCTGCTCCTCTTCCTATCATGCCTCTCCTGATTTTCATCTCTCCTCCTCCTATCCTCCTTCTCCTCTTCTCCCCTTTTGCTCTCCTCCTGCTCCCCCTGTCTCCTCCTCCCCCTCCTCCTCCTCTCCTCCTTCACCTCTCCTCCTCCTCCCCTCTCCTCCTTCCTTTACTCAGGTCCAGATGCCCCGAGGCTCTCCATGGGGGGTCGGGGGGGGGGGGGGCAGAGAACGAAGCGATCGATGAGGGCGTCTCTGCCAGCCGCGCTCCGATCAATTACCTTTTAAAGAACTTTTGGACGGCGCTCTAATCAGCCAGACGGGATCTGGGTCTGCGCTGACGTCTCTGGCTTCCTGTTTCAGCCCTTTCCTGCTTCCTGTCAGCGGTGCGTTTCCTCTCTCTGCTCTGACGGGGCGGGGCCGCGGCGCCAGGCGACTCCTGCCGTTGACAGGACACCTCAGACCACCGGCTGTTATTGAATTATCTCCCTGATGGATGACAGAATTAGAGGGGGTATCTCTGCTAGGGGGGTCTCGTGTTCGCATTTTAACATCTCTCTCGCTCTCACTCCCTCGTTCGCTCTCTCTCTCTCTCTCTCTCCCTCGCTCTCTCTCTCTCTCTCTCTCTCTCTCTCTCCCTCTCTCTCTCTCCCTCGATCTCTCTCACTCTCGCTCCCTCCCTCCCTTGCAGGGAGTCAGCAGATGTTTTTTTGGTTTTTCTTTAAAGGTTATCTGGAGCTCATTATCGCTCTTTCAGCGTGTTGCCGAAGGACTATCTGTCTCTGTGAGATGTTTTTCTTCTATAAGGACAAGGACGTCAAGAGAAATATCAGCCACAGAGTACAGAGTAACATGTCGTTTAACTTTCATATTTAAATCTTGTCGTCTTTTAAAAAACTGGAAAGCAGGAAGTTGGATTTTGTCTCTTGTGCTTTGTCTCCCTTTCTATCGGCATTGCTCTCTCTCTGTATCACTCTCTCTGTATCTCTCTCTCTCCCTCTCTCTCTCTTTATCACTCTCTCTCTCTGTATTGCTCCCATTCGCTCTCTCTGTATCTCGCTCTCTCTCTTTATCACTCTCTCTCTCTCTCTCTGTATTGCTCCCACTCTCTCTCTCGCTCTCTCTCTCTGTATCACTCTCTCTCTCTGCATTGCTCCCTCTCTCTCTCTCTCTCTCTCTCTCTCTCTCTCTCTCTCTCTCTCTCTCTCTGTATCACTCTCTCTCTGTCTCTCCATGTCACTGTCTTTTTCTTTCCCTTTCTGTGTCACTTTCTCTCTGTCCCTTGGTCTCTTGTTCTTGCTGTCTTTATCTCTCTGCATCACTCTTTCTCGTGTGTGTGTGTGTGTGTGTGTGTGTGTGTGTGTGTTTGTGTGTGTGTGTGTGTGTGTGTGCCTGATGCAGATAGTGTTAAGTTGTGTGTGTGTGTGTGTGAGAATGTGTTTTTGTTCAGAGGTTTGCGGCGCTGTGGGGAGTTATGTATGACGCAAATACAGACACTCAAATTAGACCACCAGAACGCACACACACACACACACACAAACATAAAAACAGGCACACAGGCACACGCACACACACACACACACACACACACATACACACACAGGCGGGCGCGCGCACACACACACACACACACACACAGACACAAACACACACACACACACACACACACAGGAAGAGGAGAGAGCCGTCCTCTGCACAAGCGGCCACAGATAAACTGGATTATTATGAAGCGTTTGGCCACTGGGCCTGGTCTTGGTTTAACTTCAAACGAAACTGGACCTTTCCTTCCCTGTGGCCTACAGACACTGAGGTCTGTCTGGTATCTGGTCTGTGTCACCACCTCTCGCTTCACAGACTAGGAATCGTGCAGCAAAATCATTGGGAATATTTAGTGGAAAAGACAAATGCAAAAAATACAGCTTGATTCCGGTTCCAGACGCAAGAATCGGCTAATGCGGGATATTTAGCAGGCTAACGCACTTCCCTAATTTCAGAATCAGAACTACTTTTATAACATCTTATTGTACAAATACACAAGAGTAAAATTCTTAGGCTTGGTTCATTCAAACAGGCCCTCAAAACCCACCTTTTTAAGATTGCTTTCACCATGCAACCTCCTTCCCTCCTCTCCCCTTCCTCCTTTTTTACTCTTTCTACTAATATACATTCTTATTAAATAATTGTATTTTGTGTTCACTCTGTATGCAAAGCATCATTGAGTACTGAGAAAAGCGTTAGATAAATCAAATGCATTGTTATTGTTATTATTTCGACTACAGTTGTAAAATCCCAACTCAGTGAACACAGACGCCCTGACTCGGTTCTTCTGATGGAGGAACACTGGTTCCCCTTCCCCCCCGCTGGGACCATGGGAGGATAAACCGTCCACACACACTGGGGTCTCTGCGCTATACATCCAGGGCTGTTTAGCTTGCAGCTGCGCCGGGGTAATGACTGCATTTAAGCCTTCGCAGCGCAGCTCTCGTCGGCCAGGAATAGAGCGTGACGTCACGGGGCTGCCAGCTCTCGGGCTGAGGGCCTCATTCAAGGACTTCCGAAGTGGGTCAGAAACGGGGTGGCGGTGGTGGTGGTGGTGGGAGGTGTAGCATTGTGTTGTGTCATAGCGGGAAGGACACACGGCACACGTAGGAAGCACGGGTTCCTTGGGTTTGTGTTCTGGTGTCGGTTTGAATGTGAATTGGGGATGTTGATGGCAGTTAGTGGCGGTGCTAGATTCTGATTGGTTCCTGGGAGTCGGAGCTGCGACGTGATTGGCCTGTGCTAAAACGTTGCGACCGCATAAGTGCTGGCGTGTGATTCAGCGATTTTAAAGTGACGATTGTATCTCCAGCCACGCTCGGCAAACTTTCACTCACTCACTTGCGGCTGTAGTCGGTTCGAAGAAGAAAAGATCGAGAGGAGATTACGTATTGAACTGACGACTGCTTGGGGGGAGAATAGCTTCAGTCGGTGCTCATTTGAAAACCCTTCCTGCCGGGGTTGATGTAAAATCCCGTGCTTCCACTACAGTCCTGCGTTCTGCCACGCATGACTCAGTGTGTGTCTTCGGAGGAGGCTGAAGAGGTGAGCGGGAGGGAGAGAGCAGATGCCTTCCACGTGCTCCGTCTCACAAGTTCACACACACACACACACACACACACACACACACACACACACACACACACACACACACACACATCTCCTCAGTGGCTCAGCAGTAAGGGCGATTTCAACGGCGACGACAAACCGATTATTTCTCCCTCCCTACGGCCAAATCACCCCCGAGGTGGGAAGTGACCTGCAAGAGGATCCCTGCATGTTGAAGGTGAAATATAATGAGGTGGATGAGGAGGAGGTGGCGGAGGTGGAGGAGGAGGAGGAGGAGGAGGAGGTGGCGGAGAGACTGACCCCGTTCTGCAACTCCTCCTAGAGATATCCCATGCACATGAAGTCAACGACGGGTTAGTGCTCGGTCAGTGATTGCAGATTAAAAGCTTCAGTTTTTTGGCTTCCTTCACAGTTCAAACGAGTAACTATGAGATAGGAATACATAACACTAAACAAATAGTCAAGTAGAAACCTCTCCTTATTTGCATGCAAAACATGCACCTGCATAACAGACTTTTACCATCACCGAAGTAGTGACTACAATATACAACACAAAGTTGAGGAAGAAGCCCAGAAGGAACAGACGCCATCTTGGTTCCAATAGCCCCCCCCCTGTGGTTTTGCCGTGACAACAGGGCGACAGCTCGCCTTCAGATGCTGCCCTCCGACCGCCAGCCCTCCCACTCCTGACGGCGTTTGTTACTGCGCGGCACACTTCCCACCGTCGTTAATCACAGATCTTATTTGTCATGAAACGTCTAGCTCCACCACAGGGGGGCGGCGTAGCCGGGTATTACAGCAGGGTACAGTAGTTCATCTGTTTATCTCGTTAACTAGTGTCTAGCGCGGTTGAAGGAGTGTTTTTTTAATGGAGGCAGGCGGTGTTATTGGGACTGCCCGTGCGTGACTCTACAAGCTACGACGCGTTTCAGCTGCGTGTTTACACTTCTTTGTTCGCCAGCCTGGTGCGGCTCGGCTAATTAGCCCTCCACCCGCAGGCACGGTGATAACTGAGCGATTAGGCACGCACGCTAGTAAATTAGCATCAAGTGTTCAAGCTAGGCTAGCCTTGTTGCAGCCGAACGATAGCGCCAAAGTACATTTCAGCAAGACAGCACAGCCAAACCCACCCATCGCATTTATCCCAGCCCATCCACAGCTGTAAGCGTGTGAGCGGTGCTAGCTTTGTTAGCACTGCCCATGGCTGCTGTCTGCTAGGCTAACGTACAGCCAGGTTACGTCCTACCCAGAATGCATTTCACAACGAATGTCCGTTATAACAGTGGTTGGATGGGACAGGCAGGATCCCATCTCAGTATTAAGGAGTCGACCTCAGAAAATCTTGGACCAATGAAATGCATATATATATTTTCCATTTTATTTCATAGTCTATGTCAGGCATCTCCAAACGGCGGACCGCGGTCCGGGTCCGGACCAAGTGACGGTCCTATCCGGACCCATGACCAATTTAAATAATTTTTTTTTTTTTATGTTTTTTTTTATATTTCACTATACAAAGCATGATTATGTTAATAAAGATTTTCTCACCGAAACACAAATTGAAAGGCAGAATAGTCTGTAGTACAGCATAAAAACAGCAAAAAGTAATGATCTTCACAGAGCGAAGATCATGCATTCACCGAACTCCCCCCCTCCCTCCGTCTGTCACGGCATGTGCGTAATAGCGTCATTAAAAAAATAATAATCAAATCGTTTGTTTACCGTAAGAACAATTTGGAATGAGAAAATGGCTTGCTCAAAAATTAGGAAAGTTGACCACGAAAACAGACATTTTAAAGATGAAGGGACTGACCAATACATGTTCATTCTCCCGCAAGGCAGTACTAAACCTTTGTTGTGTCTTTTATGTGTTGAAACCGTGGCGCTGATGAAAAGCGGGAATATTAAGCGGCATTACAAATCCAAACACAGATCCTCAGAGGAAAAGTATCCCCAGAAGTCAGAAGTAAGAGCGCGGAAAATATCCGAGCTGAGAGCTCAGTATGAGAGGTCTACGCGAGTCTTCACACAATCATTTACAGGCCAGCAACGTGCAAATGAATGCTCACTTAAGATTGCATGGATTTTGGGGCCACATAAAAAAACTTTCAGTGGCGCGACTATTGTGAAGGAGTGCTTGAACCGAGACGTTACTTGAAGGTAAACAAAGGGATGAATTGTGTGGAAAAAATAAAGCAAATCCCAATGTCAGCTGCAACGACAACCAGAAAATCCAAAATGTTATCCGATGATGCACTGTCACAGCTCGATGCGGCTGTTCAGGGTGCCCCATGCATATCCTTAGCCATTGATGAGTCTTCAGATGTAACGGATAATGCCCAGCTTTTGGTTTATGTGTGATTTTTTCATCAAGACAAGAAAGAGATCTGTGAGGACCTGTTGGGTCTAACACCACTTGAGACACACACAAGACGAGAAGATATTTATGAGGCTATTAAGGAGATGCTGTCAAAGAGGGGGATTGATCTAAAAAAGGTTGTCTCAGTCACTACCGATGACTGAGACAACCTTTTTCACTAGTGTACCTGTTTTGCTTACTTGAAATGTAGGCTTAGTGTACCTGTTTTGCTTACTTGAAATGAAGGCCTAAGGCTCCTTTTGTGTTTATTTGAAATGTAGGCCTGGTGTACCTGTTTAGCTTACTTGAAATGTAGGCCTAATGCACTTTGTGTTTATTTGAAGTGTAGGTCTAGTGTACCTGTTCTGCTTACTTGACATGTGGGCCTTATGCACTTTTTATGTTTACTTGAAATGCAGGCCTAATGTACCTGTTTTGTTTACTTGAAATGTTAATATGCGTTACTTTGTCTTACTTGTTTTTCATGGTTAAAAGTAAGCTATTTGGAAATTGAAAATAAATACATCTGAAATGATAAGGAAATATGTCGTGTTGATTGTATTTGACAAAAGTAGGCTATTAGGAAGTGGTAGGTTAGAGGTTTGGACCTTTCTTGGAAGGAATTTTTAGTAACTGGACCTTGTTCAATTTTAGTTGAAGACCCCTGGTCTATGTTATTTGTAACACAATTAATTAAGCCTATCACTCAAAAATAAAATACATCAGGTCTTCATATGTCCCGCTTTCCTCCTCATGAAAGCAGCACCAGTGATTGTCCGACCTGATTGGTCGGACAATCATATAATGACCATGTATCTAACCAATCAACCTGAAGTGGTCTGCCCTACAATTTACATTACAAAAGAACATATTGTGGACGTGTTCTATGGTATAGAGGTATGGTATACATGAACAATTATTTGTCAGAAATGTGTACTGTTAATCGTTTGACGAATTCTTCATCGTAAAGTGTTTACTCACGTGTCAACGTCTTAATGAAACAAGACTAGCGTAGAACGTTCATCAAGCTAGCCCTGTAGCATCTGGGAATTTACCGTCTGTTCAATCAAAATTTGGAAAGAGATTATGGATTTTCTTTCTCGTTTTCTCTCAACAACAGCGGCCAGTTTAAAATACAGATTGCTTAGCGGCTGTGGCTGAGCGATGATTACATGAACGGGTGGCTGAACTCGCAGCTCCACTCCAGTCGGTGCTTGTGTCAATAAGCACGTAGCGCCACAACATTTCATCAAATCTTTTATTAGATGGGGAGTTCATCATCGGATGGAGACCATGACCACAAACGTCTGTCGTAAAATGACTGTTGTGTGTTTGCATGCATGTGCCTCAGGAGGTAGAGCGGGTTGACTGCTAACCGGAAGGTTGCTAGTTCGATCCCCGACTCCTCGTAGCTGAGTGCCGAGGTGTCCCTGAGCAAGACAGCTCACCCTGACTGCTCCGGACTAGCTGGCTGTCGCCTTGCATGGTTGACACCGCCGTCGGTGTGGGAATGTGTGTGGGGGAATGTTAGGCAATATTGTAAAGCGCTTTGAGTGTCTGCTGGTTAGAAGAGCGCTGTATCACGCTGAAGAGGTTAGGCGTTTGATTCCAACACGGGCCACATTTCAATGTTTGCCATTACGTTATCGTACGACTGTTTGAGGAAAGCCCTCAACCAAACCGAGCCAAGTTTAAAGATAAGACTTTATTTAATCCCGGGAGGGAAATCAAAGCGAGGAAGATGGCTACGACCTGTAGAGAAACAGTGATTGATTAATAACTGCCCTGTGAATAAGTGCCGGCCCACTGTTTAAACAGCTCTATGCTACCACTAAAACCAACAGCGAGACGTTGGGCTTCCGTGGGCTTCCGGAAGCACATCTGTAGATGATGGACGGCTGCCAGGCAAACTGAACGCCGTAGAAAGCGTGTAGTGAGTGTGCGGGCGGCTGCGTATTAGCTTTCTCCCTGCGTACGCACAAACACCCGCGCTGAATATAGATCAAAACTGGCTCATTTTAATCTGCTGCCCTTGGCTCCTTATGCTGCTAATTAGGATCTTGATCGGCCAATCTGAGGATTCTCTCTCTCTCTCTCTCTCTCTCTCTCTTTTTCTCTCTCTCTCTCTCTCTCTCTGTCTCCCTTTCTCTCTCACCTGCTGCCGTGTACTTGTGGCAGCGTTAGTCGTTTAGCGCATGCACGCACGCGCGCGCGTGTGTGTGTGTGTGTGCTGGTGAGGTGTATGTGCGTCTGTGTTTGTGTATGTGTGTCTGTGTCTGTAAGTGGTGTGTGTTTGTGTTTGTGTGTGTGTGTATGTGTGTGTAATGTTAATAAGATGCAGTTTCTGCGCGTCAGGCATTGGTCTGCTGTCTCCAGTGATGCGCTTTATATTGAAATAAATACGTGGAACAGTGCAGTGTATATTTATATACATGACAAAGTGAGTCATCCATGCTGCAACACTGTCTATCTCTTGCTCTCTGGCACTGTGTGTGCCTCTCTCTCTTGCTGTGTGTGTGTGTGTGTGTGTGTGTGTGTCTGTCTATATTAGAAATCTGCAACCAGTGTTTAATGTGATTCTGCCAATATGGAGGAGCCTGACATCTCCAGAACAATTTGCAAATACGTATTAGTCTGGAACCTCTCGGTTAATTTTTCGATTTCCAAGGGGCGTTATAAACGGGTGCAGAATCCCTGTGGACGCCATTGGATAGCCCCCCAATCAATCAGAGCAACGGAACATGGGGCAGCCATCTTGTTTAGTGCTTGTCAGTACAGTGATTGTATTAACCCCGCCCCATTTCAGATAAATGGTTGTGATTGGCCATACCCAGGCCAAGTCTGCTGGAAGTCTGTCTGAACGGGAGCGAAGCCAGACGCATTAGCCAGGGCAAATAAAACATAAGCTCGCGGATTTGTCTGGTGTAAATATGGACAACAATCGCTAAGAAGTGATCCAGCTCCTTGTTCAATGCCGCAGAGAATGCAGACTTACCAACGGACACACAGACAGACAGACAGACAGACAGACAGACAGACAGACAGACAGACAGACACAAGTGCGCTCAGTGTACACAGAGAAGTTTAAGTGGTTCTCCGTTGGAGAAGTGGAAACACGTAAAAGCTCTGACATCTCAATCTTCCTCAGGTCTTAATGTCCACCTCATTGGGGTTGCGGTGAGCTTTCTTTGGGGGTGGGTCTCCTCCCTTGATTGACAGGATAGTTTCCTCTAGTCTGGTCCCGGTAGTCTGAAACAAAGGGAGCTGGTCGCTGCAGGTGCCGTCCCGGCCGGTGTGATGAGTGCTCCTTCCCCCCAACGATCGATTGGAGGCAGACGCCCAGACATCCAGAGTCTACCCCCTCCTCCCATCCCCCCCCTCCCCTCCCTCTCCTCTCCCTCCCCTCCCTCCCCTCCCTCCTCTTCCTCCTCTCCCTTCCCCTCCCTCCCCCCCTCCTCCCCTCCCTCCTCTTCCTCCCCTCCCTCCCCTCCCTCCTCTTCCTCCTCTCCCTTCCCCTCCCTCTCCTTCCTCTCCTCCCTCTCCTCTCCCTCCCCTCCCCTCCCTCCTCTTCCTCCTCTCCCTTCCCCTCCCTCCCCCCTCCCCTCCCTCCTCTTCCTCCTCTCCCTTCCCCTACCTCCCCCCCTCCCTCCTCTTCCTCCTCTCCCTTCCCCTCCCTCCCCCCTCCCCTCCCTCCCCCCCCTTCCTCCTCTCCCTTCCCCTCCCTCCCCCCCTCCCCTCCCTCCCCCCCTCCCCTTCCTCCTCTCCCTTCCCCTCCCTCCCCCCCTTCCTTCCCCTCCTCTTCCTTCCCCTCCCTCCCCTCCCTCCCTCCCCTCCCTTCCTCCCCTCCCTCCTCTTCCTCCTCTCCCTTCTCCTCCCTCCCCTCCCCTCCTCTCCCTCCCCTCCTCTCCCCCCTCCTCTCCTCACCCCTCCCTGTCCTCAGCACCGGGCACTAGGGAGGCTCTGCTGCTGGGTCGCTTGGGGAAGCAGGGCGGTCCATCAGCTCCGGTTCCTCTACACAGCGGCCGGTTCCTGGGTCCACGGGGTGTAAGTCCTGCAGGTGCAGCGGTGGTGGTAGTGGTGGTGGTGGTGGTGGTGGTGTGGGCAGTGGTGGTGCTGCTGGTGGTGCTGGTGGTGGTGCTGTGGGCGGTGGTGGTGGTG